>NC_091563.1:14061774-14069564 GCF_042767895.1 Penaeus vannamei
TCATATGTGTCAATAATCTTCATAAATCGTTCGGCTGGTTTTTGTGTGAACTGGGAATACATTCTGCTAATCACTTCGCGTGGTAATCTTATACGACGCATTTGAAGCCATCACATTTTTAATCCATTTTTCATACAACTTTCAAATGGCTTCATGTAAGTAAGCATCATCCCGCTAAGCGTATACTTTATACTTATAATCTAGCGAAGAGTGTTTGGGACACGTCGCCACAAACGAGGAAGGAGTGGAAACGCGTATAAACTTCACGAACAGAATCACTACGCACGGGCCTGGCGGAGAGTCCATTGACCCTCCCGAACTCTTTGTTGTTATCGCCGTATCCGCTCCTTTACCCTATTTCACTCTTGTGTGCGTGTGTTTGTTTACAAATAGAGGGGAGAGGATGTGACTCGGGCCTTGGATACTGCGCGGTACGTATTTGTAGTAAGGGAGGGGCTTACAACGTCAGCGATAGCAGTACAGGTAAGAATGTTTATGTTTATAGTGAGGGAAGGTTTACTGCGTCGTCGATAGCGGTACAGGCAAGGCAGTTCATATCAGGGGGCCACGGGGTACTTTCTGAGGGGTCATGGGGCAGTGTGAAAATTATGACGTCAAATTAAACTGTGCCTCCACATGATCACATACATGTCAATAATTCGGAATCTTTACTTAGGGCGTTCTTGTCCTATAGCTACTAACACCATTACACTATTCATAACTAGTAATAACTAAATATGAAAAGATGACAGTCACTGAGGGAGCCATAAAAATTATTTATATGTAACTCGTGGTCACATAATTAAATAAGGTTAGGAACCACTGGTTTACATAAACAGTTTTTTCGATATTTTCTCAAGATTTTGAAGTGTGATACGCCAAAGGGTTAATAATTGACAAAATAGATTTTACGACTAGGATGCAGTTACCGAAATAGAATGCTCGCCCCATAACCATAGCGATTTTGTTCGAAAAGTAAATGGAAAGAGTAGACTTCCGGATGGATTTTAGTCATAGGAGATTGCCAGTCATATGACACCAACACATCGATAATGAACTAGAGGGAAAAGAATGTAGGAAGTGCATAATAGAATCAAGTTACATAGTCGGCATGTTTGATAGTCAATTATTTTTTATAAATGTAACATGTAATGATAATGAAGATATCATAGAACTGTATTTGCTTTATAACCATTACCGCCATCATAAACAGCGTGCAAATTAAATGAGATGTAATGTTCAATATAAATAAAATCATATCGACAAACCTTACGATTTTCGAAATAAATCAAATATACAAATTATTTTTGTCCTTATGCAAATTATTCCTTTAATTCAGTCTTTCAAAACAACAATGGATGATATATTTATCGTGAAATAAAACTTTATTTTGGGATTTAGCCTTAAGAATATATATATATATATATATATATATATATATATATATATATATATATATATATATATATATATATATATGTATGTATGCATGTATATATCTATTATATCTATATCTATCTATCTATCTATCTATCTGTCTATCTATCTATCTATCTATCTCTCTATCTATCTATCTATCTCTCTATCTATCTATCTATCTATCTATCTATCTATCTATCTATCTATCTATCTATCTATCTATCTATCTATCTATCTATCTATCTATCTATCTATCTATTTATCTATCTATCTATATATGTATATATATATATATTATATTATATTATATAATTCTGTCTACTTATCATAAATTACCTAAAAATAACACCAGCAACAATAGAACCGCCAAAGTTACTACCAGCATGTCACCACAACCACTACACCCCCCCCTCCTCCCATCCCCCCTCAACAGGTAGCCTAGTAAGCCTGGTGTAGTGTATAAAAGAATCATTATTTGGCGTAAGCTGTGAAGTGACCAAACCTCCCGCTGTTTTGGTCGACCCAGACGCTCAGGAACGTACTGTGCTGTGATGTACGAATTGCTTTGTTTTACTATACCGTTTGAATGGGTTTTTTAGTGTTGGTTTCATGGGGTTTACTTCGTTTTTGTGAGGAGAAGCGAGGACTGTGCTTTAATATCAAAATCTGTATATAAGTAGGATTGAAATATGATGATAAAGTACAGGAAATCATTACATTTTTGGTTACAAAATTCCATCTGATTCTTTTTTATAACTTATAATTACGTTTTATTTACACATATTATGTGTATAGTTTATCTGTATATGTAAATAAGCAGGTTTGAAATATGATAATTAAGTACAGGAAATTATCACATTTTTGCTTACAAAATTCCATCTGATTTGATCTTTTTTTCTCTCTTCCTTGTAATTACGTTTTATTTATATACACGATATTCCCTTTCGCTTTCTCGCGTCGCCTGCACGAACGAAAGCGATGCTCCAGATGGGTGTATTAACACGTCTCGGGAACAACACCGGATACACAGCTAATGAAAGATGATTAGGGTATACCGCGTGTGATGTATCCCCGTCGAGGGCTTCATGCCAAGTCAATTTGCAGTAACTGTCAGGGGGCGAAAGTAACGATGGGTATTGACAGCTTGACCGATAGTTATGAGGCAACCGCTGGCGTAGGCTGGCCTTGCTCGGTATAGGCTGACCATGCTAACGCGCTGGGCATTGTGAGGCGGTGGGCATGCTGGCGGACTGGATATGCCAGGTACTCAGAATAGGACTCCCAAATGGGCATACTGTGTCACGTGCTGAGAGGTCATGCTAAGCTGAAAATGGGAGCCAATTTGAGCGAGCCGCGCCCCGAAAATAGTACAGGCCGAAGTAGAATCTCATTGACGTTACTTCGGAGTTATAGTTTTGTTACATGTAATTAATGTTAAATGTAACTCGAGGTAGAATAGCATACAATAAGTATATCATTTTTCTCATTCCTCTGATACGCTTAACACAAGATGAAAATAGTTACTTAAGCACAGGCCTGCTTCGACGCCCCTCCGTCGACGCGCTCTAGGTGGGTAGGCCTACGCAGTGACCGCTCATCATATGCTAGTATGACGAGCAGGCCCTCAGTATGACCGCCTCGTAAACTATTTAGGAAGAGGCGTCATGGTGACCGACTGAAAGCCCGCGGAGGGAGTCCGGCGATATGAAATATTCTTCCTATTTTCACTCCTGGAATGCATTTCGTGCTGTGAATTATCTCTATAGCGTAACTTATGGCTAAGCCAGCTACAATACTATCGGCTGATGTGATAGATGGCTATTCCGGTGTTCGATCAAGACTCTCTCCAATATCAGTGAATAGTATGGGATTAATAAAGAAGAACTGGAGGAACCACACCAAAATTTCATTTTTTTCCTTTCAAGCACCAAAGACCGCGTTAATAGGAAAATAAACTGGTCACCATCCTGTACCGGGCGTATATGCTCCATTCAGAAAGTCAGCGAGCGTAACTGCGTCTCTTTTCCAAAGCCATTCGTGATTAACATACGCACGCACGCACGCGCGCATTTAGGGCTGGGCCAGGTCGGTAACCATAGTTGGGGGCGACGACTCGCGCTTGGCCAGAGTTGTCCGGGACGCCGCGCTGAAAGGACGTCCCCTGACCCCGCTCGTGACTCCCACTTGTCACGCCGCCGTTACCTGAGGCTCTGCGCTGCCGTGGACGCCCGCTGGTGTTGTCCCTCTTGAAAGCGGATCTGCATCGGCGCTGCGCTCTTACCTCGCCTCCTTGTGGATTTTTGGAAACAGTGACAGTCCGTGCTGTGCCGAGTGGTTGTTGAGCGTCAGTGAAAAAAATCGCGAAACATGGGTGAGATGTGCGTGGATGACATCGTCAGGGACCAAGTGATGGCTCTGCCGAGTGTTCTCAACTACAGGATCTGGTCTTCAGGGCCAAGGAGTGCGCCCCCCGGCCTGCCCGTCAGGCGACCCCAGGCGAGCAGGTTGAGGAAGAACTTGTTCGGCCCCGTCGACCACAGCGAGAACTTGAGATTCGTGCGCGAGGAACTCGAGAAGATCGCCAAGGAGGACTCCGACCGCTGGAACTTCGACTTCAAGACGGAGCAGCCCAAGGAAGGACGCTATGAGTGGGTGGCCGTTGGGGAAGGTGCCGCGAAGAAGAGTCCGGCGCCGCAGCTCACCTGCCTCACTGCTAACAACGTCAACGTCAAGTCCGTGAAGAGGCTGAGTGCGAGTCCGCCCGCCAAGATGCGACAGAGACTCTGCACAGATTACTTCAGACTCAACAAGGCGACGACGACGACGAAGGCCAAGGCCAAGAGCGAGCGCAAGACCGAGAGGGAGATCGCCCCCTCGAGAACGCCGGAAAAAAGAACCGCAGTGGCAATCAGATAAAAAAGGAAAAAGTATATATTTATATAAGTTATTTCTAGTGTTATTGGAAACACCAAACGGAAGGAGAATTACAAGAAAAAAAAACAAAGCAATGCCGTTTTTTTACACATTGCTTATCAGGATTCGTAATGGTGTTCCCAAGAACAGTAAAAATGAAAGCTTTAATTCCACAAAACATGAATGTATAAAAAAAACGAAAAAAATAGACACCAAGTGCTTTATCAAGTGATATTAGATAAATAAACCGCAACAGAAATGAAAACCTCGACGCATAACTACACGACAACAGGAATATAAAACGACGTCTCTGGATTACAATAGACACCCCTTCATTCGCGAACTTCAGAAAACGAGAAACTCCACAAGACACGAAGAGAAAAAAATGATCATAACTTCTGTAAACTTCATATTCTGGTGACCTTTTTTTTTTTGGTTACTGAAGCCAAGCGACTCCACAGTTGATCTCAATTCATATTGTCGAAAAATTGTGAATACAAATATTTATAGATGTTTATTTATTGTACATACAACTAAATTGTTATGTATAAAATGTTTTGAATATATCTATTCGAAAGTATTCTTATATATTATTTTCCCTAATAGTAAAAATGCTGATGCTGATAATGATTGATGATGATGATATCCTAATATTATAAGTAACATTATAAGTAATATAATGATGATGATGATATAAGTAACAATAATAAGTAATATTAATAATAAGATATCCCAAATGTATGGAAAATTCTGTAAATATCTTCATATTACAGATACGATAATGAAAAAGTATTCAATGATTTATAAATGAAATGTCAAAAAAAATTAAAGTCTTTTCCATATGTACATAATATCGTAGTAAAAATAATCAACCAAATTATATCAATAGAAATATAAGAAATATGTTTTCTTTTAACAAAAAAATTGGAAATGAATGGAAAAAAAGAAAGAAAAGAGTATTGAAGTGGAAGATAAAAAAACATGATTTTTAATTCATTTTTCTTTATTATTATTTTATTGTCTTCGCAAAAATGAGAAACACACTATAAAGAAAAAGTGAATACCTAAAACAACTGATAAAATATAAAATACACTTTTGGATTACATTAACTTCAAAATGTATATTTAAGAAAGTACAAAGAAACAAAAAGTAATAGACAGTAAATAATAAATGTAAGTAAATGAATATGATGAATACATGATACGATTACTTATGATTTTTCGTCTAAATTCTTGTATGTGTGGTCGAGAAAGAAAAATTAGCCAAAGAGATAATCAAAATCCAAAAAAAAAAAAAAAAAAAAAAAACTAGCATATACGATACTCTTACTTTAGAAAGATGAATACAAAGAAATACATTACAAAGATAAATCACACAAAGTTAAAGAAATTAAAATTAAATTATACTGAATAAAAAAAAGGATAGAAAAGAAATATAATGTATACAAACAAATGAGAACCGAAGAAAAGGATAAAAATAACAAACAAAAACAGACAAAAATTCATTAAAAAAACAAGGATAGAAAAGAAAGCAAGCAAAACAACAAAAAACAAACAAAAAAACACACACACAAATGAAAGCCAAGGAAAGATGAACAAACAAACAAACATACAAACACAGGAAAATCCACAACTTAAGAGACAACAAAGAAACAAACAACCCAGCCAGGGCGGCTCGGGGGTCAAGTGTCAGCAGAGAGAGAGGGACTAGACTCACCCTCCGATAAATCTGGTTCTATAAAAAGGGTGAGAGGGAGGGAGTGTGTTAAATGGGGTCACGCTAGGCCTACTGTTGCTCCGGCCGGGTTGGGAGAGGGGAAGGGTTGTGAGGGAGGGATGAGGGGAAGGGTTGTGAGGGAGGGATGAGGGGAAGGGTTGTGAGGGTGTGAAGAGGGGAAGGGTTGTGAGGGAGGGATGAGGGGAAGGGTTGTGAGGGAGGGATGAGGGGAAGGGTTGTGAGGGTGTGAAGAGGGGAAGGGTTGACTTCTTTTCTTTTTCTTTCTCTCTCTGTGGTTTGTGTCTGTGTGTGTTCTGTCTCTGTCTTTGGCTTTGTCTGTTTCTGTCTGTCTGTCTGCTTGTCTGTCTGTCTCTGTCTGTCTGTCTGTCTGTCTGTCTGTCTGTCTGTCTCTGTCTGTCTGTCTGTCTCTGTCTGTCTCTGTCTGTCTGTCTGTCTGTCTCTCTCTCTGTCTCTCTCTCTCTCTCTCTCTCTCTCTCTCTCTCTCTCTCTCTCTGTCTCTCTTTCTCTCTCTCTCTCTCTCTCTCTCTCTCTCTCTCTCTCTCTCTCTCTTTCTTTCTTTCTTTCTCTCTCTCTCTCTCTTTCTCTCTTCTCTCTTCTCTCTCTCTCTCTCTCTCTCTCTCTCTCTCTCTCTCTATATATATATATATATATATATATATATATATATATATATATATATATATATATATATATAGATAGATAGATAGATAGATAGATATAGATATAGATAGATAGATTTATATATACAAATTGTATGATATATATGCATATACATATATGAATATGCACACACACACACACACACACATACACACACACACACACACACACACACACACACACACACACACACACACACACACACACACACACACACACACACACACACATATATATATATATATATATATATATATATATATATATATATATATATATATATTATATATATGTATGTATATATATATATATATATATATATATATATATATATATATATATATATATATATATATATATATATACGTACATTTGTGATTCTCACTTATCCCTTTTTATTCGTCAACCTCCTCTCCACACTCCTCCACCCTCTTCCCCCCCACTCCCACGCCCGCACTTTCCTCTCCACCCCACCCCCTCCCCACGCCCGCACTTCCCATCCCGCGCCCGCACAACAGTCCACGCCCACAAACACGTCACGCTGAACGACCCCCCTTGGGTTTCCGCCCTCCACTCCACCTGTCCCTCTCCCTTTCCCTTTCCCTCGCCCTTAGCCCTGTTCAGCAGCCCTTAATCTCTTTTCCCTTGAAAGGTAGGTTAGCCTCCTATTCTTCTTCCTAATTTTGTCCTTCTTCTAAAATTCTTTATGTCTCTTTTCATGTTATTTCTTTTATTTTTCCCTTAGCCTGGTTCAACCCTCCCCCCCCCTCGCCTTAATTTCTTCCTTACGAGTTAGGTTAGCTCTCTTTTATTCCTTCTTCCTTCCTTCTTAAAATCTGTACTTCTCTCTTTTCTTCCTTCTTCCCCTTAGAATCCGTACTTCTCTCTGTTCTTCCTTATTCTCTCCTTCTTAAAATCCGCAATTCTCTCTTTTTTTCCTTATTCCCTCCTTAAAATTCGCACTTCTCTCTTTTCTCCCTTATTCCCTCCTTCTTAAAATCCGTATTTCTCTCTTTTCTTCCTTCTTCCCCTTAAAATCCGTACTTCTCTCTTTTCTCCC
>NC_091563.1:14070064-14085064 GCF_042767895.1 Penaeus vannamei
ACATACCCTATTCGTACTTTTTTTCTAGGCCTGGGTTTCAATTGCTTGTAATACTATGGCATACAAAGGGATTTCGAATATATCTTCGTCAGAAATACATACTATTTTCATACTTTCATATTTCATATTTTCATATAATGGCATTCAAAGGGAGGATTGTGAAAACGAGAGATTTGTAAGCTCGTTCAGTGTGCTTGCTTGACTTCTTCCACTGGTAGGGTAGTCTGAAGCATTCTGAAAGTGTTTTAGTCTGATTTCATTAAAAGGGTGAAGTTATATCGTCGTGGCTCTCTCATAGAGGGAGGGAGGTAGGGAGAGAGAGAGGGAAAGAGAGAGAGAGAGAGAGAGAGAGAGAGAGAGAGAGAGAGAGAGCGAGAAGGAGGGAGAGAGAGAGAGAGAGTAGGAGAGAGAGAGAGAAGGAGGGATATATATATATATATATATATATATATATATATATATATATATATATATATATATATATATATATATAGAGAGAGAGAGAGAGACAGAGAGAGAGAGAGAGAGAGAGAGAGAGAGAGAGGAGGGAGAGAGAGAGAAAGTGTTAAAGTGTATTTGATCATGAAAAAATGTCTGGGCATCTCTAAAGGCCACAGTGTATGGGTTTATATAGCAAGAAACAGAAATATAAGTTTAAAAGTTTTTTTTTTTTTTTTTTTTTTTTTTTTTTGGGGGGGGGGTTAGGGCGGATAGATGTACGTATATGTACATATATTTACATAAATACGTAGATATGTATGCATACACATATCTATGTGTGTTTGTCGTAGAAAAAAAATGATTTTGTCTATTAATAGATTAGAAAAGATATTAAATAGTATTTACGAATTTCTCTCGAACGTTATACCATTCAAAGAAATTATCTTCCACACCAATAAATCATAATGTTGGATACAGTAGATTTCACTTGAACACTCCACTCTCCGGAGATGTTCAGAGCCAAGAACCCGCGTCTCCGAACCACCCCGAGCCAGGAGCGGACAAGCGGCACCCAGCACCTTGCGTCCCAGGCGGTTCACTTTCCTTCTAATTCATATTATCTAAGGACAGAGCTTTTTTCTCCTTCCCGACGCCTAATACGTGTTTAATGCGCATGTCCACGGGTCTTAGGTCCATCTATATTATAATACTGGCCCGGCTCGGGTACGCTGCGTGCGTCACAATGGCCCTTAAAGACATACGTCCCTCACTACAGGGTCGACTCCGGCGCTTGGAACCGTCTTAAGATGCCTTTTCCTGTCCCTCTTAACCGGGTAATGACAGGTTTGCTTTTCTGTTTTGCCACCATGGATACCTGTGGCCGGCGCTTGTTTGACCGTGTGGCTTTTATGTGCGCCCCTGGCGGGTGTTTTCTTAATTTATAACGAAGCTGGTGCAAGTGTAATGGGGCGTGTACATGTGTGTGTGCGTGGCTTTTTCTTTCTTTTTCTCCTTTCTCTCTCTCTCTCTCTCTCTCTCTCTCTCTCTCTCTCTCTCTCTCTCTCTCTCTCTCTATATATATATATATATATATATATATATATATATATATATATATATATATGTATATATATACATACACATATATATACATATATATACATATAAATAGATAAATACATACGTACATACATACACATACATACACACGCACACACACACACACACATACACACACACACACACACACACACACACACACACACACACACACACACACACACACACACACACACACACACACACACATATATATATATACATGTATATATATATATATATATATATATATATATATATATATATATATATATATATATATACATGAAGAGAGATAGACAGATAGATAGATACATATAGATATGGATTTATAAAGACGCATACACACACACATACAGACACAAATAAACACACACACACACACACATATATATATATGCAAATGTGTATGTGTTTATATATATATATATATATATATATATATATATATATATATATATACATATATATGTGTGTGTGTGTGTGTGTGTGTGTGTGTGTGTGTGTGTGTGTGTGTGTGTGTGTGTGTGCGTATTTATATTTATATATCTTTATCTATATCTATATCTATCTATCTATCTATCTATCTATATATATATATATATATATATATATATATATATATATATATATATATATATACATGTGTATGTGTTTATATATATATATATATATATATATATATATATATATATATATATATATATATATATATATATATATATATTCGTATACAAAAATGAACACACCCGCCCTACCTCCCAGCGGCCCTCCCCCAACGAGGGTCGCCTCGAATCCCTTATCTCATCAGCGCAGCCACACCTCCCACGGGAACTGGAATGGAAGAGAAAGAGAAAAAAAATAATACCCGCTGATTGATCCAGCCGAGTTCCGCGCCCATAAAAAAATCAGCCGACGACGTAAACAAGTCAATAAACAGTAACTACGGTGACATTTACTCCCCGACCACGACCGAACTACGCGAGCCCGGCGGGTGTCCCGACGACGAGCCCGGCTTCCCCGACCGCCCGAAAACCGGCTGTCGGGCCGCGTCAGTCGAAACAGGCTTCGGGAACGCGTCGGAACCAGCCTGTCCGTCTCCTTCGCGTGACGTTTATAGGCAGACTTCGAAACTCCCGCCGATCGCCGCGTGAATTCTCTCTGGCGAAATTGCTTGAAGTCCTCTCCTGACGAGACCTCGGGGGCCACTGAGGGTTCTGGAAGGGGGCGCTCGGCTATAAGTGGGCAATCCGGTCTTGTAATGTTATCAATATTGCTGTTATTATCATTGATAATATAGCTATTATTACTATTAATATTATTTGATAATTATTATCATTATTAATTATTAGCATTGTTCTCATATTATTTATCATTTATCTCAACCTATTTATCATTATTACTACTGTATATTTACGTAGTAAGATGCTTCATGTGTACATAAGTAAGAAACTGTGTTGACGGCGGCGTATCGGTTAAGTTTTCTTTAATAATAATATTGTTAACATTGATAATATCATTTTCAATAACGATAATAGGTGTCCCTACATATAACGAGATGTTTCCAGTATAAGTATGTGTACGCTTCATTTTTTTTTCTCTCTCTTTTCTTTTTGGATGAAAGAGATGGTTAAAATGGTAAAAGAAGAGAAGAGAGAAAGAAAGGAGAGAGGAGAGAGAAAGAAGGTGGCTGTTTGGAGTCTGGTCTTGTAATTTGCTTTTGTCATTGGACTTATCATGTTATTTGGTACTGCTGTTATGGCGATAATGATAACTGTAATCATAATCATAATAACAGTAATACTATTGATAAGAGTGATGATTATGATATCGTCGAGAATGATATAAACGGTATTTATATGAATTGCAGTAAAGAAATATCAATAATAATGTGAGCAATATTGACATTATAATACAATTTGGTTATTTCTTTAACCATTATAATTCTTTGAGGCAACCAAACTACTACTCCAGACATCATTATCATTACCATTACTAAGGTTATTACTTTATGATTATGACTGATTACAATAATAACGTGCTTATCACGTTACTGTTAAGGAATAATAAATAACAATAAGACAACAACGAAAGTAAAATATATCTAATGTTTCTTCTAATTGTCATTTTAAGAAGAATCATGATGGCGATAAACAGAAAAAAGAGCGAGAATAATTACATTCATTGATAATGATAGTGTTAACAAGGGATATCTATACATTTTACACATGTTTTGAAGGCATCATGAAAATCAATTCTTTCATTCGCTTCTACCATACTTCTCACACTTTTATGGCCACGTGTGTATTTTTTATATTCTACGGCTATGTAATTGATTTGTACGCCCCTGTGGCCCAATGGATAAGGCATTGGCCTCCTAAGCCAGGGATTGCGGGTTCGAGTCCCGCCAGGGGTTAGGAGAAATTGTTTTAGCAGATCATACCTACACCTGTCGAAGGTAGAGGACGATCTAAGTCAAATTCAAAGTTCCAACAGGGGTTTCAGAACCAATCTTAGACACAAGGTACAACAGAAACCAGAGGAAACAGTGTCGAATCAAACACCAAATCTTTAAAACGTAATCTGTAAACACGAAACATGCAAAACAGCCAACGTATTTACCAAAGCAAAACTGCCATTATATTACAGTTACCCTTTCTTCTGTGGCATCTTCTTGGCCCGGCTTTTGGTTCTCCTCGTCACTACCTCGCCCGGGGGAGAAATCGAAGACTGCTTGGCACAGAGCTTCGCAAGTTGGTTTCGTTGATGTCCATTTTTGCATGCATCATTGGCCGGCCCTTCATGCTAAATCTTCAAAAATACTATATCTAAAAAAAAAATAGTGATAATGATAATTATAAAGTGATAAGATACAGAAACAAATAAAATGAATGAATAGAACAACAATTTTAAAACATTAAATAAGATGGAATAGTAATAGTTTGCCATCTACCATCACCTCCAGAACTTATTCAATACTGCTACCGGACATCGATTTGAGTGGACAAGAGGTGGATGAGCTGGCAACTCCACCTTCCTACTCCATAATTCTCTATTCCACCGTTCACTCCAGGCGATGCCGATGTCCCTATATATATATAAAAGATGTTTCCATTACGAAATTTCGTTCACTAGCATGCAATACAAATAAAAAATGGAAACACTTCTCTCAGAATCTATACAGTGTGTGCTGTTCCACATGTAGTCAGTGCATAATGTGGTGCGTGATTACATATAGTGGCCATACATATTATGCTGACCCAAAGACATAATTAATGCCTCATTCATGACACTCTATGCCCCTGTGGCCCAATGGATAAGGCATTGGCCTCCTAAGCCAGGGATTGCGGGTTCGAGTCCCGCCAGGGGTTCTATTCTAAATTTTATACGTAAATCTCTACCCGAGCTTTGTTCTGCTGTAGTTTCTCAAACGTGGAATGAATGCTGAAACTTAGTCATTTTATATAAAACATGTACAGTGGTTACATTTATAAATACGATTGTATCATAATACACGCGGTCAAAGTCCTAAGACAGCATCCAGTCATGCAAAGACCTATAGCACTTGGGTATCAGACCGGCCACCTGCCCAGTACGTCGTCAAGACCCTTGCTCAGGACACGAGGGCCGAGGGTAACCTGTGGGGTCAACAGCATCAGGGTAAACGACAACGTGGGTGAACTCTGCAGACTCTCGGAGGAAGGCAACAGGAAACACCTTCGCATTATCTTGTTTGATAATGATCTAACCTGGTTAATGAAACAGGGTTATCGGCAACAGACACAAGAAAAATGGTTAACGAAGGAACTCGGAATTGTAAAAATAATAATAATAAATAAATGAATAAATATATATATATATTTCCCCTCATATTGTATATACGGTACCTCCGCGGTCATACTGTACGCCTCTGTGGGCATACCCTATAACTACCTGACTATGCCATATGCCCCTGTGGCCCAATGGATAAGGCATTGGCCTCCTAAGCCAGGGATTGCGGGTTCGAGTCCCGCCAGGGGTTAGACGTACTAATTTTAACGTGAGTTACGTGAGATGTTGAGACAATAATAAATAATAATAAAGGGTAAGCCGTTGGTTTCCTTCATAGTAAGGTAGAATCCAGGCTGCCTTTCTGAAGGAAGCATATGAGTGCATTGATAGGACAGCTGCAGTGATGATCAGCGTGAACTAGATCTGTGCTGCGTTAAGACTGCAATATAGTTCAGAATTTAACAGGCAGCAAGCAAGGGAAATGCTTGAGAAGAATCGGAAATATATGATTCAGTAAAATAAGAGATGAGATATCATTCAGTTATTGATTAACTAAAAATTTACGTATGAAACAGAGTAAAGGAAATGGAATCGAGATCAAATTCTATTTTTCTCATGAACAATTTATTACACATTCGTCACATAATTCGTATTCTACTGAAACTTACTGTATGAAATTAATGTCAATATTATATGATATATGTGTGTGTGCATACAATGATAATAACATTGATGATTTTGATGCACATGACGATGATTGTGAGTATTATAATTAATGATGGATATCATCACCAAAATCATTATCATCATCAAACATGATAAAAATAACAATAATGGTAAAGTATTCATTAAGATGAAACGGAAGAGGAATGCTGATGGTAAGTATTGATAAGACAGTTTTTGTTCTTATCATTACTATGTATTACTAATGAAAATACCGATATTTAGCAAAAATGATAGAAGCCTTATTGACATCCGATGAATACAATGCCATATGACGGTGTTGTCCAAACATTTTCGCCTATTGTAGCCTTTATTACCTTCTTGTCCTGTTACGTACCCCACCCCCCTCCTCCTCCACCCCCGTCCACCATGGTTAAATAAACTATTTAGGATAATGCTAATGTACTAATTATGAAAAGTGCATTGCAGGAGTAACGGTCAATAAATTCGAATTTAATATACGAATAAAAAAGATTATTTGATAACAAAATGCTTGAAAAATACTTACACAACTTAACGTGACATATGAGGCGTGTGTGTTCCTTGTTTGTTCGCGTGCCCTAGTCTGGACAACACTCCTCCGCGGTCATACTGTATGCTTGTGGCCATACCCTGTGACTACCTGGCCATGTCGTATGCCCCTGTGGCCCAATGGATAAGGCATTGGCCTCCTAAGCCAGGGATTGCGGGTTCGAGTCCCGCCAGGGGTTAGACGTTCTTATTTTAACGTGAGTTACGTGAGACTGTTGAGACAATAATAAATAATAATAAAGGGTAAGCCGTTGGTTTCCTTCATAGTAAGGTAGAATCCAGGCTGCCTTTCTGAAGGAAGCATTTGAGTGCATTGATAGGAAAGCTGCAGTGATGATCAGCGTGAACTATATCTGTGCTGCGTTCAGACTGCAATATAGTTCAGAATAAAACAGGCAGCAAGCAAAGGAAATGCTTGAGAAGAATCGGAAATATATTATTGGATTCAGTAAAATAAGAGATGAGATATCACTGTTATTGATTAACTGTGATATTTTAAGTATGAAATAGAGTAAAGGAAATGGAATCGAGATCAATTTTATTTTTCTCATGGACAGTTTATTACGCTTTCGTCACATATTTCGTATTTTACTGAAGCACTGTGTTAGATTAATGTCAATATTACACGATACATACATACATACATATATATATATATATATATATATATATATATATATATATATATATATATAGAGAGAGAGAGAGAGAGAGAGAGAGAGAGAGAGAGAGAGAGAGAGAAAGAGACAGAGACAGAGACAGAGAGAGAGAGAGAGTGTGTGTGTGTCCATACAATCGTAAGGTGGCATCCGACATCCCGCCATCTCCCTTATCTCGTCTCGCCGCCAGCCTCCCTCGTCTCGCGCCCTCGCATCTCGCCGCCCGGTCAACGCTTGCTTCAGTTGTTCACGTTTTTCTATGTACATGTTAACTTATTTTCGTTTTACCGTTTTATTTTACGTTAAGTCATATAGGTCACTTCTATTTGAGTTTGGCCTTTGACCCCGTATACACACACACACACTCTCATTTGCGATTCATTTGAAGATAAAATAATTCTCGATTCTTCTGTGAGTTGAAGGGTCAGTTTTATCTTTTAAAATCATCACTTATTTTTATTTCTTTTTGTTCATTTTCCTAGCTTTCTCCTGGTTTTAAGAAATGTCTATTTTAGTGTTATATTTTACTAATTGTACGTCTGTCTGCCTACTCCACCTTGGGTTCGCATTTTTCCCGGTCTCATCTCGTTATGAGGATCATTTTATGTATGTTCTCTGTTAATTTCCTTATGTTATATGAACAAACTTTCGTTTTTACGACCGATGTTCGGCGTCACCAAGTTTATAAATATAAGGCGCGTTGAGCAGGAAATACATTTGATTCTCCTCGAAACACCGGCGTTTTGCTCTCCTCCTGCTGACCTATCCTGACCTATCCTGACCTATCCTGACATACCGGACGGTGGAACACACTGCGCATATCTTGGCTTCATCCTACACGAAAAATACAAGTTAAGTCCTGTTTCCTGCCTATTTTCCTTTGTGCACAGGAGCTGGCCGTGATTCTTTGTTTATAAACGTAAATATAAACCAGTTTTAGAAGTTTTACATTAATGATTAAGCTTGTGAATATTATTGAAACTTTCTTCTTTCCTTTCATTGTTTTATTGTCTAGATTACCGTTTTAACTTTATTTTAATCGATAATGCTGAGGTATATCAGCGGGGAGTCAGTTGGTTTCTTTAGTTCACGCTACCTCTCCTTAGAAACCAATCTGGCTCGAAGCCATTAAACAAATTCATATTGGTTACGGAACCACAATACCCCACTACACAATGATAATAACATTGATGATTGTGATGAAAATGACGATGATTGTGTTATATTTATGATGATGGATATCATCACCAAAATCATTATCATTATCATACTCAAAACAATAACAATAATGTTAAAGTAATCATTAAGATGAAACAAAAGAGGAATGCTGATGGTAAATATTGATAATGGAAAGAACGTATTGACAGCCGGTGAACATAATGCCATACAGTACCTCCTCCGCGGTCATGCTGTATGCTTGTGGCCATACCCTGTGACTACCTGGCCATGTCGTATGCCCCTGTGGCCCAATGGATAAGGCATTGGCCTCCTAAGCCAGGGATTGCGGGTTCGAGTCCCGCCAGGGGTTAAACCTGCAAATTTTAACGTGAGGTTTTACGTGAGATGTTGAGACAATAATAAAAAACAATAAAAGGTAAGCCGTTGGTTTCCTTCATAGTAAGGTAGAATCCAGGCTGCCTTTCTGAAGGAAGCATTTGAGTGCATTGATAGGAAAGCTGCAGTGATGATCAGCGTGAACTAGATCTGTGCTGCGTTAAGACCAATATAGTTCAGAATAAAACAGGCAGCAAGCAAGGGAAATGCTTGAGAAGAATCGGAAATATATGATTCAGTAAAATGAGAGATGAGATATCATTGTTATTGATTAACTGAAATTTTACGTATGAAATAGACCAAAGGAAATGGAATTGAGATCAAATTTTATTTTCTCATGAACAGTTTATTACATCTTCGTCACATATTTCGTATCTTACTGAAACTTACTGTACTAAATAAATGGCAATATTACATGATACATATATATGTGTATCTGTGTGTGTGTGCATACAATGATAATAACATTGATGATTTCTATGCAAATGACGATGATTGTATCATAATTATGATGTATATCATCACCAAAATCAGTATCATTATCAAACATGATAATAATAACAATATTGCTAAAATAATCATTAAGATGAAACGGAAAAAAGGAATGCTGATGGTAAATATTGATAATACAAAGTTATTGTTCTTATCATTACTATGTATTACTAATGAAAATACCGATATTTAGCAAAAATTATAGAATCCTTATTGACATCCGATGAATACAATGCCATATGGCGGTGTTGTCCAAACATTCTCGCCTATTGTAGCCTTTATTACCTTCTTGTCCTGTTACGTACCCCCCCCCCACCCCCGTCCACCATGGTTAAATAAACTGTTTTATTTAGGATAATGCTAATGATGCACTAATTATGAAAAGTGCATTGCAGGAGTGCCGGTCAATAAATTCGAATTTAATAAACGAATAAAAAAGATTATTTGATAACAAAATGCTTGAAAAATACTTACACAACTTAGCGTGAGTTATGAGGCGTGTGTTCCTCGTTTGTTCGCGTGCCCCTATGATCTATGTTGCGCAGCCCAGGGGCACGCGGACCCTAGTCTGGACAATGCCATACGGTTCCTCCTCCGCGGTCATGCTGTGTGCTTCTGTAGCCATACCCTGTGACTACCTGATTATGCCGTATGCCCCTGTGGCCCAATGGATAAGGCATTGGCCTCCTAAGCCAGGGATTGCGGGTTCGAGTCCCGCCAGGGGTTAGACGTTCTTATTTTAACCTGAGTTACGTGAGACTGTTGAGACAATAATAAATAATAATAAAGGGTAAGCCGTTGGTTTCCTTCATAGTAAGGTAGAATCCAGGCTGCCTTTCTGAAGGAAGCATTTGAGTACATTGATAGGAAAGCTGCAGTGATGATCAGCGTGAACTAGATCTGTGCTGCGTTAAGACTGCAATTTAGTTCAGAATAAAACAGGCAGCAAGCAAGGGAAATGCTTGAGAGGAATCGGAAATATATTATTGGATTCAGTAAAATAAGAGATATGTCATTCAGTTATTGATCAACTGATATTTTAAGTATGAAATAGAGTAAAGGAAATGGAATCGAGATCAATTTTATTTTTCTCATGAACAGTTTATTACGCCTTCGTCACATAATTCGTATTCTACTGAAACTTACTGTTAGATTAATGTCAGTATTACACGATACATATATTGTGTGTGTGTGTGTCCATACAGTTGTAAGGTGGCATCCGACATCCCGCCATCTCCCTCCTCTCGTCTCGCCGCCAGCCTCCCTCGTCTCGCGCCCTCGCATCTCGCCGCCCCGTCAACGCCTGCTACAGTTGTTTACGTTTTTCTATGTACTTGTTAACTTGTATTCGTTTTATCGTTTTATTTTACGTTAAGTCATATAGGTCACTTCTATTTGAGTTTGGCCTTTGACCCCGTACTCCCATTTGCGATTCATTTGAAGATAAAATAATTTCTCGATTCTTCTGTGACTTTAAGGGTCACTTTCATGTCTTAAAATCATCTTATTTTTCTTTAACCTTTTTGTTCATTTTCCTAGCTTTCTCCTGGTTTTAAGAAATGTCTATTTTAATGTTATATTTTACTCATTGTACGTCTGTCTGCCTACTCCACCTTGGGCACGCATTTTTCCCGGTTATCATCTTAGGATCATTTTATGTGTTCTCTGTTATTTTCCTTATGTTATATGTACAGACTTTCGTTTTTGCGACCGATGTTCGGCGTCACCAAGTTTATGAATATTTGGCGCGTTGAGCAGGAAATACATTTGATTCTCCTCGAAACAACGGCGCTTTGCTCTCCTCCTGCTGACCTATCCTGACCTATCCTGACCTATCCTGACAAACCGGATGGTGGAACACACTGCGCATATCTTGGCTTCATCCTACACGAAAAATACAAGTTAAGTCCTGTTTCCTGGCTATTTTTCTTTGTGCACAGGAGCTGGCCGTGATTCTTTTTATAAACGTAAATATATAGTATTAGAAGTTTTACATTAATGATTAAGCTTGTGAATATTATTGAAACTTTCTTCTTTCCTTTCATTGTTTTATTGTCTAGATTACCGTTTTAACTTTATTTTAATCGATAATGCTGAGGTATATCAGCGGGGAGTCAGTTGGTTTCTTTAGTTCACGCGACCTCTCCTTAGAAACCAATCTGGCTCGAAGCCATTAAACCAATTCATATTGGTTACGGAACCACAATACCCCACTACACAATGATAATAACATTGATGATTGTGATGAAAATGACGATGATTGTATTATAATTATGATGATGGATATCATCACCGAAATCATTATCATTATCATACTCATGATAACAATAACAATAATGCTAAAGTAATCATTAAGATGAAACGGAAAAGAGGAATGCTGATGGTAAATATTGATAATTGATAAGAACGTATTGACAACCGGTGAACATAATGCCATACAGTACCTCCTCCGCGGTCATGCTGTATGCTTGTGGCCATACCCTGTGACTACCTGGCCATGCTGTATGCCCCTGTGGCCCAATGGATAAGGCATTGGCCTCCTAAGCCAGGGATTGCGGGTTCGAGTCCCGCCAGGGGTTAGAACTGCTTATTTTAACGTGAGGTTTTACGTGAGATGTTGAGACAATGATCATAAATAATAAAAGGTAAGTCGTTGGTTTCCTTCATAGGAGGGTAGAGCACATGAGTATATTGATAGGATAGCTATAGTGATGACCAGTGTGAACTATGTACTGCAAATGCATCCCTCCATCCCTCCCTCCATCCCTCTCTCCATCCCTCCTCCCCTCTCCCCATCTCCCTCCCTAGATTGCAATATAGTTCAGTTTAAACAAGCGTCAAGCAAGGGAAATGCTTGAAAAGAATCGGAAATAGAGGATTCAGTAAAATAAGACATATCATTCGGTAATTTATCTGTGAAATTTTACGTATGAAATAGACCAAAGGAAATGGAATCGAGATCAAATTTTATTTTGATCTTGTACAGTTTATTACATCTTCGTCATATATTTCGTAATCTACTGAAGCTTACTGTACTAAATCAATGTCAATATTATATGATATATATATATATATATATATATATATATATATATGTGTGTGTGTGTGTGTGTGTGTGTGTGTGTGTGTGTGTGTGTGTGTGTGTGTGTGTGTGTGTGTGTGTGTGTGTGTGCATACAATGATAATAACATTGATGATTACGATGTAAATGACGATGATTGTATCATAATTATGATGATCTATATCATCACCAAAATCAGTATCATTATCAAACATGATAATAATAGCAAGGATGCTAAAATAATCATTAAGATGAAACATAAAGAGGAATGCTGATGGTAAATACTGATAATAAGTTATTGATCTCATCATTATTAGGTATTACCAATGATAATAACGATATTTAGCAAAAAATGATAGAGACCTGTATAAATGACCGATGAATACAATGACTATTCTAATGAGGATAATGATGGCAATTATAATGAATGATTATAATGATTAAAATATTTTCCGAGACTTAAGTGGATCATTGAGATAATTCCTCATAGCTAATGTACTCTACACCTTCAAGGCATTATTACATACCTCCATTATTTTAATCTATGCCCCAATTTTCCAAGTATATGCCCCTGTGGCCCAATGGATAAGGCATTGGCCTCCTAAGCCAGGGATTGCGGGTTCGAGTCCCGCCAGGGGTTGCACAAAACTATTTTAAGCTTAACCGATAATATGCTAATCAGTAGCATAAATAATTGGATTTCTAAATGCAAAGTCGAGGGAATATTGGCAACTCTTTCAAATTGGCAACTCATTCTTTTCATACAGTTTTTTGCGTTAATTATGACACTGGTAATGAAAGTAATAAATGGTATTATTATTATTATTATTATTATTATTATTATTATTATTATTATTATTATCATTATTATTATTATTATTATTATTATTATTATTATTATTATCATTATTATTATTATTATTATTATTATTATTATTATTATTATTATTATTATTATTATTATTATTATTATTATTATTATTATCATTATTATTATTATCATTATTATCATTATTATTGTTATCATTATTCATTATTATTATTATTTTACTATCATCATTACTGTTGTCATCATCATCCTTATTGTCATTATTATTATTACTATTACTATTATGACGTCTATTATTGTTATTACAATATTGATATTAATGTTAATGTTAATGATAATAATAGCATTACTATTATTATTATTATTAGTGTTATCGTTACCATCTTTATTATAGTTATTATCATTATTACAGCTATTGTAATTATCATTATTATTGCCATTATTATCATTATTAATTTTGTCATTACTATTATCATCATTATTATCATTATTATTATTATCATTACCCATTGCTGTTTTTGCTGTTGCTGCCGCTATCATTACCATTATTATTATCATTATTATTAATATCATCATCATCATCATCACCACCACCATCACCATCATCATCATCAATCACAGAATATACCAAAATAATTCAATATGTGTAGCTACACTGTATGCTTTGGGAACATTTTCTATGCCCTTATATCACTGATATATGCCCCTATGGCCCAATAGATAAGGCCTTGACCTCCGAAGCCAGGGATAGATAGTCCTCAGTGATAGCATATTCAGAAGGAAAAGCAATAACGATAGTGATGGTGAGGATGATGATGATGATGATGATGAGGAGGAGGAGGAGGATAATGATATAACAATAATAATTATTATTATAATAATAATAATAATAATAATAATAATAATAATAATAATAATAATAATAATAATAATAATAAAATAATAACAATAATAATAATAACAATAATAATAATAATAATAATAAGGAAAATAATAATAAGGAAAATGACAATAATGATAACAGTAATGATTATAATGATGATAACGGTAATAATAATGATATTGATGATAACAAAGGTAATAATAAAGATAAAAATAATGATATAATCATTTTCATTATTACCATTATTACTGTTATTATTATGATTACTGATAATAATGTTAATACTAGTAATGCTAATAATTAATAATAATAACAATCAAATAATATTAATAGTAATAATAGCTTTATCAATAATAATAATGATAACAGCAATAACAATAATAACAATATCGATAATTACGAGGATGATAAGGATAACAACAACAACAATAACAATAATAATAAAAATAATTAGAAGCACTTGGGGTGCGCATACCTCTGCCAAGGCAATAAGGTCACTGTTGCAATAAAAATATTCGCACTTAAAGAATTACTTTAAAATCACCTTTCTCAATTGCACAGGTGACGTCCGGAGGCAAGACAATAGGGGCAATGATGCAATAATTGAAAATATTCCTGGATCACTTAGGACACTCCTCGTAAATTTTCATAAAAATCTGCTCATACCTTAAATTTTCATAAAAATCTGTTCATACCTTAAATTTTCATAAAAATCTGTTCATACCTTAAATTTTCATAAAAATCTGTTCATACCTTAAATTTTCATAAAAATCTGTTCATACCTTAAATTTTCATAAAAATCTGTTAATACCTAAAATTTTCATAAAAATCTGTTCATACCTTGAATTTTCATTAAAAAAATCTGTTCATACCTTAAATTTTCATAAAAATCTGTTCATACCTTAAATTCTCATAAAAATCTGTTCATACCTAAAATTTTCATTAAAAAATCTGTTCA
>NC_091563.1:14090064-14100064 GCF_042767895.1 Penaeus vannamei
ATCTATACATATATTGAATATATACATGTGTGCATACACACAAGCTTGTGTGTTTACGTGCGTCTGAGTATGCATCCACACAGAGTGAAAGACGGAGGCAGACAAAGCCACTGAATAACATATCTAAAATTCAAAGAAAAAAAAACAACAACAACAGAAGACCGATGTTTTGCGTGATGAAGATTAGTTAGAAGGTATAATGACCTTTTTACAGAACGTAATTCTTTTATGGCAGTAATGTTTTCTTTGTGGAGGGATTAGGGCTGGTCGTCTCAGAAGCCCCGTAATCAGGTTAGAAAAGAGGCGGCGACTTCGAGTGACCAGAAAGAGGGTGTTAGTCAGTGGAAACGGTTATGATGGTTTAAGCGAGTCAGTCATCTGTGGTCTTAGGGGCTGGAATGACGTGTGTGTGTGTGTTTGTGTTTGTGTGTGTGTGTGTGTGTGTGTGTGTGTATGTTTCATATATATATTTGTATGTATGTATGCATGTGTGTATATATTTGTATATGTACATATATGTATATATATTCAAATTTTCTTTATTTCTCTTTTCCCTTTTACTATTCTCTTCTGTTTCTTATTTCGTTTTTTTTTTTATCCTATTTCCCTGCTTTTTCTTTTTTTTCTTTTTTTTTGCTATCTCTTTTTTCTTTATTTCTTTCTTTTTCAATTGTTTTTGACTAAATTGTTTCCCGGCAACCAATTCTGACCCCCGCGACCGAAAATGGTTCAGGAAGTGCTCCAGCGAGAGATGAAGAAGCCCCTCGGTCTCAACGAACGAAAATGAACCAATCTGCGTTCCAAAAAGACACTGCAGGATGAATCAACTTGTTCCAGCGAGAGACAGTGAAACAAGTTTCTGTTCTAACGAGCAATTATAAAAAAAAAAATCGTTTTGTGTCCTAACGTCCTAGAATGAATCAATTGGTGTTCCAGAGCGAAGCAATCTGTGTTCGAACGAGCCAGAACGAGGTGATACCGAAGCAGACGGACAGTATCGCACAAAGCCAGAGAAATTAAGGAAGAAACATCCAAAGAATGATATCCCTTTTTTCCCACTAACGTTTAAAGCTTTCTGTTACCTCATGACAATTAATGTGAACCGATCTGGCACTTTACGACGACTAATAATGTGAAATTACCATTCATTAGTCGTGTTTTTTTCCCCCAACGAGTTCACAGTGGATCCCCAACCGCATAAATTCCTCGCTATCTCCCAAGGGGTAATGGGGCGGTTTAAAATACAATTAGCACTTTGGCACTTGTTAACATATTGAGTGGTTTCTCCGCGCAGGTTGTTAAGGGATCTGAGCCTATAGGGTGTCGTGTCTGGGAGTGTATGATAACAAAGGGTTTTATTAGGATGGGTCTCCTGTTCGCCCCGTGACCACACCTGTCGCGGTCTTGTCCGTGGGGGCGTCTGGGGTCGCGGAGGTGTGAGGGAGAGAGGTAGGAAGGGAGAAAAAGGGGAGAAGGAGGAGAGGGAGAGAGGAAGGAAGGGAGTGAGAGAAGGAGGGGAGGGAGAGAGGAAGGAGGGGAGGGAGAGAGAAAGGAGGGGGGAGAGAGGAAGGAGGGGAAGGGGAGAAGGAGGAAGGGAGGAGATTCGGGGAAAGAGGGAGAAAGGGAGAGAGAGAGGGAGGGAAAGAAAGAGAGGAACCGTGGTAGATAGACAAACAGAAAGAGACAGCGAGGACACAATAAGTGGAGAAAAAAAGGATGCAAGAAAGGAAAGACTATAATGAGGGGGGGGGGGGGGGAGGGAGTAAGGATTGTTCGCCCTCTAACTTTTCCAAAGATTTAAATGCCCAATATAAAAAATATATACATGTACCAATTAAAGATATATATAAATATGTATATATATATATATATATATATATATATATATATATATATATATATATATATATATATATATATATAAATATGTATATATATATATATATATATATATATATATATATATATATATATATATTATTTCAGTCCACCGACGTTTGTATAAATTAAATTGCATAAAAAAATCATACAAAAAATCGAGCTACCGACACTTATATAAATCAAATTACATTAAAAAATATACCAAAAAAAGAAAGAAAAATCAGTCTACAGACGCTTGTGAAAATTAAATCACATAAAAAATGATCATACAAAATATCGATAAGAAGAAGAAAAAAAACAACAACATTATATTCCAACATTTGTATTAAAAAAAAAAAAAAAAAAAACATACAAAGAAAAGAATTTTTTCAGTCCACATACGTTTGTTGAAATTAGTTCCAAGAAGCAAGATCTGTACATTATTCCTGATTCGTCTCTCTCCTCCCTTTCTTGCAATTGCTGTGCATCGATCTGATGTTGCAATAGACCTACCTTTATATTATTTTGATAGGTTGACCACGTTGCAATAGGCCTACTTTTATATCATTTTGATAGGTTGGCCACGTTGCAATAGGCCTACTTTTATATCATTTTGATAGGTTGGCCACGTTGCAATAGGCCTACTTTTATATCATTTTGATAGGTTGGCCACGTTGCAATAGGCCTACTTTTATATCATCTTAATGGGTTGGCCACGTTGCAATAGGCCTACTTTTATATCTTGATAGGCTAGCCACGTTGTAATAGGCCTACTTTTATATCATTTTAATAGGTTGGCCACGTTGCAATAGGCCTACTTTTATATCATCTTAATGGGTTGGCCACGTTGCAATAGGCCTACTTTTATATCATCTTGATAGGCTAGCCACGTTGTAATAGGCCTACTTTTATATCATTTTAATAGGTTGGCCACGTTGCAATAGGCCTACTTTTATATCATTTTGATAGGTTGACCACGACAACTAAGGCTTTGCATTAAATGTCTTTATTTCGAATCACGTAGGAGTGAAGTAATTTTTTAAGACACGACAAAATGGCATTATTGGAAGCTTAGTCTAAAAAAAAAAAAAAAAAAAAGTGTTGGTGTTAGTTGGTTAAAATGCATGCTGTTTTATTATTATTATTATTATTATTATTATTATTATTATTATTATTATTATTATTATTATCATTATTATTATTATTATTATTATTATTATTATTATTATTATTATTATTATTATTATTATTATTATTATTATTATTATTATTATTATTAATTTCCTGTAACTAATACCAATATGACTTTAAAAAGAGGGAGGAAGGGAGAGAGGGAGAGGGTGATGGAGAGAGAGAAAAGAGAGAGAGGGGGGGGGGAGGAGGGAGACAGGGAGAGACAGACAGACGGAGATAGAGGGATAGACGAACAAAGAGAGAGAGAGAGAGAGAGAGAGAGAGAGAGAGAGAGAGAGAGAGAGAGAGAGAGAGAGAGAGAGAGAGAGAGAGAGAGAGAGAGAGAGAGAGAAAGAAAGAGAAAAAGAGAGAGAGAGCGTAATGGAGAGAGTGAAAGAGAGAAAGGGAGAAAGAAATATCGACTACAGAAATAAAAACAAATTACCATAATCAATCCTACACAAACGCCTTAAAAATCAAACTTGTACTTTTTTTTTAATTAATACTTGACGCCTTATTCTTGTCAAACACAGGACGAGGTGGCCGAGTGGTTAAGGCGTTGGACTGCTAATCCAATAGGGTCTCCCTGCGTGGGTTCGAATCCCATCCTCGTCGATTCCCCTAACTTTTTGATTCGTCCCGCAGGATGAAAAAGGATTTTGTTACGTGCTGTCTCCTATTTATCCTGAGGTTGACTGTCTGGAACTATATGGTATAAGAGAGAATGTCGGTTAAGCGACAAAAGAGTGATAAAACCAAATGCTTCCATTTTTTCGAAGCAATGAATGAGATACGTTTTACTTTCTTGTGTGTGTGCGTGTTGTGTGTGTGTGTGTGTGTGTGTGTGTGTGTGTGTGTGTGTGTGTGTGTGTGTGTGTGTGTGTGTGTGTGTGTGTGCGTGCGCGCGCGCGTGTGAGTGTGTGTGTGTTATTTATCTCTCTCCCTCTCCGTCTTACCCTCCCTCCCTCCCTCTCCCTCTTCACCTACCCTCCCTCCCTCCTCCTCCCTCCCTCTCCCTTCTTCTCCCTCCACCTCCCTTCCTCCTTCCCTCTCCCTCCCCACCCTCCTATCCACCCTCCCCTCTCCCCATCCCCCTCCCCCCTCCCTCCTCCCCCACCCTCCCAACCCTCTCTGTCTCCAGCACCACAACCTCTTAAACCGAAATAAGAGTGAAAAGGATCTTATACAGATTTTCCCTCGACTTCTACCAGCTCAGGGGCAGAAGAGGCACCTCCTTCAGCGTCCACAGAAGGAATTATACATATTTATCCACAGAGAAAGGGAGACAAGACCCTCCTCTGGCGATTTCGAGTGTCACATCCGGGACTCGTGATCGCTTCCGGCACTTCCCAGCCACTGCGTCCGCTTGCAAGCACTTAGTGACCCCGAGGAAACTTCCACACGAGTTGTGTAGACGCTTCTGTAATCGGCTGGTGCTTTATGCTTGGGAAATGTTGTTTTGTTTTTGTTTTTGTTTTTGTTTGTTGTTTGTTTTTTTTCTCTCTCTCGTTATCTCTTTCTTTTCTTCTTTTTTCTTTCTGTCTTTTCATTTTTTTAAATCTTATTTTCATATTATTTTATTTTTTATTTTTTTTTTCTCTTTTTTTCTTCTCTTTTTCTTATGGTTCTCCTCATCTTATTCCCTCCTCCTTCTCCTCATCCACCTCTTCCTCGTCCTCTTTACTCTTCCTCCTTCCTTTCTTCTTCTTCTTCGTCTCAATCTCCTCCTCCTCCTCCCCCTCCTCTAGCACCACCACCACCTCTCCTCCCCCTCCTCCTCCTCCTCCTCACTCTCTTCTTCCTCCTCCCCCTCACTATCTTCCTCCTCCTCCTCCTCCTCCACCACCTCCTCCTCCTCGTCGTCGTCCGTCCTCCTCCTCCTCCTCTACCACCACCACCACCTCCTCCCCCTCCTCCTCACTCTCTTCTTCCCCTCCTCCTCCTCCCCTCACTACTTCCTCCTCCTCCACCACCTCCTCCTCGTCGTCCTACTCCTCACTCCTCCTCCTCCTTCTACCACCACCACCACCACCACCACCTCCTCCTCCTCCTCCTCCTCTTCTTCTTCCTCCTCCTCTACCACCACCACCACTACCACCTTCTCCCCCTCTCCTCTTCCTCCTCCTCCTCCTCCTCCACCACTTTTTCCTCTACCTCCTCCTCCTCCTCCCCTTCTTCCTTCTCCTCCTCCTCCTCCTCCTTCTTATCTACTTACGAGCAAAACCTGACTTTCCATTCGCAACAGGTGGGGATGGTAAAAAAAAAAAAGAGAAAAAAAAAGATCTTGCCTCTTGCAGTAACCCCAAAAGACCCAGCAAACCTTAAAAAGGGGAAAAAAGAAAAAGAAAAAAAGACCCAGCAATCCAATAAAAAAAAGAAAAAGAAAAGACAAAAAGAAAAGACAAAAGACCCAGCAATCCTTAAAAAAAGAAAAAGAAAAAAAGAAAAAAAGACCCAGCAATTTTCAAAAAAAGATAAAGAAAGAAAACAAGACCCAGCAATTTTCAAAAAAAGAAAAAGAAAAAAAGACCCAACAATCTTAAAAAACACTATATTTTATGAAGTAGATGCCCTTTAAAAAGGACAAAAAAATAAGGGTACGTTGTTGTTGTTTTTTTTTAATAGATATCCCATTCAGATGTTTAAAGATAGACTGATAAGACAGATAAATGTATGGATAGATAGGTAAATAGTTAGGTAGATGAAGAATTATGTATTTATTATTATTTTTATTTATTTTTTTTTTTTTTGGGGGGGGGGTAGTTTCAGATCTAACTTGTGAGGTTTCTTCATTTTCAAGTAAATTGGAGAATATCATAAACTTTTGATTTTTTACATTAGTGTCATTAAGTTGACTGTGTGTGCGTGTGAATATATGTGTGTGCCAGTGTGTGTATATGTGTATGTGTATGTATCTGTACTGCATATATATGTGCGCACATATATGTATCTGTACGCGTGTGCATATATGTGCGTATGTATAAGTATGTGCGTGCGTGCGTGCGTGTGAGTGTTCCTGCACACCTGCATGTACCATCTAGGGGCCCCTACACCCCGGGCCTCGTCTCAAGGCCACCTCTGTTGACGGTGGAGCAGCATCTGTGTGGGTCCGTGTCTGTGTATTTCTCGGCGAGTGTGAGTTTGCATGTGCCTGCGCTGGTTAGTGTTTTTTATCTATTTTTTCTTTCTTTCTTCCTTGCATGTGCCTGCGTTGGTTAGTGTTTTTTATCTATTTTTTCTTTCTTTCTTCCTTGCATGTGCCTGCGTTGGTTAGTGTTTTTATCTATTTTTTTCTTTCTTTCTTCCTTGCATGTGCCTGCGTTAGTTAGTGTTTTTTATCTATTTTTTTCTTACTTTCTTTCTTTCTTTTCTTTTTTTATTGTTAATGTCTCCGGGTCGCTTGTAGTGCAAAGGCATTACATATAAATACAATGAAAAATTGTTTGCGACTATCTATACGGATACACGAATATATACATGCATATAATCATGTGTGTGTGTATTTGTGAGTGTGTGTGTGTGTGTGTGTGTGTGTGTGTGTGTGTGTGTGTGTGTGTGTGTGTGTGTGTGTGTGTGTGTGTGTGTGTGTGTGTGTGTGTGTGTGTGTGTGTGTGTGTGTGTGTGTGTGTGTGTGTGTGTGTGTGTGTGTGTGCGTGTATGCTTCTTGTGTATAAACATCCATACTGGACACGCACGCTATGTGCATATGACTGCAATTTGCACATACGGGCGTACGCAAGTATACAGCATGTCTTCTTCACGCAAATGCCTTTGGATTCCCTCTTTCCAAATACTCCCAAGGGCTCGCCGATTTTTCCTGGCGGAGGAAGGCGCTGGCAGAGTGAACGAACCTTTGAAACGGAAAATAACAAGAAGAACCTCATATGATGACGTCACCGCCGGGTCGACACTACTCCTTCGCCAACATAATAAAACTCTCGCGATGGCAACGCTTGCCACGAGGCAGCATTGCCCTGCACTGAACCTGAGATATTTGCTTCTTTCCACTTTTCACGGAAAGGGGCGTGTCGGGGGGCGTGTCAAACTGAGCCGGAGTGAGAGAGAAACCCCATTTCCTCGGCCTATTCGTCGCCTAGGCCTACCCCGCCCGCGCCCAGGGAGTCGTTGACATGCGAGGTGAAGATACAAACACATATGTGCTTCTCGCGAGTACGATGAACTCGACAGCCAAATGCAGCGAACCGATGACGTCATCCGCATCGAGCCAATCACCGAGGCGGGACGCTCCGCCGGCCAATCGGAGCGCGCCTTACAACCTCTGCAACAATAACACTTCGAACGCGTAGCAAAATAGTGCGTAGTAGAGCCAGGCCGTCGTCGATGACACGGGCTCATCCTAGCCAGGACTCGACCTCTCTCTCTCGGGGGAGTTCATAAAGCCCAGAAGACCAACAAACACTGCAGCCTTCCATCAACCGGCGGCCGTGATGCGAGAGAGCGCGGTAGCGACGTAAAAGAAACTCGGGTGTTGCTCCACGAGTGTTTGTTGGACATGGTAGAGGTGCACTGATGGGGGGGGGGGAGGGGAGGAGGGATGGGGGGAAAGGGGGGGGGGACGCTGCCAAGGTCGTGTACCCTCGACATGAAGGGGTTGCCTGTGCCCTCCCTTACACACTCCCTTAAACTCTCCCTTACATGCTTCCCCTCCACTTCCCCTCCCTTTCTTGCCTTCTGCGCGATCTCTGTCTCTTTCTCTCTCTCTCTCGCTCTCTCTCTCTCTCTCTCTCTCCTCTCTCTCTCTCTCTCTCTCTCTCTCTCTCTCTCTCTCTCTCTCTCTCTCTCTCTCTCCAGTGTTCTTACTCTTTCTCTCCCTCTCCCTCTCCCTCTCTCACTCCTTCTCCCACCCCTACCCCACTCCCTTTCCCACTTCCTCTCCCCTCCTTGTCCCTCTCCCTCGATCTCCCTATCCTATACATCCCCAGAATCCACCAAGCTCTTCCTTCTCACTCTATCCCTCCCACTTCTCTCCTTCTCCCAGTCCCTCTCCCGCTCCCACTTCCCCTCTCCCTCCCTCTCCTCCTCTCCCACTTCCACTCCCCTTCTCCTTTCCTCCTCTCCCTCTCCTCTCTCTCTCTCCCACTCCCACTCCCCCTCCCCCTCCCACTTCCTCTCCCCCTCCAACTCCCACTCCCCCTCCTACACCCACTTCGCCTCTCCCTCTCCCCTCCCCCTCTCCCTCTCCCACTCCCTTTCCTCCTCCCTCTCCCCCTCCCTCACCCACTCCCTCCTCTCCCTCTCCCCCTCCCTCACCCACTCCCTCCTCTCCCTCTCCCCCTTCCCTCCCACGTTTTCGTACTCAGACCCACAGACGCCGCCCTCCTACCTCCCTCTCGCCCCGTCCTCCTCCTCCTCCTCCTCCTCCTCCTCCTCCTCCTCCTCTTCCTCCTTCTTCTCGATAATCTATTGTAATCTTCCTGTGACCTTAGAGTCTTTCCTGTTCAAGGGCAGGAGAGAAAGGGGTTTCCTTCCTCATTCTTGTTTTGGGGTGATCTCTTTTTTTCCTTCTTCTTCTTCTTCTTCTTCTTCTTCTTCTTAGGGTGTTGTGATTTGCTTTTTTTTTTCTTTTTTTTTTGGCTCTCTATGGTTTGTTGTTATTTATTTTGTTTTTCTTTTTTTCTTTTTTTTGTATCATTATTATTATTAGGGTGTTGTGATTTTTTTCTTCTTTTTTGTCTCTGTGGTTTGTTGTTATTTATTTGTTTTTATTTATTTTTTTTGTATCATTATTATTATTATTACTGTTATTGTTATATTGAATTGGTTAATGTCCCTCCGTGTCTCTCTTTCGTTAACTTACCTGTCTATCATACGCATGTTCTGTGTGTGTGTGCGTGTGTGTGTGTGTGTGTGTGCGTGTGATCGTGTGTGTGTGTGTGTGTGTGTGTGTGTGTGTGTGTGTGTGTGTGTGTGTGTGTGTGTGTGTGTGTGTGTGTGTGTGTGTGTGTGTGTGTGTGTGTGTGTGTGAGTGCGTGTGTGTGTGCATGCGTGTGTGTGTGTGTGTGTGTGTGTGTGCGTGTGTGTGTGTGTGCGTCTGTGTGTGTGTCTATGTATGTGTGTGTGCGTGTTCGTGCGCGTGTGTTCGTATGTGCGTGTCTTTGTGTGCGTGTGTGTGTGTGTGTGTGTGTGTGTGTGTGTGTGTGTTCGTGCGTGTGTGTGTGTGTGTGTTTGTGTGCGTGTGTGTGTGTGTGTCTACGTACGTACGTGCATACTTAGATTCTTTTCCCAGTTTCCCCCACCTCCCCACCTTCTGCCCACCTTTACCCTACCTCTTGCCCTCCCCACCACATTCGTTCCTTCCAGCAATCTTCCGCCTCCCCCATCCTTCCTCCCTCCCTCCTACCCCTTCCCTCTTCCTTCCCCCTCCCTTCTCCTCCTTCCCTCCATCCCCCCTTCCCTCCCCACTCCCTCCCCCTTCCCTTTCCCCTCTCCTCCTCCGTCCTCCCCGCTCCTGCATCTTCCCTCCTCCCTCCCTTTCCTCTCTCCCCCTTCCCTCCTCCATCTCCCTCCTCCTTTCCCTCTCCCCTTCCCTCCTTCTCCCTCATCCCCCCTTCCCTCCTCCCTGCTCCTGCATCATCCCTCCTCCCTCCCTTTCCTCTCTCCCCCTTCCCTCCTCCATCTCCCTCCTCCTTTCCCTCTCCCCTTCCCTCCTTCTCCCTCATCCCCCCTTCCCTCCTCCCTCTCCCTCCTCCCTTCCCTCCCCCATCCCCCCTTCTCCCATCCTCCTCCCTTCCCTCCTTCTCCCTCCTTCTCCCTCCTCCCTGCTCCTGCATCATCCCAACGTGCCTTCCCCGAGACAATCCACATCTGCGGCCATAAAACGTGGCATTCTTACGACCATCAATTTCCCCCGCGCGCAGAAGAAGCGTCAGGCACAGCTGGGTTCTCGTGTGTTTACATTCCTAATGACAGCTGGTGAGGCACTGACTGAGAGGACTCCGAGAGGAAA
>NC_091563.1:14105064-14110064 GCF_042767895.1 Penaeus vannamei
ATTTTTATTTTTTTGTCTCCTTTGCTTTCTTCTTTGTTACGTCTTATTCTCGCATTTTCCGTTTGTGTCTCGCCTTTTTTCTTTGTCTCTCTTCTTCGTTCGCTTTCTTTCCTTCTCCTTGTCTCTCTTCTTCGTTCGCTTTGTCTCTCTACTTCTTTCTCTTTGTTTCTCTCTTTTTTCCCTTTGTTTCTCTCCTTCTTTCTCTTTGTCTTTTTTCTTCTTTCCCTTGGTCGTTTTCCTTTCTTCTCTTTGTCTCTCTCCTTCTTCTCTTTGTGTTTCTCCTTCGTTCATTTTGTTTCTTTACCTTCCTTCTCTTTTTCTCTCACCTTCTTTATCTTTGTCTCTCTTCTTCCTTCGCTTTGTCTCTCCCCTTCTTTCTCTTTGTGTCTCTCCTTTCTCTTTGTCTCTATTCTTCTTTTTTGTCTCCATCCTTCCTTGTCTTTGTCTCTCTTCCTCTTTCTCATTGTCTCCTCCTTTTTCTTTGCCTCTCTCTTCTCCTTCTTCCTTTAAGCTTTCCTTCTTCCCAATTCGCTAACTATAGACGCTGTTGCGTCCTCGGCCTTTCTCCTTGTCTTTCTCCTCCTTCTCCTTTTCTTTATCTGTTTTTCTTTTTCCTCTTTATTCTTCTGTGCAGACCTCATTTTCTTATTTTTATTCATTTAGCTTTTCTCACTTTTTTTTCTTCGTGTTTTTTTTTCACTTTCTGTTTCTTATATCTATATTTCCTATATATATATATATATATATATATATATATATATATATATATATATATATATATATATATATATATATATATATATATATATATATATATGTTTTTTTTTCTCTCTCTGTTTTGTTTTGTTTTTTATCTTTCCTATCTCCACTTTCACTTCTTCCTTTTCTTGCTTTCTTCTTCTTCTTCTTTCTTTTCTTTCTTCTTCTTCTTTCTTTCTTTTCTTTCTTCTTCTTCTTTTTCTTCTTCTTCTCCTCTCATTGATTAATCATGTTTCTACGCTCCCTCGTTCTATCTCTCTTCTCTCTCTCTCTCTCTCTCTCTCTCTCTCATTCTCTCTCTCTCTTCTCTCTCTCTCTCTCTCTCTCTCTCTCTCTCTCTCTCTCTCTCTCTCTCTCTCTCTCTCTCTCTCTCCTCTCTCTCTCTCTCTCTCTCTCTCTCTCTCTCTCTCTCTCTCTCTCTCTCTCTCTCTCTCTCTCTCTCTCTCTCACTCTTTCTCTTTCTCTCTCTTCCTCTCTTTCTTCTCTCTCTCTCTCTCCTTCCTCTCTCTCTCTCTCTCTCTCTCTCTCTCTCTCTCTCTCTCTCTCTCTCTCTCTCTCTCTCTCTCTCTCTCTCTCTCTCTCTCTCTCTCTCTCTCTCTCTCTCTCTCTCTCTCTCTCTCTCTCTCTCTCTCTCTCTCTCTCTCTCTCTTCCTCTCTCTCTTCCTCTCTCTCTCTCTCTCTCTCTCCTCTCTCTCTTCCTCTCTCTTCTCTCTCTCTCTCTCTCTCTCTCTCTCTCTCTCTCTCTCTCTCTCTCTCTCTCTCTCTCTCTCTCTCTCTCTCTCTCTCTCTCTCTCTCTCTCTCTCTCTCTCTCTCTCTCTCTCTCTCTCTCTCTCTCTCTCTCTCTCTCTCTCTCTTTTTCCACCTTTCCACCTTTCTTTTATTACACTTTCTTGCCTCCCTAATCCCATTTACCATTTTTCCCTTTTTTTCTTCATTACTCCAACTGCCCCTCCCCCTCCTCTATCCATCCCCTCCCCCTTCCCTTCTCTTCCTCTCCCCTTTCCCTTCTCCTCTTTCCTCCTCCCCTTCCCTCTCTCCCTCCCCCTTCTCCTCTTCTCCTTCTCCCTCCCTTCTCCCCCTTCCTTCTCTTCCTCTCCTCCTTCTCTTCCTCCTCCTTCCCCTCTCCCTCCTCTCCCTTTCCTTCCCCTCTTTCCTCCTCCCTTTCGCCTCCCCTCTCTCTCCCCCTCTGCGTCGTGTTTCCATACCCCCCCTCATACGACGGCCCCCCCCTCCCGCCGTCACCACACAGCAGGTTCCGGCACAGCACTTCTGACCGCAGCCGATTCTCTTAAAGAGGTCGGCGGCATCTTCAAGTCTCCTTTAGCCTCTCTTTACCTCACTCTCCCTATTCTGTCTCATTCTGCCTCCCTTTCCCTTCCTCTACCTCATTCTGCCTTCCTCTCCCTTCTTCTGCCTCCTTCTCCCTTCTTCTCCCTTCTTCTACCTCCCTCTCACTTCTTCTGCCTCCCTTTATCTCTCTCTCCTTCCTTCTCCCTCATTATGCCTCCCTCTCCCTTCCTTTACCTCATTCTGCCTTCCTCTCCCTTCTTCTGCCTCCTTCTTCCTTCTTCTACCTCCCTCTCCTTCTTCTGCCTCCCTTTATCTCTCTCTCCTTCCTTCTCCCTCATTCTGCCTCCCTCTCCCTTCTTCTACCTCTCTCTCCCTTCATCTGCTTTCCTTTATCTCCCTCAGCCTCCCTCTCCTCCTGCCTCCCCCTTTGTCTCCCTTTGCATCCTTCTGTGCTCTCCCTTTCTCTCTCTTCTTCTCCCATCTTCTACCTCCCTTTATCTCCTTCTCCCTTCTTCTACCTCCCTCTCCCTGCCTCTCCCTTCTTCTGCTTCTTTTTTTTTCCCTCTCCCTCCTTCTACCTCCCTCTCCCTCCTTCTGCTTCTCTTTATCTCCCTCTCCCTTCTTCTACCTTCTTCTGCCTCCCTCTCCTTCCCTCTCCCTTCTTCTGCCTCCCTTTTTTTCTCCCTCTCCCTTCTTCTGCCTCCCTTTTTGTCTCCCTCTCCCTTCCTCTCCCTTCTTCTGCCTACCCTTTGTCTCCCTCCTCTTCCCTCTCCCTCCTTCTGCCTCATTCTCCTTCCCTCTCCCTCATTCTGCCTCCCTCTCCCTTCTTCTCCCTCCCTCTCCCTTCATCTACCTCCCTTTGTCTCCTTCTGCCCCCTTCTGTCGCCGCCGCCGCCACCCTCGGCCACGGCGGGACGAACAGCAGCTGGAGGGCCATAAAGAGGGGAAATAAAGAGTTATTTGGCCAGATTACCGCTCCTCCGAAAAAGGAACCGGTGATGTTACGAGGCCGTGACGGTTTCTTTTAAGATGTTATTCTATTTTTATTGTTTTTTTTTCGTTTTCTTCTTTTTCTTTCTTTTCTTTTTGTCTCTCTTCTTCTTTTTTCTTCTTTTTCTTTTCTTTCTCCTTCTTCTTCTTTTTCTTTTTTTCTTTTTTTCTTTTTCTTCTTTTTCTTTTTTTAAGTTTCTTTTTTCTCTCTTTCTTTCGCTACTCATATTTTATTCTTTTATCTTTTCAATTGTTTTTATTTTTTGTTTTTAATATCTTTTTATTTTTTTATTCTTTCTTTTTCTTTTATTTTCTCCGTCACTCTCCTCTCTCCTCCTCTCTTTCACTTTTTTATTATTAGTACCATAGGTTGGGCACACTAAGATATCTCTCTTTCTCTCTCTCTTCTCTCTCTCTTCTCTCTCTCTCTCTCTCTCTCTCTCTCTCTCTCTCTCTCTCTCTCTCTCTCTTCTCTTCTCTCTCTTCTCTCTCTCTCTCTTCCTCTCTCTCCTCTCTCTCCTCTCTCTCTCTCTCTCCTCTCTCTCTCTCTCTCTCTCTCTCTCTCTCTCTCTCTCTCTCTCTCTCTCTCTCTCTCTCTCTCACTCTCTCTCACTCTCTCTCGCTCTCTCTCTATCTATCTATCTCTATCTATCTGTTAAGCTATCTATCTTCTCTCTCTCTCTCTCTCTCTCTCCCTCTCTCTGTCTCTCTCTCTCTCTCTCTCTCTCTCTCTTCTCTCTCTCTCTCTCTCTCTCTCTCTCTCTCTCTCTCTCTCTCTCTCTCTCTCTCTCTCTCTCTCTCTCTCTCTCTCTCTCTCTCTCTCTCTCTCTCTCTTTCCTCGTGGTAACAGGCTAAACCACGCCTGTTACCACGATATTCTTACTCGGGTTCTGTTGATTGCAATCTGCGGTCTTGAATCGGTTGCAATACTGCTAGATCAATGCTACAAACCCTCCCCTCCTTTCTCTTTCTCCCCCTCTCCCTTTCCCTCTCCCTCCCTCCCCCTTCCTTTCTCCTCCTTTCCCCTCCACCTCTTTCTTCCTCCCCTCCCTCTTCTCCTCTTTCCTCCTCCCCTTCCCCTCTCCCTCCCTTCCCCCTAACCTTCTCTCTCTCTCTCTCCCTTCCCCCTTCTCTTTTCCTCTCTCCCCATCTCCTCTCCCTCCCCTCCCCCTTCCCTCTCTCCCTCCTCTCCCCCTTCCCTCTCCATCCTCTCCCTCTCCCTTCCCCTCTCCCTCTCTCTCCCCTTCCCTTTCCCTCTCTCTCCCCTTCCCTTCTCTTTTTCCTCCTCCCCTTCCCCTCTCCCTCCCCTTCTCCTCCTTTCCCCTTCCCTCTTTCGTCCTCCCCTTCCCTATACCACCCTTCACCCTTCCCTCCCCTCTCCCTAGCCTTCCCTTCTCCTCTTTCCTCCTCCCTTTCCCTCTCCCTCCTTTCCCCCTTCCTTTCTCCCTCCATTCCCCCTTCTCCTCTTTCTTCCTCCCTTCTCCCTGTCTTTCCCCCCTCCTTTCTCCTCCTTCCCCCTTCTCCTCTTTCCGCCTGCCCTTCCCCTATCCCTCCCCTCCCCTTCCCTACTCTTCCTCTCCCCTCCTCCTTCTCCTCTTTCCTCCTCCCCTTCCATTCTCTTCCTTCCTCTCCTCCTTCTCCTTTCCTCCTCCCTTCCCTCCCCCTTCCCTACTCTTCCTCTCCCCTCCTCCTTCTCCTCTTTCATCCTCCCTCCCCTTCCCTCCCTCCTCCCCTTAACCTTCTCTTCCTCTCCCCTTTCCCTTCTTCTTTTTTCCTCTCCTTCCTCTCCTTTCCTCTTCCCTTCCCCTCCCCTTCCCTTCTCTTCCTCTTCCCTCCTGCTTCTCTTCCTCTCCCTCCCCTTCCCTTCTCCTCTTTCCTCCTGCCTTTCCCTCCCCCCTTTCGTTGATTATCATGATAGTCAAAAGTGACACGTGATATAATGAACATCATCGTCACGAGA
>NC_091563.1:14130064-14132564 GCF_042767895.1 Penaeus vannamei
CCTTAAAATGAACAGAATTAAAGAGCTGTCCCCCAAATGAACCAAAAGTAGCTCCTTAAATTGAAAGAAATTAAATTATCTGTCCCCTAAATTAACCAAAAAGAGCTCCTTAAAACAAAAACAAAAACAAAATTGATAGCTGTCCCCCAATATGAACAGAATTAAAGAGCCGTCCCCCAAATTGACCAAAAAGAGCTCCTTAAAATGAACGAAATTAAAGAGCTGTCCTCTAAATTAACCAAAAAGAGCTCCTTAAAACAAAAACAAAAACAAAATTGATAGCTGTCCCCCAATATGAACAGAATTAAAGAGCCGTCCCCCAAATTAACCAAAAAGAGCTCCTTAAAACAAAAAAAATAGAGATCTGTCCCTCAAATTAACCAAAAAGAGCTCCTTAAAATGAACAGAATTAAAGAGCTGTCTCCCAAATTAACTCAAAAAAGCTTCTTAAAATGAACGAAATTTAAGAGCTGTCCCTCAAATGAACCAAAAAGAGCTTCTTAAAATGAAAGAAATTAAAGAGCTGTCCCCCAAATTAACCAAAAAGAGCTTCTTAAAATGAACGAAATTAAAGAGCTGTCCTCTAAATTAACCAAAAAGAGCTCCTTAAAACAAAACCAAAAACAAAATTGAGAGCTGTCCCCCAAAATGAACAGAATTAAAGAGCCGTCCCCCAAATTAACCAAAAAGAGCTCCTTAAGATGAACAGAACTAAAGAGCTGTCTCCCAAATTAACCCAAAAAAGCTTCTTAAAATGAAAGAAATTAAAGAGCTGTCCCCTAAATTAACCAAAAAGAGCTCCTTAAGATGAACAGAATTAAAGAGCTGTCCCCAAATCAACCAAAAAGACCTCTTTAAAACAAAAACAAAAACAAAAACAAAATTGAGAGCTGTCCCCTAAAAGGAAGCTTCTCAGAAATGAATGAGCTTTCCTTTAAATATCTAGAACGAATGAGATAACTAACCATACAGTTAATAAACAGAGCAAGAGATCACTAGACAGAATGCAGATCTTATTCCAATCTTTCAGAAGATTACTAAAGCTTTCAGAAAACCAAGATGAACTTCAGGATTTCTTCTTCTTCTTCTTTTACTTATTCTTTATTCTTCTTATTCTTATTATTATTCTTTATTCTTCTTCTTCTTTTACTTATTCTTTATTCTTATTATCATTATTATTATTTATTCTTCTTCTTCTTTTACTTATTCTTTCTTCTTATTATTCTTTCTTCTTCTTCTTCTTCTTTTACTTCTTCTTTCTTCTTCTTCTTCTTCTTCTTCTTCTACTTTCTTCTTCTTCTTCTTCTACTTATTCTTTCTTCTTCTTCTTCTTCTTCTACTTATTCTTTCTTCTTCTTCTTCTTCTTCTACTTATTCTTTCTTCTTCTACTTATTCTTTATCATTTATCTATCTACATCTATTTGTTATTTTTTTTATCTTAGAGTAAAATCATTTTTTTCTTTTTTTAATCCTAGAATATAATAGAGCTTTACAGACTGAATGAAGACTGAAGACGCTTTCTAGGCCCAAGAATATTAGACCGAAGGAGCTCTCCATATTCTGAAGACTTTTTCCACTCGTGATAAGCGTCTTAGAAGGAGATAAAGAGCGTGAGGGAATTATCTTGAAAGAAGACTTTCCTGGAATTAAAATTTGAAGAAATGGTCCATTTTGTATGGAAACTGGGATGAATTTCTCTTCGAATTAGAGAATATCTGAATAATCGACTATTTTGGTGATGAGGAGAGAGAGAGAGAGAGAGAGAGAGAGAGAGAGAGAGAGAGAGAGAGAGAGAGAGAGAGAGAGAGAGAGAGAGAGAGAGAGAGAGAGAGAGAGAGAGAGAGAGAGACAGGGAGGGAGGAGGGAGAGAGAGGGGCAGAAAGGGGGGAGAGGGAAAGAGACAGGCATATAAAGAGACACAGAAAGGGGGAAAAGAGAGGGAAGAAAGGGAGAGAGGGAGAGAGACAGAAAGGGGGAAAAAGAGGAGGAGGGGGAGGTTGAGAGAGAGGGAGGAAGTGAGAGAGTGAAAGAGATAGAAAGATTGATAGACAGATAGATGGATAGATAGAGAGAGAGAGGCTGAGGAAGAATGGAATGAGGATGGGAGGTGGAGAGGGAGGAGAGAGAGAGAGAGAGAGAGAGAGAGAGAGAGAGAGAGAGAGAGAGAGAGAGAGAGAGAGAGAGAGAGAGAGAGAGAGAGAGAGAGAGAGAGAGAGAGAGAGAGAGAGAGAGAGAGAGAGAGAGAGAGAGAGAGAGAGAGAGAGAGAGAGAGAGAGAGAGAGAGAGAGAGAGAGAGAGAGAGAGAGAGAGAGAGAGAGAGAGAGGGTGAAGGGAGGGAGAGAGAGATGAGGGGAGTAAGGGAGAGAGGGAGAGAGTAAGGGAGGGAGGTGGAGGAAAATAGATAGACAGATAGATAGTAAAAGAGAGTGGGTGAGATCGGGAGAAGGAAGGGACAGAGAGATGGGGGGAGGGAGAAAGAGAAAGAGAGGGGGGGGGGAA
>NC_091563.1:14150064-14152564 GCF_042767895.1 Penaeus vannamei
AAGAACGAGAGAAGAGAACCTCACAGCCCCCGAGCTTACGTTCGCGCACACACGCGGGATTGGCTTTCGCGCCCACGATAGCCTCCCCGCCCGCCGCCCTCGCAGGTGCCACTCCGCGCAGGGTTCACGCAGCTGAACTAATCCAGTTTACGAGAGGAACCTCTTGGCAGCGTCCTTGCGAGGGCCGAGGAGGATGAGGTAAGGAGGAGAGCGGGATGAAAAGGAGGAGGGGGAAGGGGGAAGGGGGAAGGGAGGAGAGGAGGAGAGGGTGAGGAGGGGGAAGGGGAGGAGGGAAGGAGAGGAGGAGAGGAGGAAGGAAGAGAAGGGGAAGGGAAGGAAGGGGAAGGAGGAGAGGAGGAGGAAGGAAGGGAGGAGGAGGAAGGGGAAGGGAGGAGGAGGAGGAGGAGGGAAGGGGGAAGGGGGAAGGGAGGAGAAGAGGAGGAGGAAGGGGGAAGGGAGGGAGAAGAGGAGGAAGGGAAGGGGAAGGGAAGGGAGGAGAGGAGGAAGGGAAAGGGAAGGGAGGAGAGGAGGGGAATGGGAAAGGGAGGAAGAGAAGGGAGAGGCAAGGGGGAAGGGAGGAAAAAAGGAGGAGGGGAAGGGAGAAGGGAGGAGAGGAGGGGAAGGGGGAAGGGAGAAGGAAAGGAGGAGGCGAGGGGGAAGGTAGGGAGAGGAGGAGGAGGGAGAAGCGAGAGGGAAGGGAGAAGGAGAGGAGAGAGGCGAGGGGAAGGGAGAAGGAGGCGAGGGGGAAGGGAGGAGAGAGAGGCGAGGGGGAAGGGAGAAGGAGAGGAAGAGAAGGAAGAAGCGAGGGGGAAGGGAGGAGAGGAGAAGGAGAGAGAAACGAGGGGGGAGGGAGGAGGAGGGAGTAGGAAGGGCTATCCGCTATCGGCTATCAGTAAGTCCATTTGTGTACCTGCCGATGGACAGACAGACAGCGAGGCTCCCGTTACACCTCGGCCGCAGCCTCAGCCTCGGAGAATCGGAGGTCCCTGTGGGCGTGGGCGGCGGGCGTGGGCGGCGGGCGGGGACACGAGGCACGCGCAGCCACGCACGACTGGGCTGTGTCGGCCATTAGTGGGGGGGGGGGGCGTCGGGTTCGTCTCGGAGCGGACTGGAATATCGTCGGGTTTTGTGGGTATGGACGACTTTTGGGTTTATGATTTAAAAAAAAGGGAAAGAGAAAAAAAAAGAGAGATAGGGTGATTTTTTTTCTTTCTTTTTTCTTTCTTCTTTCAATATCGGTTTTATGATTTAAAAAAGCAGCTAAGAGACAGGGTGATTTTTTCTCTTTTTTTCTTTCAACTTCGGTTTTATTATTAGAATGTAAAAAAAAAATAAGAATAATGGAAATAAAATACCTAAGAGACACGGTGAACTTCGATTTTATGATTAAAATAAAATAAATAAAAAATATGACAGCTTTCTTTTTCTTTTCTTTTGAATGTGTATTTATCGGGACTCCACTTGTATGTAAAGAGGTCCAGAGTCATTTTGACTGTTCTGGTATGTTAAGTAGTTAAAAGTATTGTGTGATTTTTTCCTTTTTTTTTTTTTCTTTCAAATATGTATCAAATGGAACTTGCACTTAAATAGCTCTAGAATCCTTCTCTGAACGTTTGACTTTTCTGGCATTTCAAGTCCGTTAAGCACCTGCCGTGGACCCTGCTACCTGGCCAGGACAAAGCCGAGGTGTCGTGGCTACTTAGGCCGGGTAAACCAAGACGCCTTTTAAGGCTGAAACCCTCCTCGATGACTTACGATCCCGAGAGAAGGTGGAGCTTACGAAGGAAACAGACCTTTGGAACAACAAAAGCCCCGTCGACCTCGCGGGGGCATTTCCATAGGCCTATTCAAGGGAAACACGCGAAGGGCCCCGAAGGCTCCTGAAGCGAGGGGCGTCCGGCGGCTCCTGCCCGCGCGGCCCTCGCCCCGCCCGGCCGCACGTGAATGCTAATGAGTCTAAACAACCTCTAATTATGCCCTTCGGTCGAGGCCTGGAGATGGTGTCGCCGATAACACCCGGCACGAGGACGATGCGTGTGGATGGCATCTCTCCGCATCCCCGTCCCCGCGTCCTGGGCATCCGACGCCTCATCCGAAGACCCGCGGCTCATCCAGATTCACGGCAGACATCCGGTCGCTCGTCCTCTCCTGCCGTCACGCGCCGCGCCCTCCGCTGCCGCCGCCATGCCAACGACGCGGCTGACGGCCTCTTCTTCCAGCCGGTGTCACTGCGATTTTGCCATGACACGGATCAATGCCACCCGGGGGAGGGCCGCGTGCCGCCTGCTGGGCACTGCCACCCAGGGACATGGGCTCCCTGTCTCTCGCTACAAAATATAAAGCATGGGGAAAGGTACAAAGCATCTTATTGTACACACACACACACATATGTATATGTATGTGTGTGTGTGTGTTTGTGTACACGCACGTAACACACCCACAGATACACATATACCACTTTTACTGTGACCGCTCCTGTTACTACTACTACTGGTCCATC
>NC_091563.1:14162564-14165064 GCF_042767895.1 Penaeus vannamei
TTATCATAAGTATCCTTATTATCATTACTATCATCATTATCATTATTATCATTATCATGATCACTATCATCATCGTTATCATTATTACCATCATTATCATTATTATCATTATCATTATCATTCCTGTCATCTTCATTATCATAATGCTATCTTCCTTACCATAATCATTATTATCGCCATTACTATCATCATTCTCATTGTTATTTCACCATCATCATCATATTCATCATATTCATTATCATTGTCTTCACCGATATCAGATCTACCCATTATTCTTATTAACATCAATATGCTTATAGGAGTATGACCGTCATATTACACATAAGCTGAACGAATTCCCTTGAACAAATAAATTATATAGAAATAAACACGTGAATCAGGTAAATTGACAAACAAAAATATTTTTAAACATTTAAAAGGAAACAAAAGCAAAAACGAATAGATAGATAAAAGAAAAAAATAGAATAAAAACATAACAAAACATGAATCAATATCTAAGAAAAAATAACAATAATAGCAAAACAAAATGAATTAAGAAACATTAATAAAAATAAACAAAAAAAAACACATAACAAAGCATATATCAATATAAAAAACAACAATAATAACAAAACAAAATCATTTAAGAAACATTAATAAATAAATAAGCAAATAAAAAACAAATGACTAATCATATATCAATATAAAAAAACAATTAAGAAACACTAATAAAAAAATAAAAAAACACATAACAAAACATACATCAATCCAAAAAAAAAAAATAATAATAACAAAACCAAATCAATTAAGAAATTAAAAAAAAAATCGCTGCCACCACCCATCATGTTCGAAACGAGCCAAGGACAAAGGCGCCAAAAAAGGGGTCGCAGGTTAACCGTCGGCAACAAAGCGCATTCAGGAGGACACGAGCTTGAATGGATCAACTAATTGAATATTGTGATTCCTTTGGGGACAATAGTGAGGGACCTGCGGACGACGGCGGTTAATGGGACGGGCCGGTGGGTAGCAAGATTGGGAGGGTGGTTGGGGGAGAGGGGGAGGTGGGAGTCGGGGGAGGGGGAGGAGGAGGGGGGAAGAGGGGGAGGAGGTGGGGAAGAGGGGGAGGAGGTGGGAGTCGAGGGAGGGGAAGAGGGGGAGGAGGTGGGAGGGGGAGGAGGAGGTGGGAGTCGAGGGAGGGGAGGGGGAGGAGGTGGGAGGGGGAGGAGGAGGTGGGAGTCGAGGGAGGGGAGGGGGAGGAGGTGGGAGTCGGGGGAGGGGAGGGGGGTGGAAGGACGTTTGCAAATGAAGGGAGGTTTGGGAGAGGGGGGGGGGCAGAGGGAGAATGGTGGGAGAGAGTTCTGTGGGGTGGGGGGTGGGGGGAAGGGTAAGGGGAGTAGTAGTAATGGTGGTATTGGTGGCGGAAGTAGTAGCAGCAGTAATGGTAGAAGTGGTACTATTAACAGTAGTAGTAGTAGTAACGGTAGTGGTATTAGCAATAGTACTATTAGAAGTGGTACTAGTCATAGTAGTAGTAATTGTAGTAATGGTAAAAGTGGTATTAGTAATAGTTGTAGTAGTAGTAGTAATGGTAGTAATAGTAGTAATAATAGCAGTAGTAGTAGTGGTGGTGGTGGTGTTTTTCGAGTTGGTTTGTCTAGACGAGGTGTTCGTTATATCTGTTCGTATCATGTATTTCTTTTGTTTGTTTCTCTTGCTGTAATTGTTATTGTTATTATCGTCGTTGTTGTTATACGAGGAGGCTGTTCTGGTAAGCGCTGAAAAGAGATGGTATTTTTATGTGATTTTTTCTAATGGGCTTAATCACCTTGTTTTGTGTTTCTCTTTCTTTCTCTATCGGTTTTTCTTCTTCTTTTTCTTCTTCTTTTCTTTTTTTCTTTTCTTTTTCGACAGTCCGTTGTGAGTTTGTTTGTTTTTTCTACTGAATTGATCCACAGACGAGGAATAATACCATTTTATTTGTATAACGCGAAGATAAAAACGTTTTTTTTTCTAACCATCAAAGGGAAACCGAGCTATCGATTTCCCGCCCAATAACTGTAAAAAAAAAAAAAAAAAAAGGAAAAAAAGAAAAAAAACGGAGTCACTGTTACAGGTGCTTCCCCCTCCCCTCCTCCTCCCTCCCCTCCCCTCCACCGTCCCCTTATCCCTACTTCCACCTTCCCCCCCTCTCCTCCTCCCCCCCCCCACCTCCCCCCCCCTATCCCAACTACCTGACCGTCGAATATGAAAAATGTCCTGACAAAAAGGAATCGAAAAAAACAAAAGAGAAGGAGAGAGAGGGAGAGAGAGAGAAGCAAACAGACAGAAACAGAGATAGAGACAGAGATAAAGAGATAAAGAAAGAGAGAGACCCCGTAGCCTCTCGATAAGTTATTCAAAAGACCGTTAACAAAGATGGCGGATCGCAGACAGTCGGGCAAAACCTTTATCATTTCTCATCAGAAGCGCGGGAAAAAAAGAAGAAGAAAAAAAACACACAAATGATGACCGTCATATAATA
>NC_091563.1:14182564-14185598 GCF_042767895.1 Penaeus vannamei
TACCACCCGCACGTGTACCCGCATTGCGTTTTTTTTTTTTTTTTTTTTTTTTGTATTTCTTTCTTTCGTGTATTTTTTTTTTTTTTTTACTTTGTGTCTGTGGGTCTTTGTCTTTTTTGTCTTTTTAGTGGCTTTTTTTTTATTTTTTTTTTTTACTTTTTTGGTGTTACTTTGTGTCTGTGACTGTCTTTTTTGTCTGTCTGTCTTTTTATTTCTCTTTCTTTATCTTCCGTTCTCTTTCTCTATCTGTTTCCCTATATTATCACTAATGTTATTGTAATTAATATTATTACTATCATTATTACTATCATTATCATTATTGTCATTATCATCATTATCATTATTATCATCATTATCATTATTGTTATTATTATTATCGTCATTATTATGATTATTATCACTGTTATTTATTTTATCATTATTAATATCATTGTTATCATCATTATCATTATTGATATCACCATCATTATTATTACCATTATTACCATTATTACCATCATTACTGATATCATTCTCATAACCATTATTACAACACGCGCCTTTCTACTCCACCAGCACTCCATATAAAACCAGCCTTCATATAACAACCCTTAGTTATTTTCTCACAAGTTGGTTCAAGCGAGTCAATTCCGTATTATTTCACAAAGGAGTGAGATGGAACACGGCTTCTGAAAAAGACACGGGATTGGGCAGAAGTGATCTGAATTGAGGGGGATTCGTTTTGATTAGATCGAATCAAGATAGAGGGGCGTCTAGATTGATTTCATTTGCCTGATGCCAAGTTTTTGAGCTCACTCTTGCCTCGGGGGGGGGGGGGGGGGGGACGTTGCATCATGGACCCATAGAGGTCGTTGGGGGATTAGGGTTGACTATAGGAGATGGATTGGATAGACACCATGATTCTGTCTGCCTGTCTGTCTGTATTTATCGTTCTTTCGCTTTCTGTTTCTCTATTTTTATTTTATTTGCTCTTTGTCTCTCCTTCTCTTTCTCTTTGTCTCTCCGTCTCTTTTTCTTTCTCTTTGTCTCTCTGTCTCTGTCCGTCTACCTCTGTCTCTCTCTCTCTCTCTCTCTCTCTCTCTCTCTCTCTCTCTCTCTCTCTCTCTCTCTCTCTCTCTCTCTCTCTCACTCTCTCTCTCTCTCTCTCTCTTTCTCGTTTATTAATTTTCTTTTGAATACTTTATCATCGAAAATGGAAATAATGAAACACTGATAAACGTGGTTATGACGTCATGATAATAGATTGGTAAGAATAATAATGATAAGAATATTCATTGTATCTATTGTATTGTTATTATTTCGTCACTATTGTTGTTGTTGTTGCAATTATTATTATCATCGTTTTCGGTTTCCGTTTTGCTATTGATGTTATTTTGACTTTGTTGTTCTTATCTTTGTTATCACATATCATATCGATCGTAGTTGTATTGCTAAATCTGTTTTCTTTTTCTAAGAAATTTTGATCATTATCTTAAAACTCAGAATATCTCTAAATGATAAAGGAAAGTAGAATATTCTTCAATCTCTCTCTCTCTCTCTCTCTCTCTCTCTCTCTCTCTCTCTCTCTCTGTCTGTCTCTCTCTCTCTCTCTCTCTCTCTCTCTCTCTCTCTCTCTCTCTCTCTCTCCCGCCCCAAAAAAAAGAAAAAAATGGACAAATAAAAAAATATAAAACTCAAGATTATCTCCTATTTTGGAAGGTTCCAGAATTCCCTCTCCCTCTCCCACCCTACCACCCTCACCCCCACTCTCTCCTCCACCCCCACCCTCTCCCCCACCGCCCCACTCTCTCCACCCCCAGCCTTCTCCCCCACCCACCCCACTCTCTCCTCACCCCTCACCCTCTCCCCACCACCCACTGCTCAGTACACCCTCACCCCTCTCCCCCACCCCCACACTCTCTCCCACCCCCACCCTACCCCCCACCCCCCACCCTCCCCCCCCACCCCTTTCGCATGCAACAGATGCCGTTGCACCGAATCAGCGCTGCAACATCCCGACCAGGTGTTCTCGCCCGCCACGCGCCGACTCTCTCGTGTATAGGAATCCACTCACGATCAACAGATGATTTTTACGCCGCCCAGATGTCTTCCACGGGCGGGTCGGGCCAGCTGAGCGGACGTCGGGGGGGTGGGGGTGTGTGCGCATCCCCCCTTCTCCTTTTCCTCTTCCTCTCATCTCTCTTCTTCTTCTTCTTGCTCTGTCTCTTTCTCTCGTCTTTTTTTTACCTTTTCTTTTCTCCTTTTCTTCCTCTTTTTCTTTTTTTTCTCTCTCTCTCCCCTTTTCTCAGTCCTATCTACTCTCCTTTCCCCCTCCTCTTCCTCCCCCCTCCCCTCATCTTCTTTTCCCTCTCTCCCTCTCCCTCATCTCTCTTTCTCTCTCTCTCTCTCTCTCTCTCTCTCTCTCTCTCTCTCTCTCTCTCTCTCTCTCTCTCTCTCTCTCTCTCTCTCTTTCTCTTTCTCTGCCCTGCGTCGTCTTCCCTTCGTCTACCTCCCTTTCTCCTCCACTCAGCAGCATCCCTGTTCCCTCCCCTCCTTCCCCTTTCTCTACCCTACCTCCTCTCCCTTCCCCTACCTCCTTCCACCCACACTCCAGAACCCCTCTCCTCCCTCCTTCTCCACTTCCTATCCAACCCCATCAACCTCTCTCCATTCTCCGCCTCTCCCACTTCCTTCCCGATCTCACCTTTCCTTCTCCCTCCCCATATCCCCATAACAACCCCCCTTCCCCTTCTATCTTCCCCCACTCTCCTCCCTTGTCTCCTCCTCCCTCTCCCTTTCTCCCTCTCATCTCCTCTCTCTCCGTATTATCTCCCCCTCTCTCTCTTCCCCTCAATCTCCCCTTTCCCATCCCCTCCTTCATCTCCCTCTCTCCCTTCCCCTCATATCCCCCTCTCCCACTCCCTCACCCCCTCTCTCCCTTTTCCATCTTATCCTTCCCCCTCTCCCCTTCCCCTCATCTCCCTTTTTCCTCTTATACCCTCTCCATTCCCCTCTTTCCTCTCCCCTTATCTACCCCCTCTCCCCTCCCATTATC
>NC_091563.1:14186098-14188598 GCF_042767895.1 Penaeus vannamei
CTTCCTTTTTCTTCTTTTCCTCTCTCTCTCTTTCTCTCTCTTTCTCTCTCTCTCTCTCTCTCTCTCTCTCTCTCTCTCTCTCTCTCTCTCTCTCTCTCTCTCTCTCTCTCTCTCTCTCTCTCTCTCCCTTCTGTCTATCTCCATTCATTTCTCAACTTACTTTTACATTCCATCCTTCCCTCTCTCTCTCCCCTTTTCCCTCCCTTCTATTTCTCTCTCCTTCCTCCTCCCCTCCTTACCTTTTCTTTCTCCCCTTCCCCCTCCTTTCTCTGCTTCCTTCTGCCCTCTCTTTCCCTCCCTCCCCCCTTACCCCTCTCCCCTTCATTTCCCATTCTCCCTCTCCTCCTTCTTTGTTCATCCCTGCCACCGTCTGCCCCTGCATACACATTTACACTCTCCCCTCACTCTATATTCCCTTCCTTCCCCCCCTCTCCCTTATTTTTTTCTCTCTCTCTTTCTTCTCCCTCCTCCTTCGCCATCCTTGTCCTTCCCCCTTCTTTCTCCCTATCCCCTCTTTATCTCTCTCTCTCCCTCTCCCTCCCTTCCGTCTCTCCCTCATCCCCTCTTTTATCTCTCCCTCCCCCCTCCTTCTCTCTCCCATCCCCTCTTCTCTCTCTCTCCCCTCTCCCTCCCTTCCTTCTTCTCTCCTCCCCATCCCCTTTCTTTTCCCTTCTCTCCTTTCTTCTCTCTCTCTCCCCATTCCCCTCCTTCTCTCTCCCATCCCCCCCCTCCTTCTCTCTCCCATCCCCTCTTTCTCTCTTCCTCTCCTCCCTCCTTCTCTCTCCACCATCCCCTCTTCTCTCTCTCTATCCCCTCTTCATTCTCTCCCCCTTCCCCACTCTTTCTCTCTCTCCCTCTCCCTCCTCCCCATCTCATCTGCACTGCATCTCCCCGTCTGGTGTTTTGGTCCCGCCTTCCCTCCCTCCTCCTGTCTTTGTCTCGCCTTTCCTCCTCTTCCTGTTCGTCCTCACCCCTTCCCTTCCCTTCACTTCTGTCCTGTCAGTCTTCACTCTGTCTATTGTGTTCGTTTTTTTTTTTTTTGTATTCTTCTTCTTTTTCTTTTTGTTATTCTTATTCTTTTGTGTTTCTTATTCTTTTAAAATTATTATTCGTGTTTGTCTTATTTTTATCCTCCTCCTCGTCATCATCATCATTATCGTCATCGTCATCATCATCGTCAACATCATCATCATCGTCATTCTTCTTCTTTTCCTTCTTCTTTTCGTTTTCCTTCTTATTCCACAATTTCTCCTTCTTCTTCTACTTCTCATTCTAGTTATTATCATTTGCTATCCTTTTTTTCCTTTTCCTTTATGCTTGCTCTCTTCAGATCATAACAGATTACAACTTTATAACTTTTTCTCTCTCTCTCTCAATCTCTCATTCTCTATCTCTCTCTCTCTCTCTCTCTCTCTGTTTGTTTCTGTTTCTCTCTCTCTTTCTCTCCGCCCCTCCCCCGCTCTCATTATCCTATTTCAAGTCCATTCGTCACATGCTTTAATTTTCCCTCCCTCCTCATGGTCCTCTTTCTCCTACTCCTACTCCCCCTTCTCTTACTTCTCCCTTCTCCTTCCTAACTCCTCTCTCTACTCCCACCCCCTCAACCTCCACCTTCCTCCTCCTCCTTTTCCTCCTCGTTCTCCTTCTCCTCCTCCTCCTCCTTTTCCTCCTTCTTTCTCCTCCTCCTCCCCCTCACCACCACCACCTCTCTTCCCTCTCTTCTGCCCCTCCTCCTCCTCCTCTTCCTCCTCCCTCCTCTTCTTCCCTCCTCCTCCTCCTCCTCCTCCTCCTCCTCCTCCTCCTCCTCCTCCTCCTCCTCCTCCTCCTTTCCCTCCTCCCTTCCCTCCTCACCCTCTCCCCCTCTCCCTCTCCTTCCCCCTCCACCACCCCCACATCTCCTCCTCTTCCTCCTCCTCCCCTTCCGTCTCCCTTCTTCCCCCTTCCTCTTTCGTGACATGGGAGGAAGTGAGCGACATCCTGCAGGAGTGGCGGGAGAAGAGAGGATGTTGCAGGGGGTAAGGATAAGGGAAGGGGCGGGGCAAAGGGGGGTAAAGGGGGAGGGGGGAGGGAGGGGGAGGATGTTACCCAGCAACACAGCAGCTTCCTTTGGCGCGCTTGAAAAAAAAGGAGGGGAGGGGTGTGTGGAGAAGGAGGGTGTGTGGAGTTAGGAGGGGTGTGTGGAGGGGGAGGAGTATGTGTGGAGGGAGGAAGGGTGTGTGGAGGGAGGAGGGGAAGGGAGGCCAAGGATGCAATTAGCCTGCCTTTCTATGCGTCTATATATAATCACCCATAAGCTTTCTTTTATCTCCCTTCATTAATATTAATAGTAATTTAGAGGTGGACATGAGCACAAACATTGATATTCAGATACGGGCAACATTATGCATATGAATCAAGATATGCAAATGCAGAGGGCCATCATCTTGCATGTTGGATGCTGGGTTTATTACGGCTATATCCATGGGGTGGGGAGAGGGAGAGAGGAGGGGGCGAGGGAGGG
>NC_091563.1:14198598-14201098 GCF_042767895.1 Penaeus vannamei
TTCCATTATCTCTATGTAAGTATCAGTTATTCACCGTACACTTATATCATCCTTCTGCAAGTATAAGTAATTCAAAGTACACTTCTAGTATAATGTGTGCATCCTGCGTATTTCCGGGCCTACTGCGGGTGCGTGAGAGGCCGAGGAATACCGAAGAGATAGGCCTATCAAATTCCGTCATAGCTAGGCCGCCTGTGACATTCCTTTCCCATGCTCTGGTCTTTTATGAATGGGCATCTGCTTGGGATTCATTGATGGATGGAGAGATGGATGGGTAGGTTGTGAGGTGGATAGAGAGAGAGAAAGAGAGAGAGAGAGAGAGAGAGAGAGAGAGAGAGAGAGAGAGAGAGAGAGAGAGAGAGAGAGAGAGAGAGAGAGAGAGGGCAGAGAGAGAGAGGGGGGAGAAGGAGGGGAGAGAGAGAGAGAGAGAGGGGAGAGAGAGAGGGAGAGGGAGAGAGAGAGAGAGAGAGAGAGAGAGAGAGAGAGAGAGAGAGAGAGAGAGAGAGAGAGTGAGAGAGAGAGAGAGAGAGAGAGAGAGAGAGAGTGGGAGGGGGAGAGGGGAGAGAGAGAGAGAGAGAGAGAGAGATGGAAAGGGGGCGGAGGGAGAGAGAGGAGAGGGAGGGGAGAGAGAGAGAGAGAGGGAGGGTAGGGAGGGAGAAAGAGAAGAGAGGGGAGGGAGAGGGAGGGAGGGAGAGCGAGAGAGAGAGAGAGAAAGACGTATGGATAGATAGGTGTTTAGACAGATAGATAGATAGATCGGTTAAAGTCTTTGAATTAGATAGACAGATAAATAGATAGAGAGAAAAGGAGAAAAAGAGAAAGAAAGTAAGAGAAATAGAAAGAAATAGAAAGACAGAGAGAGAGTCGCTATATGCAAATAAATGTATGATGTCTGAATTGTTTGATACCTCGATGGTGATTTATGCTTTAAACATAAAGAGCATTTTATTGTCCTTGCTGTCCAACAAGAGAAATGGTCAACACATGTCCACACTTGGCATCCTCTCTCTCTTTCTCTTTCTCTTTCTTTCTCTCTCTATTTCTTTCTCTTTCTATTTTTCTTTCTCTTTCTCTCTATATATATCTATCTATCTATGTATCTCTCTCTTTCTCTTTCTTTCTCTTTTTTTTATTTCCCTTTCTCTCTCTCTCTCTCTCTCTCTCTCTCTCTCTCTCTCTCTCTCTCTCTCTCTCTCTCTCTCTCTCTCTCTCTCTTTCTCCCTCTCTCTCTCTCTCTCTCTCTCTCTCTCTCTCTCTCTCTCTCTCTCTCTCTCTCTCTCTCTCTCTCTCTCTCTCTCTCTCTCTTCTCTCTCTCTCTCTCTCTCTCTCTCTCTCTTCTCTCTCTCTCTCTCTCTCTCTCTCCCTCCCTCTCTCTCCCTCTCTCTCCCTCTCTCTCATCGTGTCTCTCACACACACACGCACACACACGCAAACCAACCCTTTCCCACACACACACACACGCACACACCCTCCCCCTACCCCTCCCCCTTCCCCCTTCACCAAACAAGACACAGATACTCTCCTCCCCACCCCCTCGTCTCTCCCTCCTCCCCTCCCCTACCCCCCCTTCCCAACAAACACACATACTCCACCTCCCTACCCCACCCCTCGTCTCACCCTCCCACCCCTCCCCCTACCCCTCTTCCTAACAAACACACATACTCCCCTCCTACCCCACCCTCTTCTCTCCCTCCTCCCCCTCCCCCTCCCCCTTTCCTTCCCCCCTTCCCAACAAGACACATTCTCCCCTCCCCACCCCCCTCGTCTCTCCCTTCCCCCTCCCCTAACCCTCCCCCTACCCCCCTTCCCAACAAGACACACATACTCCCCTCCCCACCCCACCTCGTCTCTCCCTCCTCCCCCTCCCCTACCCCTCCCCCTACCCCCCTACCCCAAACAACACATACTCCCTTCCCCACCCCACCCTCGTCTCTCCCTCCTCCCCCCTACCCCCCTACTTCCCAACAAACACATACTCCCTCCCCACCCCACCCCTCGTCTCTCCTTCCCCTACCCCCCTTCCCCAAACAAGACACATACTCCCCTCCCCACCCCACCCCTCGTCTCTCCCTCCTCCCCCCCTCCCCTTCCCTCCTCCCCCTTCCCCAAACAAGACACACATACTCCCCTCCCCACCCTACCCCTCGTCTCTCCTTCCCCATCCCTCGTCTCTCCCTCCCCTCCCCTTCCCCTTCCCCTCCCCTCCCCACCCCCTCCCCCAAACAAGACACGTATCAGCAGCGGAGCATAATTAAGACACATGGGAAAGGCGAGCCCGCGGGATCCCGAGAGAATTAGAAAGCATAAAATACGACGGGGTTGTGCGTCGGACTGTGAAGGAGGGGGGGAGGGTGCTTGGGTTGGGGTATGGGTAGAGGAATGGGTAGGGGTAGGGATAGGGGCATCGGACTGTGAAGGAGGGGGGGGCGGTGCTTGGGTTGGGGTATGGGTAGAGGAATGGGTAGGGGTAGGGATAGAGGCATCGGACTGTGAAGGAGGG
>NC_091563.1:14211098-14213598 GCF_042767895.1 Penaeus vannamei
GACAAAAAGAAAGAGAAGAGAGAGAGAGAGAAAAAAAGAGAAAGATAGATAGAGAGAGAGAGAGAGCAAGACAAAGAAAGAGAGAAAAAAAAAGAGAAAGAGAGAGAGAGAGAGAGATTAGACAGCATCGACAGCCACCGGGGCTCTCAAGATCCTGTTGTTTCTCAAGGTATAATTTGTCGGGCGTGTTGGTCGGGCAGAACGCCGACGCCTCCTGTTTGGGAAGTAAACAGGAGGCGAGGGAAGGGAAAATATTTTTTTTCTCTCTCTCCCTTTCGTTGGGGCTTAACGAGGTGTGTGAGGGAGAGGAGGAGAAGAAAGAAGGGAGAGGGGAAGGAAAAGGAGGGAGAGGGGAAGAAGAGAGGTAGAGAGAATGTGAGGAAGGCAATTTTTTTTCTCTCTCTTCTTCGTTGGGGCTTAACGAGGTGTGTGAGGGAGAGGAGGAGGAGGAAGAAGGGAGAGGGGAGAGGGGAAGGAAAAGGAGGGAGAGGGGTAAGAAGAGAGGTAGAGAGAATGTGAGGAAGGCAATTTTTTTTTCTCTCTCTCTTTCGTTGGGGCTTAACGAGGTGTGTGAGGGAGAGGAGGAGGAGGAAGAAGGGAGAGGGGAAGGAAAAGGAGGGAGAGGGGAAGAAAAGAGGTAGAGAGAATGTGAGGAAGGCAATTTTTTTTTTCTCTCTCTTTCGTTGGGGCTTAACGAGGCGTGTGAGGGAGAGGAAGAGGAGGAAGAAGGAAAAGGAGGGAGAGGGAGAGGGGAAGACGAGAGAGAGAATGAGTGGGGAAGGGAAAATATTTTTTTTCTCTCTCTCCCTTTCTTTGGGGCTTAACGAGGTGTGTGAGGGAGAGGAGGAGGAGGAGAAGGAAAAGGAGGGAGAGGGAGAGGGGAAGACGAGAGAGAGAATGAGTGGGGAAGGGAAAATATTTTTTTCTCTCTCTCCCTTTCGTTGGGGCTTAACGAGGTGTGTGAGGAAGAAGATGAGGAGGATGAAAGGAGAGGGGAAAGAAAAAGAGGACGAGGGAGAGGGGAAGAAGAGATATAGAGAGATAAAGAGAGAGAGAATGTGAGAAAGGCATTTTTTTTCTCTCTCTTTCTCTCTTTCGTTGGGGCTTAACGAGGCGTGTGAGGGAGAGGAGAAGGAAGAAGGGAAAGGGGAAGGAAAAGGAGGGAGAAGGGAGATAAAGTGATACAGAGAGAAGGAATCGGGAACAGTGAATTTCTCTCTCTCTCTCTGTCTGTCTGTCTGTCTGTCTGTCTCTCTCTCTCTCTCTCTCTCTCTCTCTCTCTCTCTCTCTCTCTCTCTCTCTCTCTCTCTCTCTCTCTCTCTCTCTCTCTCTCTCTCTCACTCTCTCACTCTCTCACTCTCTCACTCTCACTCTCTCACTCTCTCTCTCTCTCTCTCTCTCTCTCTCTCTCTCTCTCTCTCTCTCTCTTTCGTTGGGTCTTAACAAGGTCTGGGAAAGAGGAAGGAGAGAGAGGAGAATTGGCTCATAACGAGGTGTGTAAGTGAGGTAGGAGGAAAAGAGAAATAAGGGAGAGGGGAAAACGAAGAGAGAAAAGAAGGAGAGATAAGAGGATAGAGAGAGATTGAAAGAGTGCTGGTAGGCATTTTTTTCTCTCATTCGCTGGACAGGAAGGAGGGAGGGAGAGAGGAAGGAAGGAAGAAGGACGGACGGAGAGAGAAAAAGGGAAAGAGAAGGAGGCAACATGAGGAAATGAGAGAGAGGATGACGGATGAAGAGAGAGTAAAGAAGGAAGAGAGGAAGACATAGTGAAGGAGGGAGATAGGAAGAGAGAAAGAAAGAGGGAAGAATGAGGAAGAGAGAGAGAGGAGGAAGGAGGAACATAAAGAGAAGGAGAAGGATGAATGGAAATTGAGAAAGAGAGGAAAGAAGGGAGGAAAAGCAAGAGAGAAAATGAGCGAAGTAGGTAGAGGAGTAAAGAGAGAAAGAAATTTAATTTGATTTGATTTCTAAAGTTTATTTACAGAACGGTTTATATGCCCTGCAAACATTAAAGAAAACGCATGTGAGGATCTTTCCAAATTGGCTAAACAGAGAGAGAGGGAGGGAGGGAAGGAGAGAGGGAAGGAGGGAGGGAGGGAGGGAAGGAGAGAGGGAAGGAAGGAGGGAGAGAGGAAGGGAGGGAGGGAAGGAAAGAGGGAAGGAGGGAGGGGGAGAAGGAGGAGGGAGGGAGGGAGAGGAGGGAGGGATGGAGGAGAGGGGGAAGGAGGGAGGGAGAGAGGGAGGAAGGGAGGGAAGGAGGGAGGGAGGGAAGGAGGAGAGAGGGAAGGAGGGGGAGGAGAGAAGGAGGAGAGGGAGGGAGGGAGGGAGGGAGGGAGGGAAAGGGAGAGGGAGGGAAAGGAGGGAGGAGGAGGAGGGAGGAGGGAGGAGGGAGGGAGGGAGAGGAGAGAGAGAGAGAGAGAGAGAGAGAGAGAGAGAGAGAGAGAGAGAGAGAGAGAGAGAGAGAGAGAGAGAGAGAGAGAGAGAGAGAGAGAGACAGACA
>NC_091563.1:14226098-14231098 GCF_042767895.1 Penaeus vannamei
TGACGATTTATGGGCTTCTGTTGCGTGTACTTTTTCCTAGGATTTATAGTTAATGGTTATTGTTTATATGAATAATCGATCAAGAAAAAAGACAGAAATAATATGAACATAATGCCATACCTTGTTTTTTAAAGGATTGTTTACATGAATAATCGATAAACAACACCAGAAAAGAAAGAAAGGAAGACAGAAGAAATCATCATTATCGTTATCATCATCATTACCATCATCATCATCGTTATGCTTAACATGAGTTATACTTTACCATTACCATTATCATCTTTTAAACCCACCTTTTCCCGTGTCTTCATTTCGTTCTTATGCAATTATTAAACTATTTTCCAGTGATCAGGAAGAAAAATAGCTGGAATGCAACATCTTATGCAAAGAACATGAATAATGAGCATACATTTAGTAAAATAAAAAGATTTTTAAGGGCATAGAATACTTGACCTAAAATCTAGAGCGCTGACCCTGCTTTACGTTAAATGGATTTACGAAAAAAAAATGAAAGAATAGAGAAAGGTGAGCAGAAAGGAAAATTAGAAGGAGCAAAAGAAAAACTGAATGAAAAAAAAACTCGAATGAAAGACTAATAAAAGAAAAAAAAAACGAAGGAGATTACGAAAAAAGGCGAGAAAGGTAAGCAGAGAGAAAGAGAGAATTAAAAAAAATCGAAGGAATACAGAATGAAAAAGGGACAAAACTCGAATGAAAGACAGTAATAAAAGAAAAAAAACGAAGCTTACGAAAAAAATGAGAGAAAGGTAAGCAGAGAGCAAAATGAGAGAAAGGAGAAAAAAGAGAGAGGGAGAATCTTAAAAACTCAAATAGAAGACAGTAATCAAAGAAATAAAAAAAAGGAGGAAGGAGTTAAGAAGATAGTTCCGTATGCGCTACAGCCTTCATAAACACCATGAAATCCGTACGTGCGTCAGAGAGCCAGAATACATATTAAACTCTAACGCCGTGGGAAGATAAAATGAATCCTTGATGGCCGGGCGGTCGCATAGGAGATTAGGGGGGGGGGGGTGAGGGTCCTCTGCCCCTCGGTGGAATTACCTGGTTTGCCTCTCTCTCTCGTTCTCTGCCTTTCTGTTTCTGTTTCTGTCTGTCTGTCTCTCTCATCCACAAGCACACGCTCACTCATCTCACTCTTTTTTTCTATTTTCATATTTTCTTCTTTACTTCAGTCTATTTTTGTCCTTTTTCCTCCCTTTTATCTTCATTTTCTTTTCGTTTTTTTTTTTTTTCTCTTCTCTTTTGTCCCTACCACCGATTCAATCATATGTTTTATTCCCAGTGATTCTCTCTTTCTCTCCTTTTTTATTTTCATATTTCCTTCTCTCTCTCTCTCTCTCCATTTTTATTTTCATATTTCCTTCTCTACATCAACCTATTTTTCCCATTTTCCTTCCCTTTCTTTTCATATTTTTGTTCTTCTCTTCGCCATGTTCTTACCACATATTCAATCACGCGTTATTCTCGGAAAAAAAAGACAAAAAGAAGACAAATGATTGATCCCCAATTGCTTTGAACTACTGCGTCCCGTGAAGAATAGTGTTAAACCGGTTGTTCTGTCCGGGAAATAGTAGTTCCGTTGACTGGCAGTTGTGGCGAGTGTAAAGGATTTGATGGAGTGAAGAGGGAGTCGGGATGCGGACAGGCTGTGCTTACGTAGACAGGTGATGGGAGCGGACTGAGGGCGCGGACAGGTAGTACTTTCGTAGACAAGGGGTGTTGCGTCGATAGCCATTTAGCCATTATGTCCGACGTGAGCGGGGTGGACGGTTGTCTGTGGCCATGGCGGAGACTTGTTGATATGGAGGGAAATATTGTCTTGCGGTTATAATAGTGCTGAATCTTTACGATAATATTGGTTATGATAATTAACCATAGAATGAAGGTGCTGAATCTTCATTATAATATTGGTTATGATACTGAATCCTAGAATAAGGGTGCTGAATCTTCACTGTAATGATGGTTATGATATTTAACCATAAAATAGTGCTGAATCTTCACTATAATGATGGTTATGATAATTAACCATATGATAAGGGTGCTAAACCTTCACTAAAATGATGGCTATGATACTGAATCCTAGAACAAGGGTGCTAAATCTTCACTACAATGACGTTGAAGGTCAGGACCCCCCCCCCCCCCCCGACAGTGGTTTGTAGAGGTTTCCGAGTCGTGGAAACCCCCGGAGTCACGGCGCAGACAGACAGGCCGTCGGTTTGAAATTAAAAGTCGTGAGCAGAGTATAAGGCTCATATAACTGACGGTTGGGCGGGGTATTTAAAGGCCTGAGAAACACAAAGGAAGGAGGTTCTACGGTTTATCCCGAATGTTGGGAGGGGGGGGGATAAGGGTAGGGGTGAAGTGTAGTGTCTCTCTCTCTCTCTCTCTCTCTCTCTCTCTCTCTCTCTCTCTCTCTCTCTCTCTCTCTCTCTCTCTCTCTCTCTCTCTCTCTCTTGTTCTCTCCCTCCCTTCCCTCACCCCCCCTCTCTCTCTCTCATTCACAAATAACTACAAATAAATAACGAGAATCACATATATAACCACGAAACCTACAAATATAAGAAAAAAGGAATTAAAAAAAAAGCAGGCCTTGTTCAGAGAGACTAAGGCATGGCACCCTCTCTAAAACCCGAAGATGGGGAGCTGTCATCTCTCCTCATTTAGTGCCACACTGCCTGTGATTTAGGAAACTGTTGATCCCTGAGTAACAAGACCGAAAAATATGAAAAAGTGAGGTTCTTCATTTATAAATGGAAAAAAGGAAATATTAGAACACGTAATAACTCAGTGATAAGCTAGAATAAGAGAGAGAGAGAGAGAGAGAGAGAGAGAGAGAGAGAGAGAGAGAGAGAGAGAGAGAGAGACTTTTCTCACTTCCTCCTACGTCTACTCCTCTTTCTAATGAACCTCCTCCTCTTCTTTTCCTTTATTCCTCTTCCTCCTCTTCCCCTTCCGTGCTGCACCACCCAATACAAATGTATAGTCTTGTCATGTCTTGTTTTTTATTGAATAGTTCTCGTAGTGATCTATTTTTTTATCATTGATCTACCCCTCATATTAATCTTCAATTACTGATCTACCCTTTTTTATCATTTTTTATTTATTTTTTTTTTCACAATAGTAAAAAAAAATGTATATGTCGTTACTGTGATGGTTATGGTGTTACTACGAATTCAAGTCACATGACGATAGAATAACTCTTGATTGTTATGTTGTCAACATGCGGGGGGGGGGGTACCCTCGCTCCGTTATCATTATGCAAGTCATGGTGATTTCCTTTACGTATATACGTTTATGTCTTCAGAAACGTTTTACTGTTTTTACCTCGCTAGACATTCCATCTTTTCTGTCATTTTGTTTCTCTTTTTCTTCTAATTTTGTCCAAAGTAAGAAGACGATATCGAATTAACCACAAGAAATATCTCATCCCCCATTACAGTCATCAAATAATCATCATCATTATATAAACGACTACAAAAGATAACATTTTTACATCTATTAGATTACAAACACTAATCAACCAAAGAATATCGACAATGTAACCTGGATTTTAACGCTCGAGAGTCGTGTTGCACATTGCACAAGGAACCTATTACACTTGTTCTTCGTAACTGCTTCACTGACAACGAAACCAAACCTGTCTCTCTTGAAGCCATTGCTGTTGCATTATTCACTGGACGTCGTGAATACTTTTCCAGACTGTTGCTTTCATTGATAATTGATTCAGTTTATTTGAATATGTCGTGCGGTACGGGTTGCATCGGGTCGTGCATGAGGTAGCATGAAGGAGCAACGCAGATGGATATATATGTTTATACAAGGAGAGAGGGAGGGAGAGAGGAGAGAGAGAGGGAGGGAAGGAGGGAGGTAGGGAGCGAGAGAGAAAGAGAGAGAGAGAGGGGAGACAGACAGAGAGTGAGATTGTATGTGGAGGGGGGAGGGGGTGCGTGCATGTGAGAGAGTGAGAGAGAGAGAGAGAGAGAGAGAGAGAGAGAGAGAGAGAGAGAGAGAGAAAGAGAGAGAGAAAGAGATAAAGATTAAGTCAGACACAGAGAGAGAGAGAGAGAGATTGTTTGTGTGTGTGGGGGGGGGGGGGGGATGTGCGTGCGTGTGCTGCAAATAGTAGTGTGACTGACAGCCCCATAACTATGTAAGAATAGTGAACAGGTATACGATGGGATCAGTGCACGCTATGGTTTCAAGCTACTAATAGAAGACATCATACCGAAGAATAATCGACTGGCTAAAGAAAAAGGCAAAGCAGATAGAATAGTTACAAAATCTGAGAAAATAGACACAAAATAAAATCATAGAAAAAAAATCATCGCACCCATAATGATTATAATAATAATGATAATAATAATAATAATGATAATAATAATAGTAATAATAATAATTATATTGATAATAGTAATAACAATAATGATATTGATAATAGTAATAATAATAATGATAATAATAATAATAATAGTGATTAGAAAGAGAAGTTGGTCACCATTTTTTTTTCTAATTACAGACCGTGAATCTTCGAACCAAAAATACGAAACCTTAATGAATCTTCCCACACGAACAATTCACGTTCCAGCGACCTTTCAAACGACATTAACATACACATAAGACTCCTATCGAGACGTGTACCAACGCAATCAGAATGAGAAGAATGGAGTAATGAACCAGTCGTCTGTCATGTCATCATGTCATGTCATCAGCAGAAAGAACGCCTTAAGATGAAGCTCAAGTTTCAGAAATGCTTCGGAACGCGCGATTCGAAGAGAAGGTTCGTTGGGGTTGGATGCCGTTTCGTCGAAGGAGGAAAGCGAGAGAAAGAAAGACAGGGAAGGGGAAGGAGAGAGAGAGAGAGGGTGGGGAATAATAGATGTATGCATCCGGCACTTCGATACTGGCTAAATCAGTGTTGTCCAATCATTTTCGCTTATTGTACCCTCTATTTCCTTCTTATACTGTTACGTACCCCTTCC
>NC_091563.1:14243598-14253598 GCF_042767895.1 Penaeus vannamei
AGGATGCTCCTTTGCCGCAGAATGTGAAGGAGGCAGGGTGCGTCCGGCAGGTCTTTTCTTTTTCAGGTCCAGGCGTGCTGGCTGCCCGCACCTGCCGCAGGCTTTCTCCCGACGGAGGAGGCCGTGGCGGAAGCACATCTCTAGCTTTTTTTTCCTGGCTAGTTGCAATTTCGCGCAGAAAATCCGTCTCCGAATACGAGCACCCTCCACACTCGGCCATCGCGGCGGCTATGACTGACTTCTGAACGCGACGGTTATTTCGGTTAGGAATACGAATGTCGTTATTCCAGAGGAAGGGAAAATCGACCTTGAGGCCATCGGTGTAACATCGAAAGAGGGCCGACGAGGGCGGGCCACCCTGTTCATCCTGATTATACTACAATCGTCTCTATATATAATGCTGACTATAATAAGGTTAATATGCTGATTCAGTGAGAATCTTATGAGGTAATTGTATTACGCCCGCCGCTCCGACATCGACGATGATTGTGTAACGCTCTAGCCTGCCGGGAATACGTGGTGGAGGTTTTGTTTCCTCGGCGGGGGTTGGGGAGCGGCAGCCCCCCCTCCCAGGGGTGTCGCAGGGGGCACTGCCCCCTGCAATGGAAAGTTATGCGAATAAGCATGGTTATTTTCACTGTGCGTTATATTATTAGTGCTATTTAACCCCGCATTTTCCCTGGAACCTTCCATGCCCTCCCCTGCTATCGGGGCCTAGTTTGTCGCTAACGGGGGGGGGGGGGGTCCGCGCAATAATAACTATATATTTGCAATGTGGAGAGTGAGAGGAATCCAACGATACCAAAATATAGATATACAGAGATACAAATATATATCCATGTACAAATGTATATATATATATATATATATATATATATACTTACAAATATAAAATTATTTATATACATATATAAATACATTCTGACCCTCCCCATACCCCTCAATCTGGCTATGACAGTAAGGACTTAACTTGAAAGAAACAGTCACATGCACTAAAGTATGTGAGAAATGGCCCTAGCATGACCTTCCTAAAAGAGCCTTTTATTTACATTTATACCAAATACGTAACCAAGAAGGTAATGCTTTAAAATCATGTTTTGCGACCCCCCTCCCTCTAAAAGAGAAGCTGCTGCAAGACAAACAAGCCGAACTGTGGCTGTCTGGTGCAGCTGGGTGGAAGCAGCTCATGCGGTAGGATAAAAGTAGTGGATGTGAGGGATATGGTGGAGCGATCGTGACCTCAAAATTGCCGTAAGATAGGATACTCTTGCTTCTAATATTCTGTCCACATATTACATGGAACTGCACGTGACTGTTACGCAACACACACCGTCTATTGTCAGAGATCCCCAGTTCTTCCCGATTTTTCTCTTTCCTTCTTTTATTACTTGGGCTTAATTCACGAAATGAACCAGGAATTATCTATGACAGGAAAAAAAATCTTACGACTTAGTTTTGACTATGACATCTCACGAAAATGTCCTACGCGTGCAATGTTTGTAACAGATCTGGAGGTGTCCATCTTCGACACATAAATGTCACGACACGCTTTCACAGCTGACTCAATGACAACAAACGCAGAGGTGCCACGTGTATATATAAACTATATTAAATGTGTAATATTAGAGGCCTTGTATAGTCGAGATTATTTGTTTAACCTCATCATCGCATTCAACTACCATTATAGGGTCTATGAGCATGTGAATATTAACTCTAGTTAAGTGTTAACTCCGAATTGTAGCACAATGCGAGTTACAAATTAAACTTCTAAAACCGAGTCACAGGCAAATTTTATGACAATCTTTAGAGTCAATGACTATTTTAGGACAATCCTTAACTCCGTCAAAGAAAATTCCCGTAAGCATGTTTTGGGATTGTGGTGACATCATATTCTCCTGACCTAGGTGGTGCTATGTAATATGTAAACAAACAGAATGTCTACGCGAAAAGCATTCAAAGTAAACAGGGAGATTTAGATGTGCAAAATACTCACCTCGTATGTTCGAGCAAGATAAGTGCCCGGCAAATGTCGTACCAATTACCTTGATCAATACATCCGCAAAGTCGTCAAAATCCTCGACGTCCGCTGTTCTTTTTCGTGATTGCCAAGATATTTTACATATTGAAGGCGAAACAGCACCCTATACACAGCCTAGCCATAACAGAACTGATTTGAATTTCAACCGACTTCCCATGGGGCCAGCTTCTATTGTCACGTGATTGTCTATTGCAAATCTCATTGGCTCTAATAGACTGGCCGCTAGTGTCTATCGTCACGTCACGGCCGAGTGCAGTTTCCATTGGCTCATTTGATTTCCCTCGGTGACGTCATCCGCTACAATTCCACCCGTTTTTTTCGTCGCTTGAATTTCGAGCCATTTTCTCTCGCCGCTGGAAAAGCACGTGTTTTCGAGGGCCTGAAATTGTCGAGTTTTACCTCTCTACTTTCCTTATTATTAGTTTGCGAAGGAAATACTATAGAAGAAGAGTGTCTTAGAATGTCACATTCTATCAAATGGCAAGGTTAGTTACTTCTATAAATAATTATATACGCAACAAATAAAAGAATGGAACGTAAATAAACATGTTCAATACCTTGCACTGCACGTAAAGTTGCTAAAATCTACGTTATTTATATTTAGGTTCTCGTCTCACTCGCCGCGTCGTACAAGTATGGCTTCCTCTTGGTGAAAATACTTTGCAACCGACGCGCACCACAACACATGGCTGTAAAATGTATGAGGTTTTCAAATTGCAAACTAGAATACATTATTACAAGGTTCATAAACTAAACGACCAGTGAATAATAATAAGAAAATGAATAGGGAAGAAAGTCAAATCCCAGAAAGGCTATCTTGGTGAGAATAACGGTTTTGCTCCAAACAATCGACATCCAAGGACTGGGAACGTAAAATTTGACAAACAAAAATACGATTGCATTCATGTGATTGTACACATCCATTACAAAGTAAAGACAAAAACCTTTCCACTGAGCTTTATATTCGAAGCTTCACTATCTCACAGATTTGAAAATGGCCCGACGCTTAGTAAAAAAAAAAATAATAATAAAAAAAAAAAAAAAAAAAAAGGATGTAGGAAGAAATAATCAACATAAAATCTCGACACCTTGAATATCACTAATCCTTCCGAAATGATTACGATATATTCCTAAAATCTTAGAACAAATAAAATAAGGTGATATCACTCCAATAATGGTTGTCATATACACCATACTTATATAATCTTTGCTTATTGGTACGGGTATTTGTTCCCAGTTTACCATAAAGGCCTTAGTTAACGGTTTGACGAGCTATGGATAATATACCCCTGGACTTGGTAAATCTTATATCCAATTCGTGACTTAAATGACTGGTAATATAAGTATTACTTGCTTGCCTTCAGTTATGTGTTTTATTAAATATTTCTTATATCGGAAATGTAGTATTCAAAAACCGCATAGAATACACACAAGAAGAACGTTTATGTGTTTACATTTAATTCCTATATATTACTGATAATATATGCCATGTTTAGTTGTATAATAATACCAATAAAAAGGTGAATGAATCGCAAAAGAGAAAGAATTAAGAATGTAAACAAGAACGCGTGACGTCATAGCTCCGCCCACTTCCTCTGAGGACTTGGAATAGCCGTATTTTGGCGCGGGGAGTGTGATGTTAGTAGTAGTACGATTATTGCTATTTATGATATTGTCACCATTATCATTGCTTATTGATTTGCTCATTAATAATGTTTTTTTTTGTTGTTTTTGATTTGTTTTTTTTATTACCATATTTTTATTTCTACCATTACCCTTGTTCCTATTACATCCATTCTCAACACATCACTGTACTTACACTATTATTGATGTATCTTGCTTTATAACCATTAACAATCACTATAGTAGCAACAATAACAATAGTGATAATACATAAACAGTAAGAAAAAAATAAGTGATAGTATATCATTATCAGTTATCATTACCAAAGTTAGAGTCAAGTACCCTATTAATTTTCTGGCAAAACAGTTAACCATCTTATCTTCTCGAAAACCTCGCCCATTATTCAGCAGCTGTAACCGAGTTCACATCTCACCTGTGCGGATTATTAAGCAGTGTTTGAGGTTCCATCTGTTCTACCTCAAGGCTGTGTGGGTTCGGTTACTAGCTTGTATTGAAGATTATCTTGGCAACAGATATGTATTATTCCGTTTGTAAATGTGTGGAATTCATGGTGAACAGATTGCAACAGGAACAACGAAGGGAAGGGCAAGAAAACACACGAATATGGGCATATTCGTGTGTTTTCTTGCACTTCCCTTCGTTGTTCTTGTTGCAATCCGTTTGTAAAGAGGTTTCATTAAGAGGTTGGTCTCGAATTTGGACTTTCAAGAAACTTTCGTGTTTGTCTTATAATTGAGGTAGATTTTATTAATGATGAATTATATTTTTGCTTAATTATTTTGTTACCTGGGACTTTCGTGTTCGTCTTATCATTGAGGTAGATTTTATAAATGAATTATATTTTTGCTTAATTATTTTGTTACCTGGGACTTTCTTGTTTGTCTTATCATTGAGGTAGATTATATAAATGATTTATATTTTTGCTTAATTATTTTGTTACTTGAGCTATACATGGGTCCTCAATGTGTATATGTGTATTGTATAATTACGTACTTTCATATAGATAGATGGATGGATATGTTGATAGAGGGATAGATGCATGGATGGATGGATAGATATAGAAAAGTAGATAGATAAGAGCGAGGTGTATCTATGTCTATTTTCTTTGTTTTTTCTTTTCACTTTTATGAAGACAATATAGAAACAACATTTCCTTTCAATTTTATGAAGACAAAATAGAAACAAAATTTCCTTTCAATTTTATGGACAAAATAGAAACAAAATTTCCTTTCAATTTCATGAAGATAAAATAGAAACAAAATTTCCTTTCCCATCTTTCCTCTTCTTTTTCACTAGCAAAAAGGACACGAAGATTTTAAGAAATGAAATAACCATTATTACAGCTAAGCACGTAACGCAAAAGCCTTATTATCAAGTACAAGCGCGAGCCAATACTCTTTTTTTTCTTGTTTCTTTTTTTCTTTCTTTCTTTTTTTTTCTATTGAGACAAAATCTTACGTCTTAAAAGGATGGGATAACTTTTTTTTTTTTTTTTTTTTTTTTAGGCAAAATCTTACGTCTCAAAGTAAGTTTGTTTTTTCAGACAAAATCTTACATCTTAAAAAGGATTTTTTTTTTCGTTTTTGTTTCCTTTCATTTTGAGGCAAAATCTTACGTCACAAAAGGATGGAGTAAGTTTTTTTTCAGACAAAATCTCACATCTTAAAGGATGGGATAACTTTTTTTTTTTTTTTTTCCCTTTGAGACAAAATCTTACGTCTCAAAAGGATGGAGTATTTTTTTTTCTTTCAGGCAAAATATCACATCTTAAAAGGATGGGATAACTTTTTTTTCGTTTTTTTTCCCCTTTTGAGACAAAATCTTACGTCTCAAAAGGATGGGGATTTTTTTTTTTTTTTTTTTTAAGACAAAATCTTACGTCTTAAAAGGATGGGATAACTTTTCGAAAGAACGACCTTCCCCGGCGTCGTCTGACATTTCAACATACAAAACTTGGGTATATTAATAAATGAAAATATACACGTCGCTCCGAACTTAAACAAGAAGACAGCATAGTTAGCATTCACCTTCGTAACTCAGGTAGACGCTCCATATGGCGTGGTTTTGAATCTTTAAAACGGATCATCTTTAATATTCCCCTGTCATTCATTCCCTCCGTTGTCATAATAGCTTCGTCACTGTCATTAGCATTCTCACATCGACGAGAGCCGCTGCTACGATCGTCTTCGCTGCTCCGTCGTCGTTGACATTATCAAAGCAATACTGATATCGTTATCTGTATTGACTTTAATAGCATATATTGCCTTAGCTATTTCCAGACTTCCGCTGATTGCTGTCACTCGATGGGGGTCGACGAGGTGCCTGCCACAGCAAGCCACGATCAGGAACGGTAAAATAGGAACAGGAACAGCAAGCCAGGAATAGGAGGCAGGGACGGGAATACCAAGCCAAGAACATGGAGAACAAATTAAGAACAAATACAGCAAGCTAGGAGCAGGAAAAGCAAGCCAAGAATAGGAGGCAGGGACGGGAACACCAAACCAAGAACATGGAGAACAAATTGAGAACAAATATCGGCAAGCTAGGAACATAAACGGCGAATCAGAAGCAGCCACAGCAAGCCAAGAACAGCAAAAGTAAGCCAGGAACAGGAACAGTAATTCTAGAAACAAGAATAGCAAGCCACGTACAGGAACAGCAAGCCAGGAAAGAGGACAAGCCAGGAACAGAAACAGCAAGAGCAAGCCAGAAACAAGGACAAGCTAGGGACAGAAACAGCAAGCCATGTACAGGAACAGCAAATCAGAAACACAAAAAGGGAAGCCCAAAAACAGTTCCAAGGACTAACAGGCCACACGAACAGCGACCTCGAACTCTAGCCAGCGCGGCACCAGGCCATCGGGAGCAGCTGCTGAGGTTCCTCCCCTCCCCTCCCTCTTTCTACCCCCCTCCCCTCCCTCCCTCTCTCTACCCCCCCCTTTCCCTCCCTCTACCCCCCTTTCCTCTCTCTCCCTCTACCCACCCCTCCCCCCTTCTCTCTACCCACCTCCCTTCCCCTCCCTCTACCCCCCTTCCCCTCCCTCCCTCTCGCTACCCCCCTTCCCCTTCCTCCCTCCCTCTACCCCCCTTCCCCTCCCTCCCTCTCTCTACCCCCCTTTCCCTCCCTCTACCCCCCTTCCTTTCCCTCCCTCCCTATAACCCCCCCTTCCCCTGCCTCCCTCCCTTTACCCCCCTTCCCCTTCTCCCTCCCTCTACCCCCCCTTTCCCCTCCCTTCCTCTACCCCCACTTTCCCTGCCTCCCTCCCTTTACCCCCCTTCCCCTCCCTCCCTCTAATCCCCCTTTCCCCTCCCTCTACCCCCCTTTCCCTCCCTCCCTCCTTCTACCCCCTTCCCCTTCCATCCCTCTACCCCCCCTTCCCCTCCCTCCCTCTACCCCCCTTTCCCCTCCCTCCCTCTACCCCCCACTTTCCCCTCCCTCCTTCTCTCTGCCCCCTACCACCCCCTTCCCTCCACCCGCCTCCCCCGCCCTTGCAACTTGACCCGGGTCGCTCCGGCGGGGTAAGTGATCCTGGCAGCCAGACGGAAGGCAGGTACGCCGACCAACACCTGCGTCAGAGTGTCCGAAGATCCGGTACCCGCATGTCCAGCCTCGAGACCTCTTGTTAATGAGCTGTAACCTATCTGCCTGCTGGTCCTCGGGGATAGGTTTACACATGCAGGTCGTGCCTTCTGTGGTGGGGGCGGTGGGTCTTCCCTCCCTCCCTCTTCTCCCTCCTTTGGTCTTTTCCTTCTATCCCTTCTTTTGCTTTCCCTTCGCTCCCTCCCCTCCCTTCTTTGGTCTTTCCTTCCCTTTCTTGGTATTTCCTTCTCTCCCTCCCTCTGTTAGCCTTTCCTTCCCTTGGTCTTTCCCTCCTTCCTTCCCTGCCTCCCTCCCTAGGCCTTTCCTTCCCTCCCTTCCTTTGCTGTGCTTTTCCCTCCCTCCATTGCGTTTTCTTCTATCTGTCCATTGTTCCTCTTTCGCTCACTCCTTTGCTCTCCCCTCCCTCACACCTTCCCTCCCCTGTTCTCGCCTCCCTCCCTTCCTTGCTCTCCCCTGTTCTTCCCTCCCTCCCTTCCTTGCTCTTCCCTCCCTCCCTTTCTTGCTCTCCCCTCCCTCCCTTCCTTGTTCTTCCCTCCCTCCCTTTCTTGCTCTCCCCTCCCTCCTTCCCTCCCTTTCTTGCTCTCCCCTCCCTCCTTCCCACCCTTCCTTGCTCTTCCCTCCCTCTGTCCCTCCCTTTCCTGCTCTCCTCTCCCTCCCTCCCTCCCTTCCTTGCTCTCCCCTACCTCCCTCCCTTTCGTGCTCCCCTTTCCCTCCCTCCCTTGCTCTCCCCTCCCTCCCACCACACCAAGCAATTGGGGAGCAAGGAGTGAGAGGGGGGATGGATGGGCTTCAGAACCGTCTCTCATCCATTGTTCTTGTTAGAGGTTTATTTTTATCCAAGTAAATACTCCTAAATCATAACTGTCTTTCTGCTCTTCACGTAACTGACTAATGAGGTTGTTGACAGTTAAAGCACCCATTGGAATAATTCTGTCTGCTCGTTATAGATTCGCTGTAAAGACAACATACCTTGTGATAATTCTGTGATAACTACTAAAGGCATGTGGTTGCAAGAAAATAACTAAACGTAATGTAAACGCAAATATGTGTAGCGGTCTTATTAGAATATTAACTTGTCACTTGTATATCATAGCGAGTAATCCATTTAAATGCGGTCGGATTGGTGTCGAAGTAATCTCGCTCCTTTTTCTGAGGTGGATGCGTGGATATCAGAATAATTCTCTCTATCTGTCTATCTATCTTTATAGCTATCTATAAATGTTTATCTATCTAGCTCTCTCTCTCTCGTTCGCTCTATTTTTTTCTCTTAATCATTGCTCTCTCTCTTTCTCTCTGTCTGTCTGTCTGTCTGTCTGTCTGTCTGTCTCTGTCTCTCTCTCTCTCTCTCTCTCTCTCTCTCTCTCTCTCTCTCTCTTTCTCTCTCTCTCTCTCTCTCTCTCTCTCTCTCTCTCGAAATCCCCTCCCTCCCTCCCTCTCTCTCTCTCAATTAAATTGTTTGTCTGCCATCTAGATTCACAGACATCCCAGTCTCCTAAGTGGATAAGACTATAATCTTTAAAAAAACAAAACAAAATCTCATTGCAGCAGAGAAACAACACTCACACAAGCACATCATGTAATACCCTATCTAAATGGTGCCCCGCGATGCCAGGGTATTTTTCACGTCCTCAATATTATCTTACCCCATCCAACAATGCAGGCCTTTGTTCTTGGGCAGACGCTATTGCCATGTTGTCTCGCAGTGTGATGACGGGGGCGTCTTGGAGTGCGAGAGAATCCTTTGTTGAATAATTCTATGTGGGTTTCGCCGCAGAACCGTACCTGCAGACTCGTTTATTCTCTTTACGAGTGTTTTGTTCACCGTAACGAGCTATATTTATAATACGTGGTGTGTTTAGGTTGTTAACGATGTTGTTCTTCCTATTTTTACGTATGTTGACTGGTGACTACATGTGGAATGAAACAGGAACACGGATTAACAGTATGATTAAAAGTGGAATGAAACAAGAATACGGATTAACAGTTTAAATGTATATATCTTCTCTATTTTCCGTATGTTGACTGCTGACTTAATGATAAAGTAATCAGGAAAGCAAGTGAACGTTTATTCCGTGCTTTTCTTACTTTGACTATGATGACTGCTGACTGTGAATGTAAACAGACCCCAGATTAACGGTAACTAAAGTATTTTACTACCTTGTTTTTGAGTATGTTGACTGCTGACTTTACGGGGCTGTAAATAGAGCACGGATTAACGGTAACGAAGATTCAGTCATACTGTGAATTCTCGAAGCAAGCCAATGCACACCGGAAATGCTTCGCGTATTTCAATCTTTGACCCATTGTTGATATTTCCTGTGAAGAAAACGTTTTCCTTATTTGAATAACTGGATCAGTGAACGTGATACCGCTTCTCTTCCAAGAACTAGTTTAGCAAAACAATGGCAACAAGATAGAGAGGGAGAGAGGAGGGGGTAGAGAGAGAAGGGAGAGAGAGGGGGGAGGGAGGGAGAGAGAGAGAGGCGACAGACAGAGAAAGGGGGAGATAGTGAGAGAGAGAAAACAAACTAATCAGAAAAGGAAGGATAGGAGATGGAGAAACAAAGAAACAAACAAGTAAAGGAGAGAAAGAGAAACAGAGAGCAACAAAACGAAGAAGGAGAAACGAGAAACAGAGGAACAATTGGAAAAACAAGCTATAAGACAGAGATAGAGAGAGAGAGAGAGAGCAAGACAGAGTGAGAGAGAGAATGATA
>NC_091563.1:14263598-14266098 GCF_042767895.1 Penaeus vannamei
ATGCATGTAGGTTTCTGTATATATGTATGCATGCATGTAGGTTTTTGTATGTCTGTATGTATGTAGGTTTCTGCATGTATGTATGCATGTAGGTTTCTGCATGTATGTATTATGTATGCATGTAGGTTTCTGCATGTATGTATTATGTATGCATGTAGAATTCTGCATGTATGTATTAATAAGGGTTCTGCATGTATGTATTATGTATCTATGTAGGTTTCTGAATGTATGTATATACATATTGAATTTATGTATGGAGGCCTCTGCATGGATGTATGAAGGTTTCAGCATGTATGTATGTATGTAGGTTTCTGCATATATGTATGTATGCATGTAGGTTCCTGCATGTATGTGCATATGTAGGTTTCTACATGTAGGCCTATACATATTGAATTTATGTATGGAGGTCTCTGCATGTATGTATGTATGTAGGTTTCTGCATGTAGGCCTATACATATTTAATTCATGTATATAGGTATTGCAGGTATGAGAGTAGGTAGGTATCTGCATGTAGGCCTATATATGAATGTATGCATGTATGCCTCTACGCGACCCGATTTACTCCTGTGGATGAGGAATCTCTGTTCTGTGGGATCGGAACTTCATTAGTTATTCCAACGCACCTGGTATAATGAACACTTTGCTTGAACGCTTCTTACCTGGCCTTGCGCAACATACACTCAGGGGAGGTTATATAACACCGCCTTTGTAATCCTATGACCCTCCCCCCTCTATCCTCTATCTTTGGTTGTCTGTCAGACTCTCTCTGTCTGTCTGTCTGTCTGTTATAATATCTCTCTGTCTGTCAATCTCTCTTTCTCTATTTATCTATCTGGCTGTCAAAATTCTCTCTCTTTCTCTTTCACTTTCTCTCTCTCTCTCTCTCTCTCTCTCTCTCTCTCTCTCTCTCTCTCTCTCTCTCTCTCTCTCTCTCTCTCTCTCTCTCTCTCTCTCTCTCTCTCTCTCAGTCATTGTATATGTATGTATACAGGCATACATACATATACATGCGTATACACAAGGTCTATAGTCTTTACGTATACATACATGCATACATACATATATACGCACACGCATACGTAACTACATATATAGATGGATAGATACATAGATAGACAGACAGATCGATAGACAGTTGTATGTGTGTGTGTGTGTGTGTGTGTGTGTGTGTGTGTGTGTGTGTGTGTGTGTGTGTGTGTGTGTGTGTGTGTGTGTGTGTGTGTGTGTGTGTGTGTGTGTGTGTGTTACGTGTCTGTGTTTATCTCTGTGTCTCCTTCGGCCTCGACAGAGATGAGAGGAGAAAGGGGAGGAGAAAGGAGATGAAGGAGGAGGAGGGAGGAGGGAGGTGGGGGAGGAGGAGGAGGGAGGAGAAGAAAGGAGATGAAGGAGGAGGGAGGAGAAGAAAGGAGATGAAGGAGGAGGGAGGAGGAGATGGTGGTGGTGGTAGAGGAGGAAGAGGAGGAACAGGAGGAGGAACAGGAACAAGAGGAGGAGGAGGTGGTGGTGGTAGAGTATTAGGAGGAGGAGGAGAAGGAGGGGGGGGGGGAGAGGGTGCAAGGGGCGGTGAGATGATAATATTGTCTTTGTGGTGAATTGAGCTTACGGACCACATGGGCTTCGAAACGCGAGACTTGTCAGGTATCTTTGATAACAGGTGTGAGTCAGGGGATCCTCCCTCTTCCCCCTCCCCTCCCTCCCTCTCCCTTACTCAGTCCTGTCTCCCTACTCACTCACTCCTTCATATTCTTTATTCGCTCCTTCCCTCCTCCCCTCCTCTCCTTTATTCACTCCCTCCCTCTTCTCCCTTGCTCACTCACTCACTCCTCTCCCTTACTTACTCCTTTCCACCCTACTTACTCACTACCTGATATTCTTTATTCACTCCCTCCCTCCTCTCCCTGTCTTTCTTCTCTTTTGCCCCTATCCACTCCCTCTCTCTCCTTCTTCCCCTGTATCTTTCTTTCTCCTCTAACCCTCCCTCCCTCCTTTTCTTCTAACCCCTACTCCTCTCCCTCCCTACTTCCCTCGTCCTATTCCCCATACCCCCTCTCTCTCTCTCTCTCCTTTCTCCTGCCCCCCTTCTCCCCTTCTCTTCTTCTCCTACGCCACTCCCTCTATCGTCTTGTCTCCCCCTCTCTCCCCTCCCATACCCACCCTACTCTTCATCTCCACCCTACCTCGTGTTCTCTATTATGCACACATTCTTATCCTCCCTTCCTCCCTCCTTCCCTCTCTCGCTTCTCACCCTCCTCGCCTCCCCTCCCACTTCCACCCTTTCGTCTCTATTCCTCCCTCTCCTCCCCTTCCATGTCTTCTTTCTTCCCCACCCCCTCCCTCTCCCTCTCCCACCCCTTCCTCCCCCTCCCCCCTACCACCCATTACCCCTCCCCCTTATTCCACTCCCCTCCCCCTGACTCCATCCCCCTCCACCTGACTCCACCCTCTGCCTCCCTGACACCTCCCCCCCCTGAATCCAACCCCCTCCCCCTGACTCCTCCCT
>NC_091563.1:14271098-14276098 GCF_042767895.1 Penaeus vannamei
TCTTTTCCTCCTCCTTTCTCTTATTGTCTGTCCTCCACTCCCTTTTTCTTCTTCTCAATCTCTTAATGAAAACCCTATCATCTCCTTCTTGTCTTCCCGTCTTTCATCTCTCATTTTCCTTTTACTTCTTCCTCCTTCCCTTCTTCTTCATCTTGCTGTTTCTCTTGCTCCCCTTCCTCCCTGTCTTCTTCCCCACTTTCACTATATCTTCTCCATTCTTCTTTCTCCTCCTCCTCTTCTTTTTCTTCTTTCTCTTCCTCATTTTATCTTCCTTTCCCTTCCCTTCTTCTTTCCTCCTCCTCGCCTTCCCCTTCCCTCTCTTTCCTTCCTTCCTTCCTTCCCCCTCCCCTCCTTCCCTTCTCCCCGTCCCCTCTTCTTCCCTTCCCTCCCCTTCCTCTCTTCCATGTCTCCCTCCCTTCCTTCTTCCCTCCCTCCCTCCCCACTCTCCCTCTCCCTCCCCCTCCTTCCTCATCTCCTCCTCTCCTTCCTTCCTTGCCCCTCCCTCCCCCCCCCCTCCTCCCTCCCTCCCCCTCATGCGTGCGTGTGTCTCCTTCGATGTCCTTGTTAAGACTGAGAAAAGGAGGCATTTCTCATAACGATAATAGAGGCGTTGCGGAAGGGTGGGCGGGGTGGGTGGGGTGGGTGGGGTTCCCCTAGGGCGCCGTCGGGGGCTGGGGAAGGGGGAGGAGGGGGTGTGCGGCAACCCTACAATCCTGAGCAAAAGGCCATTGAACAGCAAGAGGGCGGGGTTGGAATATTTCGCTGGGGTTTCAGATGGCTTGATTCTCTTTCTCTCTCTCTATCTGTCTGCCTCTCTCTCTCTCTCTCTCTCTCTCTCTCTCTCTCTCTCTCTCTCTCTCTCTCTCTCTCTCTCTCTCTCTCTCTCTCTCTCTCTATATATATATATATATATATATATATATATATATATATATATATATATATATATATATATATATATATATATATATATATATATATATATATATATATATGTATATATATATATATATATATATATATATACGTATATATATATATATATAGATATATATATATATATATATATATATATATATATATATATATATATATATGTATATATATATGTATGTATGTATGTATGTATCCTTTTCCGCTTCTATTTCTCTTTTCTCTTTTTCATTTTCTCTTTTCTCTCTCTCTCTCTCTGTATGTACATATAGACGTGTTTATGTATATGAATATATGCATAATCAGCAGATATGAACAGAACAGTAATCAAAAATGCATATTTGAGTGTGTGTGTGTGCGTGTGTGTCCTTATATGCGTATGTGTACGTTTACGTGTCTTGTGTTTGCCCCTAAGCGTGCGTGCGTGTGCGCGTGTATGTACAGGTGAGCGAGTGGGTATTTACGTGCCCTCGTGCCCCAGAGTGTACCTACAGCGCCCGACGCAAGAGGAGGCCAAACACAGCTTCCGTGCCCAAGAGGAGACAAACAGGACCTCCCTTCCTTGTCTTTCCTTCCTGGGTCCTGTTACCGCGGCACCGTTCTGCAGGTCTACAAACAAGGGAGGGAGGAGGGGGGGGTTCTCTCCTTCTTCCTCCCCCTCTCCCCCTCCCATTCCCTTCCCTCCTCCCTTCTTCCTCTCCTTCCATTTCCTCCTCCCTTCTTCCTCTCCTCCCTTCTTCCTCTCTTTCTCTTTCCTCCTCCCTTCTTCCTCTCCTTCTCTTTCCTCCTCCCTTCTTCCTCTCCTTCTCTCTCCTCCTCCCTTCTTCCTCTCCTTCTCTTTCCTCCTCCCTTCTTCCTCTCCTTCCCTTTCCTCCTCCCTTCTTCCTCTCCTTCCCTCTCCTCGTCTACGAGTCAGGCGGGTCGACGTCGCTACGAGATCCCGTTTATAGAGAGGGAGAATAAAGTTGATAAAGGGTTGACGTGGCGTAGGGTCGAGGAAGGTTGGGGGGGGATGAGGGGAAGAAGGGAGAGGGGGAAGGGGGGGGGAGGGGAAGAGGGGAAAGGGGGAAGGGGAGGGTGAGGGGAAGAGGGGAAAGGGGGAGGGGAAAGGAAGGGTGGAGGGAAAGAGGGGGAAGGGTGGAGGGAACGAGGGGGAAGGGTGGAGGGAAAGAGGGGAAAGGGGAGGGGAAAGGGGGAAGTGGGGGGAGGGGTTGACATGGCCGATAAGGGGGTTGACTCGTAAACAGCCTTAAGAGAGTTTGTTGTTATTTAGACCTTGGAGCAAGTTCGCGCACGTGCAAGGCCGCGGGTTAATTCGGTCACATGGATACAAAGAGGTCTCCTCACACGCAGATACGTTTATGTACCAAAACACACACTTATTTCTCGAAATCTCACTTTCTGTCTTTCTCTGTCTCTCTCTCTCTCTCTCTCTCCCACTCTCTGTCTGTCTGTCTGTCTGTCTGTCTCTCTCTCTCTCTCTCTCTCTCTCTCTCTCTCTCTCTCTCTCTCTCTCTCTCTCTCTCTCTCTCTCTCTCTCTCTATCTCTCTCTCTCTCTCTCTCTCTCTCTCTCTCTCTTTCTCTCTCTCTCTCTATCTCTCTCTCTCTCTCTCTCTCTCTCTCTCATTCTCTCTCTCTAGGCATGTAGAACTAACGTTTGATTAACAGTCTTCCACATAGAAACAGTTAGTTTAGATATTTGCTACAGCATCTTACCCAGTCTTTTTTGCAGGGCGTGTACACTGTTCTGTAAATAGATCTTATCAAATCAAAAGCTCTCTCTCTTCTCGCTCTCTCTCTCTCTCTCTCTCTCTCTCTCTCTCTCTCTCTCTCTCTCTCTCTCTCTCTCTCTCTCTCTCTCTCTCTCTCTCTCTCTCCCACACACACACACAAACAAACCAAACCCCCACACGTGAGCTGTATTTAGGTACGATTACATAAAACTCCCGAGCGACGGCCGCAGCGCCCCTGGGCAAATGCGGTCCAAGAATGATTTAATAAACCGTGACCAAGTGTTGCCAAAGACACACACTCCATATCTATTGGCGAATAAATATTTTTGAAAATGAATAACAACCAAAAAGAAAAAGGAAAAAAATTACGCAAACGTCTGTGTTAATACGACCCAAGAAGCTAGGTAACCAGACGCGCATGGTCTCCTGGGCAAGTATGACCTGAGGCCTGGCCAGATGATGGCGGTAAACACCAGTAATTGCTATGTAATCTGCAGGCGGTGGCAGGTGCTGCGGTGCCGGCCAAGATTTACTGTGATTTTCCTTTACGAGGCGGGGGTCTCGTCCGCCATGTTGGAAAATTTAACCCCGTTTTCTCTATCCTTCTGATTATTAGACTAACCTATATTCATTCACACATTCGGGTTTATAAACGTTACCATATTTCAATAACGAATGAATAAGAAGTCAAAGGAAGGATAAATTCATAATACGCAAAATCTGTCTGGGGGGAAAGTTCCCGGCAGCATCTGGCAACCCGCCCGAGGGGATACGAGCTTAAACATAGGGATCCTCATGAGTTACTGACACAGGCCTATGGTCATGTCCCCTTCGCTACAATATGACGCCGCAAATGTTTGTTGTAAATTGCGAGGGAAGGAAGTTTATTGCCTGTTGTCGCCTGCTCCTCCCCGACCTCAATTCTGGCCGTCTTCGACATTTTTCCTTCGCTTCTGTTTTGTCTTTTTTTTCTTTCTTTTCTTTTCAATACACCTTGATGATCATTTCATTCTTATACCGTTTTCTATTTTTCTGCATTTCTGTTCTCTATGTTTTCTGTACTTCCTATTATTAAGATTCTTTCAATTTTGTTAACCTTCTTCACATTTTCCCAATTAGTATTTTTTTCTTTCTTTCCTTTCTCCATTCTATATCTATATTATTCTTATTTAGTCTATTGCATCGTTATCATGTGCATAATTTTTTTTCTAAAGAGCAAGCTTTTGCTAATAGGAAATTTTTCAGAAATAAAATCGAATGACTTTTTTAGAATATTTATTTTCTCTGTACAAAACAGTGTATAAGAAAATAGATATATAGATAGGTAGGCGGGGAGAGAGAGAAAAGGAAGAAGAAAGAATAGACAGGGAGTTAGGGGAGAGAAAGACAGGCAGAGGTGGAGAGAAAAGAAAAAACAACGCACACAGAGGGAGATAAGAAAGAGAGAGAGAGAGAGAGAGAGGGAGAGAGATCAAACCAAGAGAGAGAGGGAGAGAGATCAAACCAAGAGAGAGAGAGAGATGAAGAAGAAGAAAAAGAAGTACAAAAACAAGAAAATAAGCAAGAAAGAGAACAATCCAAAAGAGAGAGAGAGAAGAAGAAAAAGAAAAAGCCCAAAAACAAGAAAATGAAGGAAAAGAGTGGTCAAACCAAGAAGGAAAAAATCCAAACACGCACACAAAAATCCCAGAACACCCCCCCCCAAAAAAAAAAAAAAAAAAAAAAAAACAGACACACGGAGCCCCCAACACAACCAACCCCTTCTCCTCACCTCCCCTCAACCCCCCAACAGACACACGGAGCCCCCAACACAACCAACCCCCTTCTCCCCCCACCTCCCCTCAACCCCCCCCCAAAAAAAAAAAAAAAAAAAACCCGTCGACACACGGCGCCCCCAACACGACCAAACCCCTTCTCCCCCACCTTCCCCGTATAAATTAGCGTATAATACGGGCCAATAACAGGGCGAAAAGGTGATCGACCACCAACCCCGAGACCCCGGCACCATTCATCATAGGAGCCATGAGGTCACAAGACGCCACATATCAAGTCTTGAGATTATTTGTGATACATGCCGTGTGATCTATGAGGTTGGGAGGACAAGGGGTGTTGTGAAGAGACTCGAAGATAAAAAAAAAAAAAAAAAAAAAAAAAAGTGGGGGGTCAAAATAAATAAATTAGGTGTATGGATAAATTGGAGAATATAAGTGAATAAGGCTGTAATGGATAAAATATATAAAAAGATAGATAAATAGAAAAATATATAGATAGATAGATAAAAAATGAAACAAATAAAAAATAACATAAATCAATAAAAAAACAATAGATAAAAG
>NC_091563.1:14288598-14296098 GCF_042767895.1 Penaeus vannamei
ATAATAATAATAATTTTATGGAATTTTGATTCACTTATAGTTGTCTGAACTGTTAAGATTCTTATTCACGGCTTTGATTTTTTTTTCTTTTTATCATTATCATTTCATTTTCTTTCAGTCGGTGTCTTAAGGCTGAAATTATATAAGGAAGAGGTGTATGCATCACACATCAGAGCATTTTAAGCCTCCCAGTACTATGTTCAGTAAAGAAATGCTGATTTGTATTGTGTGAGTCTGAGTGCTTGTGTGCGTGCGTCAACGTGTGTGCGTTTGAATGTTTGTGTGTGCGTTTGGGTCTATGTATGCCTACGTGCTACCGTGTGTGCGTTTGAGTGCATGCGTGCGTTTGCGTGCGTACGTTTGAGTCTATTTATGCGTGCTTCCGTGTGTGCGTTCGAGTCTATTCATGCGTATCGTTTGTGCTTTTGAGTGCATGCGTGCGTTTGCGTGTGTGCGTTTGAGTCTATTTATGCGTGCTTCCATGCGTGCGTGTGAGTGCATGCGTGTGTTTGCGTGTGTACGTTTGAGTCTATTTATGCGTGCTTCCGTGTGTGCGTTTGAGTGCATGCCTGTGTCCGCGTGTGTGCGTTCGAATCCCTTTATACCTGCGTCCGTGTGCGTATTCAGAGTATTCACAAGAAAGAGTACCCGGCACCTTGACAAAATACTAACAAAACAGACCAACCTAGACAGAGACAACCAGAATTATCCAGACAAAGCCAGACACAAGCAGACAGCCAGACACTTGCTAGACAAGGCAAACCAGACATACTAATCCCATACATATATAAGCAGACAGAGCCACTTATCGATCCTAAAAAGAGCAGAGCCACTTGTAGATAAGGTCAGTCAGTTATAGATAGAGCCAGACACTTGTAGATAGAGACGAACACTTGTAGACAGAGCCATATACTTGTAGATAGACACTTCTAGAGATAGATAGACACTTCTAGACAGAACCAGACACTTCTAGTCAGGGTCAGACAATTCTAGATAGAGCCAGACACTTATAGACAGATCCAGACACTTAGAGACAGACCCACAAACTTATAGACAGAGCCAGACACTTCTAGAAAGAACCAGACACATCTAGACAGAACCAGACACTTTTGGACAGAGCCAGACACTTCTAAACAAACAGACACTTCTAGAAAGAACCAGACACTTCTAGACAGAGCCAGACACTTTTGGACAGAGCCAGACACTTCTAGACAGAGCTAGACACTTCTAGACAGAGCCAGACACTTCTAGACAGAGTCAGACACTTCTAGACAGAGCCAGACACTTCTAGACAGTGCCAGACACTTCTAGACAGACAGAGCTAGACACTTCTAGTCAGAGCCAAACACTTTTAGACAAAGCCAGACACTTCTAGACAGAGCCAGGCACTTCTAAACAGAGCCAGACACTTCTAGACAGAGCCAGACACTTCTAGACAGAGCCAGACGCTTCTAGACAGAGCCAGACACTTCTAGACAGAGCCAGACACTTCTAGACAGAGCCAGACATTTCTAGTCAAAGCTAGACATTTCTAGACAGAGCCAGACATTTCTAGACAGAGCCAGACATTTCTAGACAGAGCCAGACACTTCTAGACAGAGCCAGACACTTCTAGACAGAGCCAGACATTTCTAGTCAAAGCTAGACATTTCTAGACAGAGCCAGACATTTCTAGACAGAGCCAGACATTTCTAGACAGAGCCAGACACTTCTAAACAGAGCCAGACACTTCTAGACAGAGCCAGACACATCTAGACAGAGCCAGACATTTTTTGACAGAGCCAGACACTTCTAGAAAGAACCAGACACTTTTAGACAGAACCAAACACTTCTAGACAGTGCCAGACACTTCTAGACAGACAGAGCTAGACACTTCTAGTCAGAGCCAAACACTTTTAGACAAAGCCAGACACTTCTAGACAGAGCCAGGCACTTCTAAACAGAGCCAGACACTTCTAGACAGAGCCAGACACTTCTAGACAGACAGAGCTAGACACTTCTAGTCAGAGCCAAACACTTTTAGACAAAGCCAGACACTTCTAGACAGAGCCAGGCACTTCTAAACAGAGCCAGACACTTCTAGACAGAGCCAGACACTTCTAGACAGAGCCAGACGCTTCTAGACAGAGCCAGACACTTCTAGACAGAGCCAGACACTTCTAGACAGAGCCAGACATTGCTAGTTAAAGCTAGACATTTCTAGACAGAGCCAGACATTTCTAGACAGAGCCAGACATTTCTAGACAGAGCCAGACACTTCTAGACAGAGCCAGGCACTTCTAAACAGAGCCAGACACTTCTAGACAGTGCCAGACACTTCTAGACAGACAGAGCTAGACACTTCTAGTCAGAGCCAAACACTTTTAGACAAAGCCAGACACTTCTAGACAGAGCCAGGCACTTCTAAACAGAGCCAGACACTTCTAGACAGAGCCAGACACTTCTAGACAGAGCCAGACGCTTCTAGACAGAGCCAGACACTTCTAGACAGAGCCAGACACTTCTAGACAGAGCCAGACATTTCTAGTCAAAGCTAGACATTTCTAGACAGATCCAGACATTTCTAGACAGAGCCAGACATTTCTAGACAGAGCCAGACACTTCTAGACAGAGCCAGACACTTCTAGACAGAGCCAGACATTTCTAGTCAAAGCTAGACATTTCTAGACAGAGCCAGACATTTCTAGACAGAGCTAGACATTTCTAGACAGAGCCAGACACTTCTAAACAGAGCCAAACACTTCTAGACAGAGCCAGACACTTCTAGACAGAGCCAGACATTTTTTGACAGAGCCAGACACTTCTAGAAAGAACCAGACACTTTTAGACAGAACCAAACACTTTTAGACAGAGCTAAACACTTCAAGAAAGATCCAGACACTTCTAGACAGAACCAGACACTTCAAGACAGAACCAGACACTTCAAGACAGAACCAGACACTTCAAGACAGAACCAGACACTTCTAGACAGACTCAGACGGGGGCCGCGAGAGCCAGGTGTCTCCGAGAGAGGGAGGAAGGGGGGAGGGAGGGTGAAGGGGGGGGGGAGGAGGGGGGGGGAGGTCGCCCGGATCATGGTGCACAGCCACAAAGGCCTCTCGGTGCACCCTGGGCGGAGCGCGGACACCAACAATGGGGAGGATTGAAAGGAAGAGAAACATAAATAGAGAGATATGATGGCGTTGGTGCGTGGAAGGAGCGGAGGAGGAGGAGGAGGAGGAGGAGGGAAGGTGGGGAGGAGGGAAGGTGGGAGGGAAGGAGGGGGAGGAGGGGAGGAGGGGAGGTGGGAGAGAAGGAGGGGGAGGAGGGGAGGAGGTGGAGGGAAGGATGGGAGGAGGTGGAGGAGGGGTGGAGGGGTCAGGAGGGAAAAAGAGGAGGAGGAGGATAAGAGGAGGAGGAGGGAAAGAGGGGAGGAAGAGGAGGGGGAGGGAAGGTGGGGAGGAGAAGGAAGGAAGGAAGGAGGGAGGAGGAAGGGAGAAGGAGGAGGAGGAAAGGGAGGGCAGGAGAAGGAAAAAGAGGAAGAGGAGATGGGAAAGAGGGGAGGAGGAGGTGGAGGGGAGGAACGAAGGAGGTGGAGGAGGGAAAGAGGGGGAGGAGGGAGGAGGGGGAGAGAAGGTGGGGAGGAGGAGGAAAGAAGGAGCGGAGGAAGAGGAGGAGGAAGGAAGGAGGGCAGGAGGAAGGAAGGAAGGAGGGGAGGAGGAGGAGGAAGTGGAGGGATAGAGGGGATGTGGAGGAAGAGCAGGAAGGAAGGAGGGGAGGAGGAGAAGGGAAGGGAAGGGGGGGAGGGGGAAAGGAGGAAGGAAAGAGGAGGAGGAGGGAAGGAGGGAAGAAAGGGAGGAGGAGGAGGAGGAAGAAGGAAGAAAGGAAGGAGGAGAGCTGGAGAGCTGCCCCCCGCTCCCTCCTTCCCCCTCCCCCCTCCCCCTCCCCCCCTTCCCCCTTATCTTCTTACCTTAACACGAGCGTCGGGTCTTATTTCTGCCTTGCCCTCTGCCTTACCTTTTTTCCTTCCCTTTCTCCTTGCCCTCCTATTCTTCCCTTTCTTGTTCTCGTTCTTGTTCTTGTCCTCTTTTGTTTGTTTTTCCTTTCTTCTTTATTTTTTGGTGTTCTTTGTTTATTCGTCTTTTCCTGTTCCCTTTCTTTCCTTCTATTTTATTTCGTATTTTCTCGTTTTAAAATTTTGTTCGTATTTTTTTTTTTTTTCATTTTCTTTCTCAAATTCTCTTCTTTTCTATTTTTTTCTATATTCTTCTCATGATTCATCCTATTTTCTTTTCTTCTTCTTTTGTCGCATTCTCTCTTCTTTTTCAACTTTTCCTCAGTATCTATCCTTTTCACCTCATTTTTTTCATTTCCTTTTTTTTAAATCAACTCCTCATTAACTCCTCTCTCTCTTCTTCCTCTTTCCCTTTCTCCTCTCTCATTATCATCGTTCTTCCACCTCTCTCTTCTGCTCCTTTTCCTTCCTCTTCTGTTTCCTCATCCTCTTATTTCCCTTCCTCCCCCTCCCCCCTTTCCTTCTCTCTCTCTCTCTCTCCTTACCTTCCGATTATCGCTTATTTATCCCATATATCCACACAACCCACCTGTTATTCTATATCTATTTTCCATATATCAACCCATCTTTTGACCTTCTAAGCTGACCCGATATAAGGTCAACTGAAGAGCAATCCGAGGTCAAATGAAGAGTTAACTGAAGAGCAATCTGAGGTCAACTGAAGAGTTAACTGAAGAGCAATCGGAGGTCAACTGAAGAGCAATCCGAGGTCAAATGAAGAGTTAACTGAAGAGCAATCTGAGGTCAACTGAAGAGCAATCCGAGGTCAACTGAAGAGTTAACTGAAGAGCAATCCGAGGTCAACTGAAGAGTTAACTGAAGAGCAATCCGAGGTTAAATGAGGAGCAATCCGAGGTCAACTGAAGAGTTAACAAGAGCAATCGGAGGTCAACTGCAGAGCAATGCGAGGTCAACTGAAGAGCAATCCGAGGTCAACTGAAGAGCAATCCGAGGTCAACTGAAGAGCAATCCGAGGTCAACTGAAGAGCAATCCGAGGTCAACTGAAGAGCAATCCGAGGTCAACTGAAGAGCAATCGGAGGTCAACTGAAGAGCAATCGGAGGTCAACTGAAGAGCAATCGGAGGTCAACTGAAGAGCAATCGGAGGTCAACTGAAGAGCAATCGGAGGTCAACTGGAGAGCAATCCAAGGTCAACTGAAGAGTAATCCAAGGTCAACTGAAGAGCAATCCGAGGTCAACTGAAGAGCAATCCGAGGTCAGCTGAAGAACAATCGGAGGTCAAATGAAGAGCAATCCGAGGTCAACTGAAGAGCAATCCAAGGTCAAATGAAGAGTTAACTGAAGAGCAATAGGAGGTCAACTGAAGAGCAATCCGAGGCCAACTTTATTTAGACCAGATATGGAATTGGGAAGTCAGGGAAAATGGGTAAGGGTAATGATTTGTCAGCTGGCTGGGTATAGAGGAAGGGGAAAGGAGGAAGGGTAGGGGGAGGGGTGAAGGAAGAGGGTAGGTGGAAGGGAATAAGGAAGGGGAAAGAGTAGGAGGCAATGGGGAAGGGGTGAGGGGAGAGGGTAGGGGGAAAGGGAATAAGGAAGGGGAAAGAGTAGGAGGATGGGGAAGGGGTGAGGGGAGAGGGAAGGGGAAGCGGAAAGGTGGAAGGGGAAAGAGAAGGGGCAATGGGGAAGGGTTGAGGGGAGAGGGTAGTGGGAAGGGGTGAGGGAGATAGGGTAGGGAGGAAAGGGGAAGGGAGAAGGAAGGGGGAAGGGGTACGGGGGGGGGGAAGGTTATGAGGAAAAGGTAAGGGGGAAGGATAAGGGATGAGGAGTGGGAGAGGGTAGGAGGAAGGGGCAATAAGAGAGGGCAGGAAGAAGAGGCAAGGAGGGAGGGGAGAGGGTAGAAGGAAGTAGGAAAGGGAGAGGGGTAAGTAGAAGGGAAAAAAGAAGGGGAAATAGAGATAGAGAGAAAACTGAGTTAGAGAGAATTTAGGTACGAAAGGGAGAGGTAAGGTAGAAAATATTAAAATGGAAAGAGAAAGTTGGGATATGAGAAGAAGAAGAGAAAGAGAGAGAGAGAGAGAGAGAGAGAGAGAGAGAGAGAGAGAGAGAGAGAGAGAGAGAGAGAGAGAGAGAGAGAGAGAGAGAGAGAGAGAGAGAAAGAGAGATAGAGAAAGGATGAGAGAGAGAAAGAAAGAAAGAAAAAAAGAAAGAAAGAAAGAGAAAGAAAGAGAAAGAGAGAGAGAAAAAAAGAAAGAGAAAGAAAAAGAGAGAGAGAGAGGAAGAGAAAGAAAGAGAGAAAAGAAAGAAAGAAAAAGAAAGAAAGAAAAATAAAAGAAGAGAAAGAAAGAAAAAGATAAAAAGAAAGAAAAAGAAAGAGAAAGAGAGAAAGAAAGAAAGAGAGAGAGAGAGAGAAGAAGAAGTGCCGTCACGAGGCAGGTGTTCTCCCCACGCTCTGGTTCTTTCTTCTTCATCTCCCCACCTCCTTCGCCCCCTTCCCCCCACACCTCACCTCCACCCTCGCCCCACCCCACCTCGCTCCTTCCTCCTCCTACCTTCCTACCTACCTTCTGCCCTACTCCTCCTTCCCCTATCACCCTCCTCCCTCCCTCCCCATCTTCCCTCCTCCCCCTGCCCCCCCCCTCCTCCCCCTCCATCCTCCCCCTGCCCCCCCTGTCCCCCCCTGGGCTGCACAAAAGGTCCTTCCGAAGGCTTTTATCTCTCCCGTCTGGACACGCGAGCCCCACCAGGTGCTGCTGCCCGTGTGGAGGAGGAGACAAAGAGGACGAGGAGAAGGGAGGAGGAGGAGGAGGAAGAAGGAGGAGGAGCAGGAGGAGGAGGAGAAGTAAGGAGGAAGAAGAAGGAGGAGGGGGGAGGAAGAAGGAGAAGGTGGAGAAAGGAGAAAGGAGGAAGAAGATGGTTGGGGGAGGAGGAGGGGGTGGGAGAAGGAGGAGGAGGAGGTGGTGGCAGAGGAGATAGAGGAGGTGGTGTTGGTAGAGGAGAAGAAAGTGGAGGAGGAGGAGGAAGGAGGAAGAAGAAGAAGGAGGATGAGGAGGAGGAAGAAGAAGAAGGAGGAGGAGGAGGAGAAAGGAGGAAGGAGAAGGGAGGAAGAAGATGGTTGGGGGAGGAAGGGGGAGGGAGAAGAAGGAGGAGGTGGTGGTAGAGGAGGAAGAGGAGGTGGTGTTGGTAGAGGAGAAGAAAGAGGAGGAGGAGGAGGAAGGAAGAAGAAGGAGGAGGAGGAGGAGGAGGAAGGAAGAAGAAGAAGAAGGAAGGAGGAGGAGGTGGTGGTAGAGGAGGAAGAAGGAGGAGGAGGAGGAAGAAGGAGAAAGGAGGAGGAGGAGGAAAAGAAAGAAGGAGGACGAGGAAGAGGGAGGGAAAAATGAAAGAGAAGGAGGTGGAAGAGGAGGAAGAAAGAAGAGAAGAAAGGAAAAGGAGGAGGAGAAAAAGTAGAAGGACATATGAATAATAATAAGAAAAGCAGAAAAAAAAC
>NC_091563.1:14300403-14302903 GCF_042767895.1 Penaeus vannamei
TTCTTTTTTTTTTTTTTTTCTTTTTTTGTTTCTTTTTTTCGTGTTTTCCTCTCCTTTCTCTTTCTTTCTCATTTCTGTGTGTTCTCTCTCCTGTTCTCTTTCTCTCTTATCAGTACGGTTTGTACCCTATGCCTTTCTCTTTCTTTCTGTGTGTTCTCTCTCCCTTGCCTTTCTCTTTCTTTCTGTGTGTTCTCTCTCCCTTGCCTTTCTCTTTCTTTCTGTGTGTTCTCTCTCCCTTGCCTTTCTCTTTCTCTATCTTCTCTCTCCATTGCCTTTCTATTTTCTGCGTGTTCTCTTTTCCTTGTATATCTATTTCTCTATATTTTCTATCCCTTGTCTTTCTATTTCTCTATACTTTCTATCCCTTGCCTTTCTCTCTGTTTCTTTATATTCTCTCCCTTGCCTCTCTCTTTCTCTCTGTCTGTTTTTCTTGTCTTTCTGAGAGGACATTTATTTCTTTTTCTCACTCATGGTTCTAAGTATTTTTCCTTGTATATATCTCTTCTTTCTCCCTTCACGCCATGTTTTTCATTCTCTTCCTGTCTTATGCCTTCTTCCTCTTTCTCTTTGTAGATTACATCTCTCTTTTATGTCACGTCTCTCTGTTCTTTCTACCTCTTCTTTTTTTCTTTTATTTATCTTTTATGTTCCATTTCCTCTTCTCTCTGGCCCACACTTGGTCTATTTCTCTTCGCCCTTCATTCCATCTCTCTTATTATCTTTTCTATGATCCTTGTTTCCTTCCCTGTTACACATTCTCTCTCCATCTCTCACATTATCTTCTCTATGACCCTTCTCTCCTTCCCTGTTACACATTCTCTCTCCATCTCTCATATTATCTTCTCTATGACCCTTCTCTCCTTCCCTGTTACACATTCTCTCTCCTCTCTGGTTTCCTTCTCTCTCTCCGCGCGTTGCCTCTTTCTCTCACTCGCGAGGCCCACCCTGGGTCTGGCTCATTAATCAGCTGTGGCTAAGGTAAACATGTCACATTTCGGCTCAAGAGGGACACCACTTTCGATTCTCCACAGAGGCGAATTTCGCGTATCGTATAGAGGCGAGATCGACTTTAGGAGCCCGAAAGGCATAGCTCCTTCTTGACCCTCCGTGCGTGTTGTCAATGGTTGTTTTTACGATCAGCCTGTCATATTTATGTCAGCGTCCAACCCCTCCTCTAACTCCCTCCCCTCGCCCCCCTCTCTCAGTCTGTCAGCGTGGTCGTAGGGTGACTTTTTAGCCTCATTTTTTTTCGTTTTGTTTTTTTGGTTAGTTTTTTGCTGATTTGAAAAAAGGATAAACATAAGGGAAACGAAACTACAAGTTTTTTCTTTTCTTTAACCGTAAGGAGAAGGTGGGTCGCCGGTTAACGAAATTCACATACACATTTTAATGAAGTGTTGTGAAACTCCAATTAATTCTGCAATGAAACAGATTTATTTCTATATGACTATGTATGTATGTATCTATCTATCCGTTTATCTATCATATGTCCATCTATCTGTCTGTTTATCTACCATATTTCCATCAATCTGTCTATCTATCTATTACATTTCTCCGTTTCTCTATTATATTTCTATAAATCTGTCTATCACATATCTATCTATCCATCTATATCATAAACCTGGATCTCTTTACATGAGAAAGATGCAAATTAATGCACCTCATGTAGGCAAGCAGTCCAAAGGCGCATATACAGTGCGAGTGCTGTACTCAGGCATTCTTATAATTTCCTCTCTTCCTGCCTGACCTTGGCGCAGCAGACACACGCGGTACACGGACAATGTTTTCGTGTGTACGGATGTTTAAGATCCTGTATAAAGAACATGGTATATTGGTTATAAAAAGAATGATAAAGGAATACGGGCGTAAAATGAGATTTCTGATTATGTAAACAATGATGAAGGAATACGGACTTAAATTTTTCTTATTATGTAAGCAGTGATGAAGGAATACGGACTTAATATTTTATGATTATATAAATAATGATGAAGGAATACGGACTTAAATTTTTCTTATTATGTAAACAATGATGGGGGAATACGGGCGTGAGTGTGCGCGTGGGCGTAGACAGCAATGATATGGGAAATATGGGCGGACAATTATACAATTCAACGGATACAGAGGGATAAATAATGATATTAAATGACAAAAATACAGTGACGTTTCTCACTGCAAATATGGACTATGAAGTCACCCTTCAACTTCATAACCTTCTTTAATTCATTGTTCTTTAAATCCTTATGCACCCTCTTGACTGTAAAGGTACATGTTTCAACCAGGAGAATATATAAAATGATAGATCTCAACGGTGCAGAAATAGTCAGACAAAGAAGAAACGGAGAAGATGAAGGAGAAAATGGCACAGAACAAAGGAGAAATGTTCTTTGTTATTCAGACACAGGTGGGTCCATCATGCGTGCGTTAAAAGCCAACACTGTATCAAGAACAAATTCTGTATTATTTCTACCGAAACAGAACATGCCGTAAAGACAATCTAAAA
>NC_091563.1:14305403-14307903 GCF_042767895.1 Penaeus vannamei
TGTGTGCATTTCAGCTGCAAGACACAAACACACTAACCCTTAATGGGATCAAGGAACTCGCGTCTTTTTGGGACAATTATCTTATTACTGAAAACTCAGACAAGAATTTCTGAGTCAACGGAATGGCATGATATTTTCTACATCTTCATTCAACCTTATCTTGTCCGAACAAAAATTTCCTTATATTAAGTATATTCATATTTTTTACGATAGTATAAAACAAAATATTCATAAAACAGAGTTACATTCATTTAAACAATATATACATTTATAGAATTTCCTATACAAAAATACACTTTTCCAAATCCCCCATTTCAAAGAAACTAAAAAAGAAAGAAAAAGAAAAAAAAGAAAAGAATCCCACACACTATATAAGATCTGACATTTAAAAGAAACTAAATAGATTTTCACATAAAAAAATATTTACCCACACTGTTAAAGATCTGTCGTTTAAAAGAAACTAAAACGATTTTTATATAAAGAAAATTTACCCACACTATACAAGATCTGAAACCGAGAACCAGCATTCCAGCCGGTAATTACAAGCGAGTGAATACCCTTGCACTCCTTGCCCGAGTTGCTATTATTCTCCGTCACCCAGGGGGTTATTCCAGCACTCCGGGGCCACCGGGGACGAAGGGCATGTTGCAGCTTTGTGAACAATTATCGGAGGCGCTTCAAGTTTTTTTCTTTTTTTTTGTATATCCGTGTTTGTTTTTTTGTTTTTTTTCTGCTTTGTTTGGATTTTTTGTTTGGTGTTTGTGATATGGATCGATATTTTGTATCTTTGTTTGGGATTTTAATTATTTGATGCTTGTGATTTTTTTTCCATTTCGTCTTTATAAGGTTTAGTTTTGAATAAATATATATATATTTTTTGCTGAAGTTTGAAATCGTCATTTTTTTTATACATAATCAGTGAAATATCAAACCATAAAGGCACGACCACATAAACCACTAACAAGCGGTTAGTCTTCGCTCTTTAGGCAAACTGTCTGAGTAATTGTTATGGTCGTACTTGGCTCGTTCAGATCGTGAAGCGTTTGACCCCAAGTCGTTTCACATCCTTTTGAAGTGGCCATTGTTCGACCCTTCTTCTCCCCCTCCCAATCCTTTCGGAAAGGGAGAGGGAGAGGGAGGAAGGGAAGAGAGCGGTGAAGGGAGAGGGAGAGGGGAAGGGGAAGGGACAGGGAGAAAGCGGAAGGGAGAGGGGGAATGGAAGGGAGAAGGGTGTGAGGAAGGATAGAGGTGGGTGAGACAGGGGGAAGAGGGATTCTTACATAAGCATATAACCATTACATTCACGTGGTCTATTAATGGTATCCCATTACGAGGAAAAATGACGAAATGACATTGATGTATGTATTGACGAAGCTCTTATGGGATCTTTTGATTTTGTTTTTAATTTATTTATTATTATTATTTATTTATTTATTTATTTATTTTTGGGGGGAGGTGCAGTTTGTTTGTTATTCACATTATCTTTATTTCATACAGCTAATTTAGTACTGTGGTTTACGTTGATTTACTCTGGGTGTTTCAGGTATTGCATTCTTATGTGACATTTCTGGCTTTGTTTTAGAATAATGAAATCAAAGTGCCATAAAGTGATAGTAAAATCATCGCGTCTATTAATCTCATAGATTTTTTTTTAATTATTTCTGACTGTATTTACTTTATCAATTTCATAAAGAGAAGATTTTTTGTTTCTGACTGTATTTACTTGTTTCTGAGCTTAAGATTTAGGATCATTGTTTTAAACTCATTGAAATTACGATGCGCCCTTGTGTTTTGCTATAAGGTTTTTCATTTTTCCTATTCCTATTCATTTTCTCTCTCTCTCTCTCTCCTTCGTTCCCTGTGTTTTACACCCTCCCCCCTCACACTCTTTTTCATTTCTTCTTCCTCTTTTCAATGTATCTTTGTTTGTCTTTCACTCTCTCCTTGTTCTCTTTTTCTTTTCTTCTTCCTCTTTTCAATGTATCTTTCTCTCCCTCGCCTCTCCTCTTCTCTCTCTCTCTTCTCCAACAAAAACAGCAAATCGATCGGTCATCCTTGTACCAAAATTCCCAGTCACAAGTCTTCCCTATTGATAAACATGTCCAAAAGCCCTTCAGGAGCTCTCGCAGACGCAGGCTCCTGACGCAGGGCAGCGCGCGTGATGCTCTCCCGGGGGCACGGCCAATTTCGCAGGTCGTCCGGTGATAAAGTAACAAATTACTGCCACATTACACCACAATGTCGCGTGAAATGTCTCGTTTAAAAGTTACTCGCGGTGGAGGGGGGAAAAAGTGGCTGTACCCTGGTCTTAAATGGGCCATTGTTCTCTCGGCGGAGTCCAGTCTCGTCCAGGCGCTGTGGTGTCTTCCCTCGCACGCCCCCGCACGAGGGTCTCGCAGGGGATGCGTCTCACCTGGACGGGCTAGCTTACCTGTGAAGTTTTTTTTTTTTTTTTTTTTTTTTTTTTTTTTTTTTGGGGGGGGGGGGGGGCGACACTAAA
>NC_091563.1:14327903-14332903 GCF_042767895.1 Penaeus vannamei
GGAGGAGGAGGGAGTGAGGGAGGAAGGGGAGTGGAGGAGGAGAAGGAGGAGGGAGGGAGGGAAGGGAGTGGAGGAGGAGGAGGGAGGGAGGGAGGGGAGGGAGTGGAGAAGGAGGAGACTGGAATAGGAGGAGAAGATGGAAGGAGAGGAGTGGAGGAGGAAGAGAGATGTAGGGAGGGGAGTGGAGGAGGAAGAGATGTAGGGAGGAGAGTGGAGAAAGAGGGAGGGAGGGAGGAGGGTGGAGAAGAAAAATAAGTAGGAGGAGGAGAAGGAAAAGAAGAAGAAGGAAGAGAAGAAACAGAAGAGAAGCAGAGAACAAAATGAACAAGAACAAGGAGACCAATGAAGAAGGAGTGTGGAAGGGGGGGAGGGGGAGGGAAGAAGAATAGGATGGTTAAGGAACACAATAAGGTTTAGTAAAAGGCGTCCGCGGATTACGAGGCGATGGAAGGAGAGTGAAGTGGGCGTAACAGGATAGCCAGGGGGAGAGGGGGAGGGGTAAGAGGGAGAGGGGGAGAGGGTGGGGTTGATGGGAGGGGAGGGTGGGGGGTTGAAGGGAGGGGGAGGGTGGGGGGGTTGAAGGGAGGGGGAGGGTGGGGGGTTGAAGGGTGGAGGGGGAGGGTGGGGGGTTGAAGGGTGGGAGGGTGGGGGTTGAAGGGTGGAGGGGAGGGGGGAGAGAGAGAGAGGGGGAGGGGGGTTGAAGGGAGGGGATGAGAGAGGGGGAAGTGCAGGGTGAGAGGGGAGGGGGGAGGGGGTTTGAGTGGGGATGGAGGAGGGAGAGTGGTTGGGGGAGGGGGTGAGAGAGAGAAAGGGAAGTGCAGGGTGAGGGTGTGAGGGGGTGAAGGGGAGAGGGGATGGGAGGGGTGGAAGGGTGAAGGGAGGGGAAGGGGTTGGGGGAGGGAGGGGCTGAGGGGTTGGGGGAGGGAGGTTGAGGAGTGGGGGAGGGGTGAGAGAAGAGAAGTGCAAGGTGAGAGGGGGAGAGGGCGAGGGGGGTGAAAGAAGGGAAGTGCAGAGTAAGAGGGGGAGGGAGAGAGTGTGGAAGTGGGGAGGGAGAGGGAAAGGGGTTGGGGGAGGGAGAGGGTGAGCGGTTGAAGGGAGGGGAGAGGGGGAGGGGGTGAGAGAAGAGAAGTGCAGGGTTGAGAGAGGGAGGGGGTGATAGAAGGGAAATGCAGGGTAAGAGGAGGGAGGGGTTGAGAGAGAATGGAAGTGCAGGGTGAGAGGGGGAGGGAGAGGGGAAGTGCAGGGTGAGAGGGGGAGGGGTGAAAGGGATGAGGGGTGAGTGGGTGAGAGAGGAAGGGGAGGGTGGGAGGTTGAAGGGAGGGAAAGGGGTTGGGGGAGGGAGAGGGTGAGGGGTTGGGGGAGGGGGTGAGAGAGAGAAAGGAAGTGCAAGGTGAGGAGGGGGAGAGGGGGGAGGGGGTGAAAGAAGGGAAGTGCAGAGTAAGAGGGGGAGGGGAGAGGGTTGGATAGTGGGGAGGGGGAGGGGTTAAAGGGAGGGAGAGGGAAAGGGCTTGGGGGAGGGAAAGGGTGAGCGGTTGAAGGGAGGGGAGAGGGGGAGGGGGTGAGAGAAGAGAAGTGCAGGGTGAGAGAGGGAGGGGGGTGACAGAAGGGAAATGCAGGGTAAGAGGAGGAGGGGGTGAGAGAGAGTGGAAGTGCAGGGTGAGAGGGTTAGGGAGAGGGGGAGAGGGGAAGTGCAGGGTGAGAGGGGGAGGGGGGAGGCGAGGGTGGGGGTTGAAGGGGAGGGAGAGGGAGAGGTATTGAAGGAAGGTGTAGGGAGAGGGATGAACTCTAGGGTGTAGGGAGGAGGTGGAGAGTGAGCTCGATGGGGTTGTAGGATGAGTGGAGGGAGGGGGAGGGGCGTAGGGAGGGAGTCAAGGAGGGGGCGTGAGCTCGGTAAGGAATAGGGAGGAACTCAAGGGAGGGGGGGGAGTGTCGAGGGCTGGCATAGTCCAGGGTAAGGCCACAGAGGGGGGGGGGGAGGAGAAGCGAAGGAGAGGGGGGGAGGGCTAGCATGATCCAGGGTAAGGATTCAGAGGAGAGGGGGGAGGGGAGAAGGGAGGGAGGAAGGGGGGGGTGAGGAGAGAGCATAGGGGTATCTGATGTCAGCAATGATCTCCCTTGATGTCTTATGACCGAATCCACCCTGGCTCGGAGGCGGAGGGCGGTGGCAACAGCTGATCGTGAGTTCTTCCTCTCTTCCTTCCCTATTTTTATCATTATTTCGCTTTTATCTCCCGCTTTCGTAGATTCTCTGAACACTCGTTACATTTATAGTTTTATTTTATTGTTACTCGTTTAAGAAAAAAAAAAAAAAAGGTAGAGACAGATGTATGTTCTGAAATGAGATGTCTTTTGGTTATATAATTTTTTTTTTCTCTCATTCGACCTTGTCTCTAATTGTTGCTCATCCTTTGTCTTAATGGGTGTCTTACAAGCCTTCTCTTGCAGTTTTAATGGTTGTTCTTTCATTGCAAAAGGAAATGTTTTTTAACCCTATGCCGTGTTTTCTTCATTTATATAATCCTATTTTATATACTTAACATATGCTAACCTTACAGCGTCTCTCTCTCTCTCTCTCTCTCTCTCTCTCTCTCTCTCTCTCTCTCTCTCTCTCTCTCTCTCTCTCTCTTCTCTCTCTCTCTCTCTCTCTCTCTCTCTCTCTCTCTCTCTCTCTCTCTCTCTCTCTCTCCCTCCCTCCTCTTCTTCTCTTCTTCTCTCTCTCTCTCTCTCTCTCTCTCTCTCTCTCTCTCTCTCTCTCCCTCCCTCCTTTTTTTTTGCATCGCTATAAAGCTTAATAACCCAACACGCCTCATTACCTAAGCAGCAACATCTTTCTCTTTTCATCGTGCAGGTTACATCATTTCTTTTCTTGGCCCAAAACCTGCTTTTTTTCCCTTCGTATTTAGTCCTCGCTCTCTCGGGAGGATGAGCTCTGAGATCCTCCTTCCTCTCCTGCGGGATGAGGAGGATGCGGAGGAGGGGAAGGAAGTACCACAAGGGGAAGGAAACAGGATGGAGGGGAAAAGGAGGAGAAACTGTAACGCACTGGGGTTCGCTTGACGTCCGCCCAACCACGGCAGCTGCGTGGGTGGATGGAGGGAAGAGAAGAGAAGGAGAGGGATAGATAGAGGGAAGAGAGAGGGGGAGAGTGGGATGGAGGGAAGAGAGAGAGAGGGAGAGTGGGATGGAGGGACGAGAGAGAGAGGGAGAGGAAGAGTTGGAGAGAGGGAGGGAGAGAGGTGACGGTTGGACGTGGCGGGGTATCGTCTTGTTTTTCATTAATGATTTTTCCCTAATTCGGCGGTTCTCCAATCTCTATTAACATGCGAAGCGCCTTGGCCAGCAGATGGTTCGGGAATCAGGGATCCGTTGGCCGTTCGGGGTCGCGTGCCGGGCCGTTAGAATAATTTGAATCGGCCGCCTTCGCCCCGGGGAGCCGGCGCCCGCGAACCCCGGAGGGAAACGAGAAACACCAATAACTTTAAATCTCTCGGTCATTATCATCACGGCGGTCATTCCTATTTTCTTGAGACTGTTACCTCGAAGGAACACCTGGCGCTCGCGTGCGCGCCCGCACCACGTGGCGAGGGGTCAGCGCGCGTGAAAATACGTGTTCCGCTCCCGGTTCCTCGCGCGCGCGCTCTTTTGCCGCCAAATTTCCAAGGAAAAGGAACCGGTTTGCCTTTCTTATTGTCCTAATGAATCTCCAGAGAAATTATTGAATATCTCTTATTTAAACTCACGACCTTCTCATGTAGGTCTATATTCTATACACATTTCATCGCCTAACTCAGATTCCTAATAAATTTTTTTTTGAGATATGGTTTTCACAATTTAAGGTCATAATAACTACTACCCAAACTAAATGAACTCAATTTAATTTACCTAACCTAAGTGCATATATTTCCATTTGGCCTTCTAAATGCATTATTCATTTTTTTTAACATATATTTTTCCCTTTTTCTTTTTCTTTATAAGCAAATCTTATATACATTTTTTTTTCTCTCTTTCTTTTTTTTACGAGCAAATCTTATAAACATTATATACATTTTTTCTTTTCTTTTTTTGCGAACAAATCTTCAATAACATCCTGAAGCAAAATATTTTCACACTTTCTTTTTCTCTTTTCTTTACGAGCAAATCTTATATACATTTTTTTCCCTTTTTTCTTTTTTTTTACGAACAAATCTTCAATAACTTCCTGAAGCAAAATATCTTCACACTTTTTTCCTCCCGACACGAACATCTCTCGTAAATCACTTATTCTCGCTGTCTTCCTTTCAACGCGATCTACTGGTATTTATCTACTAGTGGAGGGAAGGGGGAAAGATGGGAGAGAGAGAGAGGCAGAGAAGTAAAAGGAGGGAAAGAGAGAGGGAGGGGGGGAGGGAGGGAAGTAAAAGGGGAGAGAGAGATAGGGAGAATGAGGGGGAGGGGAAGAGGGAGAGAAGTTAAAGGAGGGAAAGAGATAGGGAGAGAGTGAGGGAGGGGGAGGAGGGAAGTAAAAGGGAGAGAGAGATAGGGGAAAAATGTGAGGGGGAGGGGGAGAGGGAGAGAAGTAAAGGAGGGAAAGAAAAGGAGGAGGGGGAGGGAGAGGGAGAGAAGTTAAAGGAGGGAAAGAGGAGGAGAATGTGAGGGGGAGGGGGAGAGGGAGAGAAGTAAGGGAGGGAAAGAGATAGGGAGAGAGTGAGGGGGAGGGAGAGGGAGAGAAGTAAAAGGAGGGAAAGAGATAGGGAGAGAGTGAGGGGGAGGGGGAGAGGGAGAGAAGTAAAAGGAGGGAAAGAGAGAGGGAGAATGTGAGGAGGGAGAGGGAGGGCACAAGGGTAGAAAGAGATAGGGAGAGAGTGAGGGGGAGGAGGAGAAAGAGAGAGAGAGATAGGGAGAGAGGGAGAGGGAGAGAATGAAATGAGGGAGAGAGAGAGAGAGAGAGAGAGAGAGAGAGAGAGAGAAAGAGAGAGCGAGAGAGAGAGAAAGAGAGAAAGAGAGAGACAAAGAGAGAGACA
>NC_091563.1:14342903-14347903 GCF_042767895.1 Penaeus vannamei
ATTATGCGTTAATGAGTCGTTGATTACGGGTCGGTAATTAGTCCTCTACATGTATGGGGAAATAACTAGGGTTGGGTTTGTTCTCATGTGCGAACTGATTTTGTAGCGTTACACACACATAGACACACACACACGCATGGGAAATACACACATCGCACCAGACACACAGAAACACACGCACACATAAACACAGACGCACGCAGAAAAGCACGTACACATACACACAGACACACACGTACATATAAACACAGACACACGCACACAGAAACACAGACGCACGCAGAAAAACACGTACACATACACACAGACACACACGTACACATAAACACAAACACACACAAAAAAACACGTACACAAACAAAGACACACAGAAAAAAACAAGTACACATAAACACAGACACACGGATAAACATAAACACAGATACACATAGAAAAAACACGTACACAGAAACACACGTACACATAGACACAGACACACACAGAAACGCACATGCTCGTTAGAATTCGAACAGGAAAGGGAATCAATAGATATATGCGTACTTACGTTGATACAATTTTTCTTTTTGTTTCTCCCCTGATCGACATACTAATATTAATCTAAAATGTGTCAATCAGCACCTCCATATATGTTTTTTTCTCTTCGCTCGTACAAAAGTAGCTTACTCGTCAACCGTTTTCAGTTAACCCGGTTTTCGAAGCAAATTTATACTCGTCGATGCCTATGATTTCCCGCCATCGAAAAATTCGACCCCTGTAATTTCTCTTCGCTAATTTATTCTTATCCGCTCGTATATAAACAAAATAGACCAAACTACGATTTATCTCCCCTTTCTTTTAAGGGCATCTCCTTTACATATACATAAAAAAGAAAACCAGAAAAGAGAGAGAGAAAGAAATCCTTAAAAGTAATTATGATCCGAGCGTGAAAAAAGAAAATCTACGATTCATCTCCTCTTCCTTTTAAAGCCATCATCTTTATATATACATAAAAACAGAAAAAGAGAAAGAAAGAAATCCTTTAAAACTTTTTGATCCGAGCGTGAAATTTGTTTAGGTTCGTAATCATCGTGAGAAGCGGAGATGGACCCCGGGTTTAGGTTAAGCTCGTAGACCCCCGTTTGTTCCTGCTCGATGACACCTTCGCTCTGGCTGACTTTGTGATCTCCTATATACCCATAAAATAAGGAAACCAAAAATAAGATAGAGAGAAAAAGAAATCCTTAAAAATAATTTTTGATTCGAGCGTGAACTTTGTTTAGGTTTGTAATCATCGTCACCCGCGTTTGTTCCTGCATGCTGACACCTACACTCTGGCTGACTTTGCGATCTCCTTCATAGCCATGAAATAAGAAAACCAGATACAAAAGAAAAAGAAAAAGAAAGAAAGAACTAAAACAATTTTTGATCCGAGCGTGAAATTTGTTTAGGTTCGTAATCATCGTGAGAAGAGAGGTTAAGCTCGTAGACCCCCGTTTTGTTCCTGCTCGCTGACACCTCCAGTCTGGCTGACTCCGCGATCGACGATTGACACGCTCTCGCCATCTTGAGATAATTGGCGGGAGAGTGAAGATTTCTTTAGCGATGGGTGATTATTTCCCGAAGCCTGGGGGTATCATGAGGTGGTGGGGGTGGGGGTGGGGGTTTGGAAGGGAGAAAGGGAGGGAGGAGGAGGAGGAGGGGGAGATAGGGAGGAACAGACAGGACTAGATTGGGGGAGGAAGTGGAAATATGAGGAAGGAATAGGGAGGAATAGATAGAAGAGAGCAGGGAGAAGGAGGAGAGGGAGATAGGGAGGAGTAGAAAGGAGAAGAGGAAGAAAGGTGGGGGAAACAGAGAGAAAATTGGGAGGAGGGGAAAATAGGGAGAAGGAGGAGGGGGAGATAGGTAAGAATAGAGAAGAGGGAGGAAGAGGGGGAAATAGAAGTAGTTTGGGGGAGTAGGGAGGAGGAGGAGAGGAGAGGGAGATAGGGAGTAATAGATAGGAGAAGAGGGAGGAGGGAGAAATAGTGGGGAGAAGATTAGGAAAGGGGAAAATAGGGAGGAATAGAGAGGAGAAGAGGAGGAGGGAGGAGGAGGGGGAAACAGGGAGAAATAAAATGGGGGAGTAGGGAGGAGGAGGGGAGAGAGGAGATAGGGAATAGCCATGAGAAGAGGGAAGAGGGAGAGGAATGCATAGAAAGGGAGAAAGGGAACACAGTCAGATAATGAGGAGAGAGGAAGAGATAGGGAGAAGTGGATAGGAGAAGGGAGGAGTAGATAAGGGAAAAGGGAGAGAGGGGGAGATAGGGAGATGTAAATAGCTCAAGGGAAGGAGGGGGAGAAGAGGAGGTGGGGGATAGGGAGGAGTAGATAAAGAGAGAATGAAGAGAGAGGGAGAGGAGATAGGAATGGGAGTTGCGGTGGAGAGGGAAGAAAGGAGGGATAGGAATAAAACAAAAGGATAGGGGAGAGAGATCAAGGAGACAGGGAGAGAATGAGAGGAGAGGGAGAGGAGATAGCAATAGGACATAAGAAGGAGAGGAAATAAGAAGGAGAAAAGAAAAGAAAGGAAAGACAGGGGAGAGATGAAAAATAGAACGAAAGGGGATAGGAAAAGAAGATAAAGGGAGAAAGGGATAGAGATGAGTAGAGAGGGACAGGAAGGAGGAGAAGAAGGAGGAAGAAGAGTAGAAGGAAGAAGAAGAAAAAAGAAGAGAAAGAAGCGTTAAAGAAGAAAAGTAGGAGTGAAAGAATAAGAAAAAATCAGGAAAACGAAGAGTAAAAGTAAGAAAGAGAAGTAGGAAGAAGACGATTAAGAAGAAGAGGAATAAAGAGGAGGCACGCATAGACAGTGAGGAGGACGGCGAGGTATCCCAGCATCTCCACCTCCTCCTCCCCCTTCCTCCTTTCTCCCCCCCCCTCCCTCCCTCCACCCCCCTCAAAGATCGTGATTCGTGTCTCCTCCTGTGGCTTAGGAGATGCTGTGGATCATGGAGACGATGCACCTCCGCCACGCTGTTCTATTTTCTACCTCGGGGGGGAAATGTGGAGGGTGGGAGGGAGGGAGGGAGGGGGAGGGAGGGGGAGGGGGGTAAGAAGGAGAGAGGGAGGGAGGGTGGGAGGGAGGGAAGGTGGGTGGAAGGAAGGGAGAGAGGGTGGGAAGGTGGGTGGGAGGGAGGGTAGAAGGAAGGGAGGGAGGCTGGGTGGGTGTTTTCTACCTCGGAGGGAAATGTGGATTCTTACTTGTTTCCATGCGGGAGGAGGGAGGAAAGTGGATGGGAGGGATGGAGGGAGGGTGAGTGGGTAGGAAGGAGGGAGGAGGAGGAAGGATGGGAGGGTGGGAGGGAGGGGATAGGAAGGAGGGTGGGAGGGAGGGAGGGAGGAAGGAGGGTGGAGGGAGGGAGGAAGGAGGGTGGGAGGGAGGGGTAGGAAGGGAGGGAAGGAAGGAGGGTGGGAGGAGGGAAGGTTGGTGGGTAGGAAGGAGGGTGGGAGGCAGTTAGAGAGGGTAGGAAGGAAGGAAGGTGGAAGGAAGGGAGGGAGAGTGGGTAGGAAGCAAGGAAGGTGGGTAGGAAGGAGGGTGAGAGGGAGGGAGGGTGGGTAGGAAGGAGGGAGGGAAGGAGGGTGGCTGGTTAAGAGGAATTCTCGAATCATGCTTGGTGTCCCGATGGCACAGTGCCCATCGGGTCTTAGCGCTGGGTCGTATCACGGATTACAGCATGTGCGATTGGTGTTGAGTGTTGGGTGTGAAGAGCAACTGGGGCGTTATGTGATATATAGCGTTTCGGAACAAGTTGCTTGTAGTTTAAATTATCTTTGCCATCACACACTTAAACACACACACACACACACACACACACACACACACACACACACACACACACACACACACACACACACACACACACACACACACACACACACACACTCACACGCATGCACGCACGCACGCACGCACGCACACACACACACACACACACACGACACACACACAAGCGAGCAGAAAGGACAACCGGGAGCACTGGCTGCTGTCCAGGGCGGGCGGGCGGCAAGCGACGGAGCGTGGGCGTCCGCGGCCACGGATCGGGCGAGCAGAAGCAGAGCGTGGGCGGGCGTGGCCGAATGTCGTGTCACTGGGTGCAGCGAGAAGGGCGGCCGGCAGCCTCACCTCGCAATTAAGTGTGAACTTTTCCTAGTCGCCGAGGAGAGTAACCCCCCCCCCCGCTCCCCCCGCCTCGAGGATCACCCGATGAAACTCCCTCCCGCTTAAAAGTCGCCCTCGGAGGAACGGTTCCATTAAGCACTTGTGGCAATGTATTTCGAATCTGAGAGCGAGACTTTGGCTCGGTTCCTCAAGTGAATAAGAACCATCTGAGCGACGGTTGAGCCCCACGGTAATGATCCCATTATCCTGTTGTTCCCTCGTTATCCGGATGCGAACAAGCCGTTAGCGGTGGCGTTGGTGTATGTCCGACAATTACTTAACAGAAGGAGACAAATTAGCCGAGGGGGTCCACCGGGGCGCGACGAGGAAGCCCGCCTCAACCGCCGGAAGAGGTGGCGGTGTCGGAGGCGAAAGGCTCCGGGGTCAGGGAGCGACCCAGCGCCGCGAGAACCTCAAATGACCCCAACGACAAATGGCGGCTGATGGCTGGTTCCTGTCTGGTCAGCGAGGGGAGAGAGACACGCCGAGGGGAAACAGGGGGGAATGTGGCTTCAGATGGGGGAGATAATGGGGGCGAAGGGTGAAGGAGAGGGCGAGAGGGTGGATGATGGAGAGGCCGAGGGAAAAGGGACATTTAAAACAGGAAAGGGACTGTAAACAAGGCGGCGGGAGGAAGGGGCTGCGACGTGGCTGAAGGAGGCGATTCACGTCCCTCGCTTTTGGCGCACTCGAGCCGTCGCGGTCGTCGCCGTCCGAGTCGTTTGATATAATTTCCATGGACAGCAGCTACAGTGCCTACGTGTGCGTATACAAATGCAATGAATGAAAGATTAATACATAAAAAAAACATATACCCGCA
>NC_091563.1:14402903-14407903 GCF_042767895.1 Penaeus vannamei
ACTAACTCAAACACACACGCACACACATACACACACTAACATACGCACACACACGCACACACACACACACATACTAACACACACACACACACACACACTAACACACACACGCGCGCGCGCGTGTACACACGCTGATTTCAGAGGGCAGCGTGGGTATGTTTGGCATCCGGACCGGTGTGGAGCCTGGCACGCGAGGGGAAATGCAGGGGAGCGGGGGGGGGGGGGAGAAGAAGGAGAGCGGGAGGAGGAAGAGGGGAGAAGAAGCGGAGAGGGAGGGGAGAAGATGGAATGAGGGTGGTTGAGGGGAAGAGAAAGGGAACACGGAGCAAGGAAGAAGGGGAAAAGAGGGGAGAGGAAGCGGGGAATGATAGAAAGGACCATGGTGCGAGGAAAAAGAGAATAAGAGGATATGAGAAAAGGGAGGAAGGGAGATGGAAGAGAGCAAGGGATAAGGAAGGAGGGTGGAAAGAGGGGATGACAAAAGGGAGGAGGGAGGGGTAAGGGGTGAGGAAGGAGGGGAAAAGAGGAGAAGAGAAAAGAAAAGGAAAATGGAGGAAGGGAAAGAGGGAATGGGGGGAAATAGGAGAGATAAAAAGAGGGAAAAAGAGAAGGAAAGAGAGAAGAGAGAGGGAAAAAGCGGATAGATAGCGAAGACAAACGGTAAGAAGTGAAGAGAAAAAAAAATCGAAGTCAAAGATAAAAAAGGAATTGAAGTAGGAAGAAAGAGAAGAAAAAATCAAACAAGTAGATGATAGAGAAGAGAGCGGTAAATAGGAAGAGGAGGAGAGGGGAAGAGAAGAAGATTGACGAGGTGAGGGAGGGGGAGCGAGCGAAAAGAAAGACCTAAGAAAGGGGAAAAATGAGGCATTTCCGCTTCATTCACAAACAAACATGAAGTGAATGTAGTAGATTCGCCTCATTCATAAAAAAAACTCGAGTAACTCAAAAATACATTCAAAATTAGATGCAAAGACAAATGAATAAGTAAATAAACAAACAAAAATAAACAAATAGACAAACATACATATACACACAAACAAACAATAACAAACAACAAACGAACCCAGGTCAACAAACCAGACAAACAAACAAACACAACTAAATAAAAAAAACATAAAAAAAATAACCGAATACAGAAGAAAACAGGCAGGAGCAGCGTCGAGGGGGGACTGCGCTGGGCTATTCTCGGAGCCCGAATTCCGGGGAGCGAGCCAGGCCGGGAAGTTAAATGTCGGGGGAGGAATCTGCGCTGGGGCGGAGGCGGCGGAAGTGTGGCTGGCGTGGGATAGGTAGAGCGAGGGGTGTGTGTATGGTTATATATATGTATATATAGGTATATATATATGTATATATACATATATATATATATATATATACATATATATTATATATATATATATATATATATATACATATATATATATATATATATATATATATATATATATATATATATGTATATATGTGTGTGTGTGTGTGTGTGTGTGTGTGTGTGTGTGTGTGTGTGTGTGTGTGTGTATACACACACACACACACACACACACACACACACACACACACACACACACACACACACATATATATATATATATATATATATATATATATATGTATACATATATACATACTCGTATGTGTGTATCTATATATAGTTGGTATGTGTATGTGCAATTAGAACACGAGAAGATACACGAGACCCGCTGACAGAACCACGAGGTCACAAAATCAGCGCCTGACATCAAGTGAAACGAAACCCGAAGTAGTCCACGTGTCAGTGTAGCAACATAACAATTGCCAGGATGCCACATGGCACTAATTGTCATTGGCACAATAGATTGGAACGACAATAGCATCGATATAATAAGGATAATGACGCCAATAGCAATTGCGATCATCTGTTACCTTATTATTAATGTCAGCTCGGGACTGACAACTGAAACGCTCCGGCGAAAGCGAGAGGTAACCGGACCTGAAAGGAAAATATTGCGCTCTGTCATGTCAAATGGTCTGTCAAATTGAGAAATCACTGCAAAATATGTCAAATGGTCTGTCAAATTGAGAAATCACTGCAAAATATTTATTGGGAAGGTTTTGCGCTTTTTAAGAACAAGAAAACAAAAATGGATGGAAAAAACAGATTCATCGTTACAGATATTCGTGTGTGGTTTTACATTATCTGTGGCACTGTAAGACACGTCAGTCTACTTATCAGTCTATCAACTTGTCTATTTATATTAGTCTATCTATCCCTTTATCTCTCTGTCTACAAATCTATGTATGCATCTGTCTATTTATTCATCTATCTATCCAAACACTCGCACCTCAATTACTTATCTATCTCTCCATCATCATTATCATCATTATCATTATCATCATTATCATCATTATCATTATCCTCCTCCTCCTCATTATCATTATCATCCTCCTCATCATTTTTATTATCATCATTATCATCATCATCATCATCATCCTCATTATCATTATCCTCCTCCTCCTCATTATTATCATCATCATTATTATCATCATTACCATTATCATATATATTAACTGTAGCTGACATTGCTTTAGATATTCCAACACGTTATCCCATTCGCTAAGACAGGTTCACTCGACCACACCTAACCGTCCCCTCTGCACCGAGCTTAAGTAACACTGCCGTTTGTTGTTGCTGTACTGAAAGCCCCGAGTACTCTGTACCTCTTTGTTCCTTCGTTCTGTGTTTTATGGTTCCCAGTTGTTTATTTGTATATGTGTTTATTTATTTATTTATTTACTTATTATTATTGTTATTATTATTGTTATTATTATTATTTTTTATTTGTATTATTATTATTATTATCATTATTATTATCATTATCATTATTGCAGAGAATTTAAGGAGAAGGAAAAGAAGGAGGAGGAGAAAGAGAAGAAAGGAATAAAGGAAGGATAGAGAAGATAAGGAAACAGAAATGGGAGAAGGAGGAAGGGAAGAAGGAAATTAAAATAAGATATAGAAGACAAAGAATAAAAGAAGGAGAGAGAGAGGAAGCGAAGAAAGAGAAGGAGATGCAAAGAACATGAGAGAGGAAAAAGAAAAGGAGAAAGTAAAGAAAAAAATATAAGCAAATGCAAATAAGATAAGGAAAAGAAAGAGGAAATGAAAAAGCAGAAGGAGAGAGAAGTGAATGCAAAGAAGATTAAAAATAAGGGAAATGAAAATGAAAATGAAAAGGAGGAAGAGAAAAATCGCAAATGGAAGGAAGATAAGGAAATAAAAAAGGAGAAGAAAAAAGAAGAAACAATTTTAAGGAAGGTAATAAAAAGAAATGTGAAAAAAGAAAAAAGTAAAGGAAAGAATAGCAAAGAAGCTAAAGAAAAGAGGAGGAAGAAAGAAGAAAGAAAAGAATAACAAAGATGAAGAAAAAGGGTGTGGCGAAGGAGATGTAAAAGAGAAAAAAGAAGAGAGAAAGAAGATGAAGAAAAAGAAAAAGAAGAAGAAGAAAGAAGAAATAGAAGAAGATGAAGATAAAAGAAGAAGAAGAAAGAAAGAAGAAAAAGAAGAAGAAGAAGAAAGAAGAAGAAGGAGAAGAAAAAAAAGAAGATGAAGAAGAAGAAGAAAGAAGAAGATGAAGATAGAAGAAGAAGAAAGAAAGAAGAAGAAGAAGAAGAAGAAGAAGAAGAAGAAGAAGAAGAAGAAGAAGAAGAAGAAGAAGAAGAAGAAGAAGAAGGAGAAGAAGGAGAAGAAGAAGAAAAAGAAGAAGAAATAAAAGAAGAAGAACAAGAAGAAGAACAAGAAGAAAAAAGAAGATGAAGAAAAAGAGGAAAACGAAGAAGAAGAAACAAAAAGAAAGAAAGAAAGAAAGAAGAAAGAAAAACATCCTCATCTCAATCAGACATGACCCTAATCACGTCATCACAACCGGGGGACAGGACGCCAAGACGCTCAGTTCCTCAGACCGTCTTGGTGGCATCTTGAGGAAAGGTAAAATATTAGCTGTGGTCAGGAGACGGTAGCCTGGCTCCTCCTCCTAGGTTAGCGAACAGCGGGGAGCCACAGGGAACCGCCCTTCCCGCCCACCCGCCCTCCCGCCCACCCCGCCTCTCTCTTTCTCTCTCTTTCTCGCTCTGTCTCTTCTTTCTTTCTTTCTCTCTCTCTCTCTATTTCTTTCTTTCTCTCTCTCTCTCTCTCTCTCTCTCTCTCTCTCTCTCTCTCTCTCTCTCTCTCTCTCTCTCTCTCTCTCTCTCTCTCTCTCTCTCTCTCCGGCGGGCGCTGTCTGGGGGTGAGGATGGGGGGTTGGGGGTGGGGATCTTGGTGTCAGGGTGGAAGGGAGCGGTGGATAGGTTTTTTTTGGGGGTGGGGGAGGGGGGTTATCGGAGGGGGGAGGGGTGTCTTTTTGTTTTTTTTAGATTATCGTTTTTTTCTGTTTGTTAATTTTGTATTTTTTGTTATTTGTTTGTTTCTTATTCTCTGCTTTTGTTTGTTATATCTTTTCATTGTTTTTGTTTGTTCTTTTTTAGATAACCGTTTTTATTTGTTTGTTTTTATTATCGTTTTTGTTTGTTTGATCTTTGTTTTTATTTGGTTATTGCTTTATTTTGTTTGTGCTTCTTTTTATTGTTTATTTGTTTATCTGTTGTTCTAGATTCTTTTATTTTCGTTTTTCTATTTGTTCTTCACTTCTTTTTGTGCTGTTTTATGTGTCTCTTTCTGTTTGTTATCTGTTCTTGTTGATTCCTATTATTTGTTTTTTTTCTGTTTGTTCTTTGCTTTTTTAAGTTACTATTTTTTATTTTGTTTTCCTTACGTGTCTTTGTTTATTTGCTTATCTGTCTATTTTTATCTTCGTGAAGCATCTTTGTGTTTTTTTTTCGTCTTTAAGCACATTTATTTAATTGCCATTTGTAATTCGAGATTCTTTGATTTATATGCAAATATTTATCAATTTACACATTTATCTTATTTTTGTTTTGTCCCTTATTTCTTTTATTGTAGATTATCTTATTCATATTTGTGTGGA
>NC_091563.1:14419747-14427247 GCF_042767895.1 Penaeus vannamei
CCATCATCTATTATCATAACCATCATCATCATCATTATCATAATCCCCATCACCATCAACCATCATCACCATCATCTATTATCATAACCATCATCATCATCATCATTATCATCATAATCACCATCATCAACCATCATCACCATCATCTATTATCATAACCATCATCATCATCATTATCATGATAATCACCATCACCATCAACCATCATCACCATCATCTATTATCATAACCATCACCATCATCATCATCATCATCAATCATCACCATCATCAAATCACAACCATCATCATCATCATCACCATCGTCACCATTATCCTCACCATAAGCGTGCTAACCTCTTTACCAATTTTTTTTTTCTCTCTCTCTCTTCTTTTCTTTTGAGTGAAGATGGACAGGTTCAAGAGAAACCGCTTGAGATTGGTATATGTTATATATTCATTTTCTGCAGTTTTCATTTTTCTTCGGTCTTCCCTATTGCTTCTACCTCCTCCCTTCTTCTTTCCTTCTTCTCTCTTTATCCTAAATTCTGGTTGTCAAGATTCTGGATTTCTTTTAGTTCCTAATTCCGAATTTTATGTATAACAGGTTGACAGGTTGAGGAAGTTTTTCATAATATATTTTATTTAATTCATTCATCTATTTTTCTCTATTTTTATTTGTCTATTCATTCATTCTTTGTAAATAGCAATTCATCATGAAAAAAAAAAAACATGCGGAAGTTTTTTGTTTTTTCTAAAATTAAAGAAATATGATGATGTTTATCGTAATCTTCTAATCGAAAAGAAAAGAGTAAAATAAGATTATGAAGAACATACAACGTATATGAAAAAAATGAAAAGCACAAAACATAAAAAAAGAAAAACATACAACAAAAAATCTAAAATCAAATGATATTCATCGCAACCCCCTACTTCGTAAAAAATGAATAAATAAAATAGAAATAGGAAATTATGAACATACAAAAAAATATATATATATTTTCGAAAAGCAAAGGGATATATCATACTTATCGCAACCCCCTACCCTCTCCCATCACCACCCCCCCCCAAAAAAAAAGAAAAAAAAAAAAAAATGTAACACAAAACCAGTGGCTGCTGAGGAAACCACAACCCCGAGGACCCCTGTTACAACCTGCAGCTAGCACTATGATCCCTCTCTCGTGAAGCCTCTGTTGCATCTTCCTTTGTTCACCCTCCTCCTCCTCCCTCCCTCTCCGCCTTTTCCTCCCACACCTCTTTCCTTACTCCTCCCTCCCACCCACTTCCCATCCTCCTCCTTCCAACCTTTCCTCCCCTCGCTTTCCCTCCTCCTCCCTCCCACCTTTCTTTCTCTCCTTCCTCCCTCCTCTCCCTCCTCCTTTCTTTCCTCCTCCCTCCCTTCCCCTTTCTTCCTCCTTCCCATATCCTTTTCTTCCCCTCTTCCCTCCCTCCCCCCTTTTCTTCCTCCTCCCTCCCTCCCCCTTTTCTTCCTCCTACCTCCCTCCCTCCCCCTTTCCCTCCTCTCCCTACCCTCCTACCCACCCAGTGGTGTGACGAGCGGGCAGAAGCTGCAGGATTGAAGCCTCCATCTCCCGGATACACAAAGTCCTCCTCCTTCCTCCTCCTCCTCCTCTCTCTCTCTCTCTTGATCCTCCTTTCCTTCCTCCCTACTCTCCTCCTTTCCCTCCTTCTGCAAAGCAATACTGGTGGACCATAGCACAAGGGCTCCTCCGTTCCTGATTCCCCCTCCCTCCCTCCCTTCCTCTACATTTCACCCCCTCCCTCCCTTAGTCTCTCCCTCCCTCCCTCCCGCTTGTTTCAACCCCTTCCCTCCACCGCAACCCCTCCCACACTCTTTCTGTTCCTTCTCTACAGCATACCCCTTCCTCCCTCCCTTACTCTCCCCTCCACCCTTCTCTCCACCACAACCTCTCCTCCTGCCTCCTCCTCCATCGCCAGCATACCCCTCCTCACCCCTCCACCTGCCAGCATAATGCCTCTCCCACCATCCCATCCCACCCCCTCCCTCCACCCTCCCTCCCTCCATCGTCAGCATAGCCTCTTCCTCACTACACCATCCCCACCCCCTCCATCGTCAGCATACGCCCTCCCCACCACCCTCATCCCCACCCCCTCCCGACCTCCACCTTCAACCCAACCGCTCCCAACGATAAAATATTAGACGTGAAACCAAAACTCACGCCCACCCCCACGCCCACGCTATCCAGCAACCCGGGTTACTCACGCACATTTTTAGCTGGAAGAGCAAAGAGACACTGCAAAGGGCGTGGTAGCTCCTCAAATGCTCCTTCCTTCTTAAGATCGCTTCTCGTGACTCGGCAATGCAGTTCTTTGTCTCACCTGATCTGCGGATCTCCAAATACCTTTAATTTGTCGGGTCAAATTCTTAAATATCCTGAGATGAGGATTATTAATATATCATTTATGTTTGTTTTTTTCTTTCTTTCTTTTTTTAGAGTTGTTCTTTTTAATTCGGTCTTTTATTAATCTATTTATTCGTTTGTTTATTTATTGGTAAGGGATGTCATATACGCTTTTTCTTAATCATTATTTTGCGTTTTCGTCTTTCGTCGTGTGTGTAATGAATATTGCATGACTTTTTTATCACAGAATGGTATCGTATCGGGATTTTTTTTTTTGTATTATGATTCGAAGCAACGATAAAAGAAATTTTGATAATCTTTCGAGATGACAGGAAGGAATATCTGAGGAGAATATGCGTTATTTTTCGTTGTCATGCGTTCAAAGTCAGAATTTAATTTGATGCTGATAATGATGATAATGATGATGATAGTAAAGATGATAATAATAACAATCACGATGATGATAATGATAATAATGATAATAATAGCAATGATAATGATAACAATAATGATGATAATATTGAGGATAGCGATAATGATAATGATGATAATGTTAACAATAATGGTAATGATAATAACAATAGTGATAGTGATGACGATAATGATAGTAACAATAATGATAATGATAAAAGGAATGATGATATTAATGATAATGATAATAATAATAATAATAATAATAGTAATGATAATAATAATAATAGTAATAGTAGTAATAATGATAATAATGATAATAATGATAAAAGGAATGATGATATTGATATTAATGATAATGATAATAATAATAATAATAATAATAATAGTAATGATAATAATAATAATAGTAATAGTAATAATAATGATAATAATGATAATAATAATAATAATAATAATAATAACACCAATAACAATAATAATCCTTAACAAAGATCCTCACGAAGCCAGAATCTTTAGTCGACCTTCCCTTTTCCTATTATTAATAACTATTAACTTTATAACACCCCCTCCCCCTCTACCCCCCCCCCCTCCCTCCTTCCTTCGAACGAGCCTGTATCAGCTGGATGTCTCTCGCCCGCATCACCCCCGTCTCGGATTACGTCATTTCCTGTAATCTGTATCTGATTTTGGCGTGACATCACTGTGGGTTAGATGTCAACGGTTTTCGTGAAGTCAAAAGAGTTATTATTATTATTTTTTTTTTTTTTTTTTTTGCTTTATTTATTTATTTATTCATTTATTGTATTTTTATTTGTTTTTTTGTGTTTTATTTTTTTTCTGTTTTTGCTTTATTATTTGTTTTCTTGTTCCTATTTTTATTTGTTTTCTTTGTTCATATTTTTATCTTTATTTATCTATTTTCTATTTTATTATTATTATTACTATTATTTTTTCATCCTTTTTTCTTTTTCTTTCTTTGTATTTTTATTTTATTTCTTTATTATTATAACTATTTTTTTTTACTGTTTATCTTTTTTCATCTTTTTCTTTTTTCTTTCGTTACCTTTTTATATATTTTTCAACTTTTTTTTATTTTTTGGTTATTGTACCGTTTGGTTTCTAACTGAAGGGAAGTTAATGGGAATTATATTTTGAATTTAATATCGTGTGAATTATTTTTTTATATAGATTTTGATAAACTTTAAATTATTTTACCGTTTGGTTTTACTGAAGCTAATGGAAATTATACCTTTAATGATATATGATGATGATGATGACAATGACGATGATGTAGATGATGATGATGATGATAACGATGACGATGACGAAGTGATGAGGATGATGACGAAGATGGTGAGAATGATGAAGATGACGGTATTGAATGTGAGCACAATTATGATATTGTCGATTATTATAATGGTGTTGATGAGGATGACGATTATGATGATGAAAGTATTAATAGTAATAACAATGATAATAACGATAATGATGGTGATAATGATAATAGCAATGATAATAATAATAACAACAACAACAATAACAAGTCAACGATACCACTACTAACACACACAAAAGAATAAAAATAAACTAAATAAATTGAAAAAATAAAGACGATAACGAACCCATGATAAACTAAGCAACAATAAAACGTAAATTAATTATGAAGCGAAATACACCTTTTATATTCATATATTTTTCTAATATGTATCTTATACTAGATTTTGACCAACATAAAAAAAAAAAAAAAAAAAAATCTGAACACTTTAATCTAACGTTTGCAACCCACGAACGAAAGTTATGAAAAACGCATTTTATTTCGGTCAAAGTAAACGAAATAATAAAATGGTGATAAAGTAGATTGATATATAAATAGTAGATAATAAAAGTAAGCGATTAATAAAGAAGATAAACATGTTACTAGTAGATGATTAAAGTGAGCAATTAACAAAGTAGATGAATATGTAAATAGTAGATAAAGTGAGCAATTGATAAAGTAAATTAATATATGAATAGTAGATAATTAAAGTGAGCAATTGATAAAGTAGATAAATTTGTAAATAATAGATCATTAAAGTGAGCAATTAATAAAGTAGGTAAATCAATAAAGAATGTAAATATGTAAACATGAATAAAAGTATGGATAAATGGGTGTATGAATAAGGAAATAAACAAGTAAGGGAATTAATACGGAGGGGAATAGGTGTATAAATGAAAAAAAATAGAGAAGTAAATGAATAACTGAATGCATAAAAGGATAAATAGCTAAATAAGTAAATAGATGCATAAGCAAATATGTAGATAAATAAATAATGAAATGATTAAGTAAATAGATAATGAGATGATTAAATAAATGAATAATGAGATTATAAAAAATCATAAATAATGATATGATCAAATAAATAAATAATGAAACGATTAAATAAATAATCAAATTATTAAATAGATAGATAACGAAATGATCAAATAAAGAAAGAAAGAAATTATTAAATGAATAAACAACGAAATGATAAAATAAATAGATAATTAGAGAATCAAATAAGCAATAAGTAAATAAATGACTATATGATTAAATAAACAATTAATAAATAAACAAACAAATGACTAGATAAGAAAGATAGATGAATGAAGAAACAGAAAGATCAATGAACAAAAACAGAAAGATAATCAAACCCACAGATAGATAATTAAATCAATACTTAAATAAATAAGAAGAAATAAAAGAAATTGATAAAACATGGGCGCACAGACGATTGATTATACTTGATAAACGCCTTTATTTCATTATCATTTTGCGTTAACGTTTACTTTTTTTTTTTTTTTTTTCTTAAAAGTCACTTCTAATTATACCTAATTTCTGATACTCGATAACCGCCTTTATTTCACCGCTATTTTGGGTTAATTTTCTTTTTTTTTTTTTTTGTCTTCTTTTCTTTTCTTAAAAGTCACTCCTAATTATACTTAATTTCCTTCCCACTCTGTCTCCTTCTTTCTTCTCTCCTGCCGGTCCAGACGCAAAGACCACGTGCCCCTTAATACCCATTCGTGCCCATTAAAACCCACGCGTGCCCAAGACCTTGCCCCTCACACCTGCCCCCATTAGCGCCTCCTTCGGTAGCCACTTTGCCTCCTGCTGCGGGGACTCAAGGATACTTCCGGTGTCTTAAGGAGGTGCCGAGGTGTCCTTCGAGGTAACGGGGGCTATCCTGGGGGTAATATCCTAGGCTGGGTGAGTAGGTTTATCCATTTATCCTTGTTTCCTTGTGGTAGTTGGATGTCGTCCCTGAGTCCCTGGTGTGTGTGTGTGGGGGGGTGGGTGGGTGGGGGGGTGGGTGAGTGTGTGTGTGTGTGTGTGTGTGTGTGTGTGTGTGTGTGTGTGTGTATGTATGTGGGTGTGTGTGTGTGTGTGTCTGTGTGTGTTGTGTGTGTGTGTCTGTATGTGTGTGTGTGTATGAGGATCCTTTTTTATATAAACCGAATTTATTGAGATTAAATGCATAGTGAAGGTATGAATGAGAATGAATATCTTTCAGCATGCAAGAGTTGTATTTCACAGGGTTTTGTTTGTATCTTCTTATGAAATCGGTTAGATACATTCCTTGTACTGTCAAGATATTTATTCTCGTTAATTCGACGCCTTTATCTATTTATCTGTTTACTTATTTCTTATCTATTTTCATTTGTTTATTTGTTAATCTATTTATCTATTTGTTTACTTATTTCTTATCTATTTTCATTTGTTTATTTGTTAATCTATTCATTTATTTGTTTACTTATTTCTTATCTATTTTCATTTGTTTATTTGTTAATTAATTAATTTATTAGCTTAATTATTTCTTATTTATTTTCATTTGTTTATTTGTTCATTTATCTATTTGTTTGTTTACTTACTTCTTATTTATTTTCATTTATTTATTTGTTCATTTATTTATTTGTTCATTTACTTATTTAGTTGTTTACTTATTTCTTGTCTATTTTCATTTATTTATTTACTCGTCTATTTAGTTATTGGTAAAGGATATCATATACGCTTCTTTTATACCATTAATTTTGCATTTTCGCCGTGTGTGTAATAGGAATTGCATGACTTCTTTATCACAGAATGGTATGTTGTTTTTTTTGTTTTGTTTTGTTTTCCGCTAGAAGTGCGTTAGCTTTATCCATATTTATCCTGATATCCTTGTTATCCTTTTGGTATATCGACTTCCTCAACGAGAGTCCTGTTATTCGACCAATTCAGGATATCACACATCCTTCGCCTTATTCTCAGGTGTAACGATATCCATTTATATCCTTGTAGAGGGTCGTGGTGTATCGAATTCTAAATTTCCTGTTATTTAATTGATTCAGGATATCATACTTTTCTTTGGGGGGGGGGCAGTGGGGGGGAGGGGGGTATTCGCTTGCCTGTGTAGCTCGATCTATTCTTTTTTTATCCTTTTATCCTTGTCAGTGCTTGGTAATATATCGTCTTCAGTCATGAAATTCTGGTTATTGGATTATCACTCTCTCTCTCTTTTTCTTTCTCTTTCTCCCTCCACCCCTATCTCTATCTATCTAACTCACTCTCTCTCTCTCTCTCTTTCTCTTTCTCCTTCTCCCTCCCTTTCTCTCTATTTCTCTCCTCCCCCCCCCCCTCTCTCTCTCTCTCTCTCTCTCTCTCTCTCTCTCTCTCTCTCTCTCTCTCTCTCTCTCTCTCTCTCTCTCTCTCTCACTCTCTCTCTCTC
>NC_091563.1:14434747-14437247 GCF_042767895.1 Penaeus vannamei
TTGCATATTTCCATATCTAAAAAAAAAAAAAAAAAAAAAAAGATGAAGGGAAATGACACTCCTCTTGCTAGTTCAAACATGAAGAGGTTGTTACTGAGTATTTGCAGAAACCGAGATATATGAACTTAGATTGATAGTTATATGGATATTAGATTGACAGTCAACATTTTTTTCTTTAGACTTTAAATATATATATATATATATATATATATATATATATATATATATATTAGTTCTGTTATTGTTATCATCATCAGCAATAGCGTTATCATCATTTCATCATAGTCATCTTTCCCGTTATGATAACATCATGATTGTTAATATTTCATCATTATCATCAGCATCAACAATGCTCTCATCATCATCTGCATCATCATCATCCCTTTCATTATCAGTGTTATGTTAGCTACCAAACCTTGCTGATAATACTGACGATCACCATTATGATTATAACTACTAACATCACTATAACCTCAATTATAATGACCTCTTATCATGCCGTTCAGTATAAAAAAAAAAAACTATTGGTCGTATTATCATTATTGTAGTTAGTATTGTGTTGTTTAAGTTACAAAGCGAACAGTGTACACGGAATACACAGAACGGTATGTATTGCAATCTGTTTTCTTTATATTGAATAACTGAATGGTATTTTGTCTTTGTGACTTTTCTCCTCTTTATCATTCTTTTTCTCTTTTTATTTGACCTTATTTGTCTACATCTCAGTCATTCCACCTCTCTCTCTCTCTGATTCTTCATCTGTTCTCATCTCATCCCTCTGTCCTTATCGTCCTCCTTCCATCTTTCCTCTACTCTTCCTCTCTCTCTGTCTCTCTCTCTCTCTCTGTCTCTCTCTCTCTCTCTCTATCTATCTCTCTCTCTCTCTCTCTCTCTCTCTCTCATCTCTCTCTCTCTCTCTCTCATCTCTCTCTCTCCCCCTCACTTTCCCTCCCTCTCTCTCTCTCCCTTTCTCTCTCCTCCACGTCCTCACTCCTCCCCTTCCCTTCCCTCCCCTCCCCTCCTCCCTTTCCCTCCTCCCCCACTTCCCTTCCTCCCTCTCCCTCTCCTCCCTCCTCCCTTCTTTCTTACCTTCCACCCTCTTCTCCTATCCCATCTCATTACCACCCTTCCCTTCTTCTGTTTCCTCACCGTCTCTCCCATTCGTCTCCTTCTCCTTCCTCCCCTCCTTCCCCATAATCTTCTCCTCCTCATTTAAATCCCAGCAGAAGACGCAAAAAAAAAAAAAAAGAGAGAGAGAGAGAGAGAGAGAAAAAAAAAAACATTTAAAGGAAGGAAAACATTTAAACTCTTTTTGGCGTCGAGGGGAAGGCAGATGGCGCGTGGTCTGCTTAGTTCACACCTGCCTGGAGGGAGGAGGAGGAGGAGGAGGAATTGAGGAAGGAAGGAAGGAGGGAGGGAGGGCGGGGTGGAGGGGGAGGAAGGAAGGAGGGAGGGACGGGGGAGGGAGGAGGAGGAATTGGGGAAGGAAGGAAGGAGGGAGGGAGGGAGGGGGGGGGTGGAGGTGGAGGAAGGAAGGAGGGAGGGATGGGGTGGAGTGGGAGGAGGAGGTATTGAGGTGCTGGGAAGGAGGGAGGGAGGAGGGAAGGGGTGGAGGGTGGAGGAAGGAAGGAGGGATGGGGTGGAGTGGGAGGAGGAGAGGGAAGGGAAGGAAGGAGGGATGGGGGTGGAGAGTGGAGGAGGAGGAGGAGGAAGAGTTATTGAGGAAGAGGAAAGAGGGGCCGGGGGTGGGAGGAGAGGAGAGAAGAGGAGGAGGTATTGAGGAAGAAAGGGAAGGGAGGGAGGAGGAGCGGAGGAGGAGGGAATTGAGGAGAGGAAGGAAGGGATGGGGATGGAGGGAGGGAGGGAGGGAGGAGGAAGAGGTATTGAGGAAAGGAGGAAGGATGGAGGGATGGGGAAGGGAGGAAGGGGGAGGAGGAGGGAAAGGAAGGAAGGAGGGGATGGAGGTGGAGGGAGGAAGAGGTGGAGGAAGGAAGGAAGGAGGGATGGGGTGGAGTGGGAGGAGGAGAGGGAAGGAAGGAAGGAGGGGATGGGGGTGGAGGGGGAGGGAAGAGGCATTGAGGAAGGAAGGAAGGGAGGGAGGATGGGGTGGGAGTGGGAGGAGGAGAGGAAGGAAGGGGAAGGGAGTGATGGGGTGGTGGGAGAGGGGAGGAGGAGGAGAGGAGGAAGAGTTATTGAGGAAGGAAGGGAGGTGCTGAAGGAGGGAGGAGAAGGGAGGAAGGAGGGAGGGATGGGGGTTGAAGGGGGGGGGGGTGGAGAGGAATAGGTACTGGGAGAGAGGGAAGGAGGGAGGGAGGGGAGGGTGAGGGTAATAGGGGAGGGTGGAAGGTAAGAGAGGAGAGGAAGGGGAGGTATGAGGGAGGGTGAGGGAGGAAGGGAGTGATAGGGGGGTGTAGGGAAAGGAGGAAGGAAGATGGTGGCTGGTAAGGAGGAAGGGAGGCAGGAGGATGCAGATGAGGAGAGAAGGAATAGGAGAATTAAG
>NC_091563.1:14439747-14442247 GCF_042767895.1 Penaeus vannamei
AAATCCATTCCCAACCTCAGCAGTTTTGAGAGCACACTGAGGTGCACGAGCAGTTCCCTCACGCCCTGTTGTGCGGTGCGGCGGTTGCAACATATGTATGCAACATATTCCATACATTGTTGGTCTAGCCATCTTGCTGACCTGCGTTTAATCCCGCGCGCTGCCAGTGGATGGCAATCCCTTTCATTTCTTCCACACAGGGGGGGGGGGTAGAAGCAAAATAAAATAGATAGTATGTCATAGCAAAGAATATCCGTTGTAACAAATGGAATTAAAACGAAATCTGCACTAGATTAGACTGTATTTAGTGCTGCGTCTACCATAGTTTATTTAAGAAGGAGAAAGAGATTTGTATCATTTATATGTTGGTAGATTGGTAGATAGGTCGCTAGGTAGATGGAGAATGGTAGATATAGATAGGTAGATAGAGACAGATTGATATAGATAAATACAGATCGATATAGAGACCCCACCCCCCCAAAAAAAAAAATAATAAATAATAATAAATGAATAAAGAAAGAATAGATAAATAATAAAGAAAAAATAAACAAATAGATAATAAAGAAAAAATAAACAAATAAATAATAAAGAAAAAATAAACAAATAAATAAAAACAAAGCAAGATGGCGGATCCACACAGCGCAAGCCCCACGCATCCATCTCGCTCTGCCGTTTATCCGTCTTGTCTCCCGGATTCGATGACACGCCATCAACGTCAGCGAGACAAATCCACTCTGTCGCCGCGCCTGCTGTTGCGCCCCGTCAGCAAAGGTGATTAGGGAGAGGGGGGGGGAGAGGAGGGTGATTAAGGAGGGGGAGAGGGAGAGGACAGGGGGAAGGGGGGTTAGGGAGGGAGGAGAGGGAGAGGAGGGGAGGAGGGGGAGGGGGAGGGGGAGAGGAGGGGGAGGGAGAGAGGAGAGGAGGGGGATGAGGGAGAGGGAGAGGTAGGAGGAGGAAGATTAGGGAGGTGGAGGGAGAGAGGAGGGGGATTAGGGAGGGGGGAGGGGAGGGGAGTCCGTCCGTGGCATCCGAGATCTGATAGTGACCGGGATCCTCTTATAGAATGCCCGGATGTTCCTTACATATGCTCGGATCCCTTTGAAAATGCGCAGGTCCGCTTGCAAATGCCTGAATGCTTATATAAGTGACCTAGATCCCTTTATAAGGACCTGGATAAATGCCCAATACCCCTTATAAATGCTCGGATCCCGTTCAACAATGCACATGTCCACTTGTAAATGCCTGAATGCTTTTATGTGCCCTAGATCCCCTTTATAAATGCCTGGATCACCTTATACATACCCAAATCCCTTTTATAAATACCCGAATCTCCTTATACATACCCAGTTCCCCTTATACATGCCCGGATCCCATTGAAAAATGCACAGATCCCTTTATAAATGGCCGGATCCCCTTATACATGCCCGAATCCCCTTATAAAGACCCAGATCCCCTTATAAATACCCCGATCCCCTTATAGATGCCATAATGCCCGTCCCTTCAGCTCCGGGTATGTAATGATCTTCACTCGGGGCATCGGCGCTGAAAACATCTCCAGACGTCTTCTATAAAAAGGGTATAATTAGTGATCGCAAGGGTAGGGGGGGGGGGTGATGGAGGGAAGGGGTAAGGGAGAAGGGGGAGGGAGGGAAGGGGACAGGGGGAAGGGGGGATGGGAGGGGAAGGGGATAGGGAGAGGGAGAGTGGAGGGGAGGGAGGGAGAAGGGGGGAGGGAATGTTCTGGGCAGGGAGAAGAAGGAGGAGGAGGGAGGGAAAGGGGATAGGGAGGAGTGGTGATGGAGGGGAGGGAGTAGGGGAGAAGAGGGAGGGAGGGAAGGGATAGGGGAGAAGGGTCAGGGAGGGAAGGGAGAAGGGAGAGGGGAGGGAAGGGGGATAGGCAGGGGAGTGTGAGGGAGGGAGGGAAAAGGGTGAGTGAGGGAAGGGGGCAGGGAGAAGGGGGAGAGAGGGAAGGGGGCAGGGAAATGGGGTGAGGGAAAAGAAGGAAGGAGGAGAGAGAGGACGAGGAAGAGGATGAGTGAGGGGAATGAAGTGAGGAAAGGGAGTGAAGGGAATAGAGTGAGGAAATGGGAGTGAGGAAAGTGAAGTGAGGAAAGGGGAATGAGAGGAGTGGAGTGAGGGGAATAAAGTGAGGAAGAGAGAACTGAGGGGAATGAAGTGAGGAAAAGAGGATTGAGGGGAATGAAGTGAGGAAAAGGAAAACGAAGTGAGGGGAGTGGAAAATCATTTAAACGAAAAGAACGAGGAGACGAAGAGAAAATATGGAAGGAAATGGCGTTGAAAGGAGAACTAACGACGAAGCAGATGATGAAAATACAAGAAAAAAGGGGAGAAGGAAAAGAGGTTTAAGGAAAAGAGAAAGATCTACAGACGAACACCGAAAAGAGGGAAGAGGCGAGGGCTGATAAATAAAAAAAAGGAGTTAGGAAAACTTGTGTCTCCCTCCCCCCCTCCGTCCCCCCCTCTCACCCCCCCCTCCCGA
>NC_091563.1:14501793-14504293 GCF_042767895.1 Penaeus vannamei
GAGAGAGAGAGGGAGGGAGGAGAGGGAGAGAGAGGGAGAGGAGAGGAGGGAGGAGGAGGGAGGGAGAGGAGAGGAAGGGAGGGAGGGAGAGGTAGAGGGGGAGAGGTTCAAATAAGAGAGAGAGAGAGAAAGTAAGAGAGAGAGAGAGAGAGAGAGAGAAGAGAGAGAGAGAGAGAGAGAGAGAGAGAGAGAGAGAGAGAGAGAGAGAGAGAGAGAGAGAGAGAGAGAGAGAGAGAGAGAGAGAGAGAGAGAGAGAGAGAGAGAGAGAGAGAGAGAGAGAGAAACATGGGAAGAAGAAGAGAGAGAGAGAGAGAGAGAGAGAGAGAGAGAGAGAGAGAGAGAGAGAGAGAGAGAGAGAGAGAGAGAGAGAGAGAGAGAGAGAGAGAGATTGGAAGAGAGAGAGAGAGAGAGAGAGAGAAGAGAGAGAGAGAGAGAGAGAGAGAGAGAGAGAGAGAGACAGAGACAGAGACAGAGACAGAGATAGAGAGACAGAGAGAGAGAGAGAGAGAGAGAGAGAGAGAGAGAGAGAGAGAGAGAGAGAGAGAGAGAGAGAGAGAGAGAAAGAAAGAAAGAGAGAGAGAGAGAGAGAGAGAGAGAGAGAGAGAGAGAGAGAGAGAGAGAGAGAGAGAAGAGAGGAGAGAGACAGACAGACAGACAGACAGACAGACAGACAGACAGACAGACAGACAGACAGACAGACAGACAGACAGACAGACGAGAGAGAGAGAGAGACAGAGAAACAGAAAGTAAGAGAGAGAGAGAGAGAGAGAGAGAGAGAGAGAGAGAGAGAGAGAGAGAGAGAGAGAGAGAGAGAAAGAGAGAGAGAGAGAGAGAGAGAGAGAGGCAGAAAGAGAAAGACGGACAGACAAAAAGAGAAAGAAAAAAAGAAAGAAAGAAAGAGAAAGAGAGGTAGGGAGGGAAGGGTTAAGGGTGCGTCCACATAGCCTATGATGTTACGGCTCTGGACGTAGGGGGGAGGGGGAGGGAAGGAGGGAGGGAGCGGGGGGGGGGGTGTTGAACATTCAGCTGCAGGAAATTCCTCAACATGCGCGCCAGACCGGAAACCAGGGCGGGCTATCTATCGCATCCTCTCTATCAGGTTGCATTTGCAGTGATGCCCTTGGAATCATAAAAAGACTACGGACGAAATACATTCCTTCTGTTGAAAGGCATAGGAGAAAATGGGATAATCTGGTTAAAAATTTATTTGTGAATATATATATGTATATATTTTTTGTGAGTGTATGTGGTCATATACATATATGTGTGTGTGGGGGGTGTATGTGTGAGAGAGAGGGAGAGAGAGAAAGGGGAGAGAGAGAGAGAGAGAGAGAGAGAGAGAGAGAGAGAGAGAGAGAGAGAGAGAGAGAGAGAGAGATAAAGAGAGAGAGAGAGAGAGAGAGAGGAAAAAAGAGACAGAGAGAGGGGGGTTGGAGAGAGAAAGAAAAAAAAAGGAAGGAAGAAAGAAAGAGACAGACAAAGAGCCAGACACACAGCCAGAGACAGACAGAAAAAAATCAAGAAAATCAATCTAACACGTCGATACTTGTACAAATCACATCCATTTAATCCACCCAACTACATCCACCAACTCACAACATCTATCCACTCCTCCTCTATCTAACCCCAATTCTCATCCACTTTCTCTCCGCATAACTCCACTTCCTAAATTTATCCTACTTACCTCTCTCTCCCTTTCGCTCGCTCTCTAACTAGGTCAGACTCCCAGCTGGTTCCCTATCAATTTGCTTGTCAATTGCATGCCCCGAATGTCTGCAATTTCCTGCCTGCTTGATGTGTCATAAGTATCACCACTAAAAAGAAATGAAAAAGAAGAAATGATTGAATAGTAATGAATAGATGAAAGTCGTGATAGTAAATAAATGAAAAAAATAGATAGTAATAAGTAAGTGTATGAATAGATGCATAGTAATAAGTAAATAAATTTTAAAAACTGAATAGTGAGAGTTGAATAAATGAATAACTTAATAATAATAATTGAATAAATGATTATACAAATAGCAATAGGTAGATAGATACATAAATAAAGAATCTAAGTAAATAAATGAATTCATAAAGAGTGATAAATAGATATATGAATAAATAAAGAACAAGGAGTAAATGAATAAATAAATAAAGAGTAACAAGTAAATGAATAAATAAATAAAGAGTAACAAGTAAATGAATAAATAAATAAAGACTAACAAGTAAATGAATAAATAAATAAAGAGTAACAAGTAAATGAATAAATAAATAAAGAGTAACAAGTAAGTGAATAAATAAATAAAGAGTAACAAATAAATGAATAACTAAATGTTTATCAACAAGGCATTTGATCAATGATTGATTAATAGAAATCAAATTTTCCAAACAGATTAGCCGATTCGAATCCAAACTTCCTTCTGTATAGTTGTAAAATAGCACTGAACCTGTTGATAAATAAATAATTTTTTTCTGCTGACTTATTTATTTTCATTTATCATTATTATAATATTTATAA
>NC_091563.1:14541793-14559293 GCF_042767895.1 Penaeus vannamei
CTCATCTTCCCATCTACTTAATAACTTTTCATTGCACTCGAACCCAACCTTAAATCTCATCCTTCTCCTTCGCCTTCAAAACCAACAAACTTAGATCTCGCCTTAATATAAAGTCTGAGAGTAAGTCCCTCTTGTTTTAAATGCTTGGCCAAAATGCAGTAAATCACCCTTAGTAACGAGGTAATTGGCCTTGCTTTAACGACCGTCAAGTGTGATCAACTCGATGATAAATGTGCGTGTATGTGTGTGGTAAGGGCAATGGATATACAGACGCGGAGACAGACACATGCATAATACATACGTACATATATGCATACAGGGAGAGAGGAGGGAGGTAAGGAGTGTATTTGAATATATCTATATCATATACCTGGCTATCTATATCATATATCTGGCTATCTATCTATATATCTATCTATGAATCTATATATTTATACATATATATGCATATGTATATATATACACATACACACATATATGTATATATACATATATACACATATTTATACATATATATACATATGTATATATACATGTGTACACATATATAGAGATATCTATGTACATACATATATATAGGGATATATATACATATATATGTATATATATACATATATATATATATATATATATATATATATATATGTGTGTGTGTGTGTGTGTGTGTGTGTATGTGTGTGTGTGTGTGTGTGTGTGTGTGTGTGTGTGTGTGTGTGTGTGTGTACATATATGCATTTGGTTATATGCATATGGATATATATATATATATATATATATATATATATATATATATATATATATGTATGTATGTATGTATATATATACATATATATATACATATATATATATATATATGTATATATATGTATATATATATATATATGTATATATATATATTATATCGTATCTATATACATATGCATGTCTTTTGTATATATTTTTATGTGGAGAAAGAACTGTATACTTAACATTCAGTACGCACAAGACCTATGTAGACTTACTTGTAATGCACAATAGATATAGACCTGTGTGAATTAATTGAGCATACATCTTTTTCTTCTTTATATAAGTATATCCCTCCCCGCAGATTATCTCTCATTAAAGATTAAGATTTAACCCGGCGGCACAAGCTCCTCCACGTCCTACGCCAGCCAGCCACAACAGCGCCGATTTTCCCGCCAAAAACCGTTAGCGCGTGGCATCATGGCCCCTCTCCCCACCCCTCCCCCTCCCCTCCTCTCCCTTTCCCTCCTCTCCCCTCGCCTGTGCGTGATCACAACACGTGGCACTGGGTCTGTCCTCACCCTTTCCCCTCTTCTTACTCCCCTCTTTCCCCCCCTTCTCTCGCTTCTCACACAGCTGCTCTCGCTTCGACATTTTAAACGTCTTGGGAAGGACGCCTTGGCACGAGGGGTGAGGGAGGAGAGAGAGAGAGAGAGAGAGAGACAGACAGACAGACAGACAGACAGACAGACAGACAGACAGACAGACAGAGACAGAGAGAGACAGAGAGCGAAAGAGAGAGTGAGGTTAGGAGGATACAGAAAGAGAGAAAAGGAGGATAGAGATAAACAGAGAGAAGGAGGATAGAAATAGATAGAGAGAAAGAGGACAGATAAAAAGAGAGAGGAGGATAGAGAGAAAGAGAGAGAGAAGAATAGAGAAAAAGAGAGAAAATGAGGATAGATAGAAAACGAGAAGGAGGATACAGAGAAAGAGAGAGTGAGAGAAGGAAAAACAGACAGAGAGAAAGAAAAGGGAAGAAAGGGAGCCAAAGAGAGGGAGAAAATGACGAAGGACGAGGAAGAGGTGAAAGGTGAAAACAGATACGAGGGAAAAGGCTCCTGAACGGTGACTTTCGAGGGTCTAAAATGCAGGGCGGCGGGCGGGTTGACACTCCACGCTCCAGTACTTATTTTCTCATTTAAAACTACACGCCCACCTCCCTCCCTTTTCTCAACCCACCCACTCGCCGCATGCGCTCTCCCCTTTTACCTACCCACCACGCGCACCCACCCACCCACTTATGCTGAAAAGGACGCGACTCCAAACCATCCAATTATAGAAACTAAAAGAGGGTGAGGTGGAGATTGGCGAAGTAGAGAGAGAGGGGGAGGGAGGAGGGAGGGGGGGAAGGGAGGGAGAGAGAGAGAGAGAGAAAGAGAGAGAGGGGGAGGAGGGGGAGAGAGAGAGAGAGAGAAGGGGGAGGGAGGGAGGGAGGGAGAGAAAGAGAGAGAGGGAGGAGGGAGGGAGAGGGAGAGAGAGAGGGTGAGGGAAGAGGGAGAGAGAGAGAAGGGGGAGGGGGAGGGAGGGGAAGAGAGAAGGGAGAGAGAGAAGTGGGGAGGGAGGGAGAGAGAGAGATAGAGGTTTGGATATAAATGAATGAGAGAGAGAGGCAGAGACAGAAACAGAATCACACAGACAGATATAGAAAAGGGTCAAATAACAAAAAACTGAAAGAATGAATAAAAGTAATGATAAATAAATAAAAAATAGATACAAGAAAACCCTCGAAACCAAAGATAATAACAATCAGCACACACGGACGCACAAACAAAGAATGAGAGAGAGAGAGAGAGAGAGAGAGAGAGAGAGAGAGAGAGAGAGAGAGAGAGAGAGAGAGAGAGAGAGAGAGAGAGAGAGAGAGAGAACCCGTGCTCGAAGCGCTCAAGTGTCGATGAATCAAGAGATCTCATAAGCAATTCACAACAGCTGATTAAGATGTAATAGTCTATTGATCAGCTGATTTGCAAGCAGTGCTTTCACATCAATAGTTGACACCTGCTTATCTACCCATGCAATGAGGAGCTGTCTCATGCATCTTCGTTGATAACTAATCTTTGGGTATTTATTAGCTAGCGTACTGTATCGTTGATAAAGTAATTTTGATTTTATCCAGTTCTATCAAGAACATTACACCGATTTGCTATTTTTCAATATTTTTCTTTCTTATTTGTATGTAAAATGTGGTGGGGATATTACGTACGACTAACATCTGTTAAAAAATTAAGAAGATAAAAAGACACGTTAGGTCTTAATGAAGGAATATATTTAAGGCACAACTATCACAGAATCAAGGTAAACTTGCCTACTATTTGATAAAATCGAGGTCATCAGTCGGTCTCATTAAATAGCATATGTGTCTATACAGGAATCCATAGTAAATCATTTCTTTAAAATATATGTATATATTGTGTTTCTTTTCTTTTCTTCTTTTTAGAAAATTGGGTTGTCCCTATGTCCACAGCTTGGACTAATAAAGAACAAGGTCTTGTTTTACTTGAGAAATCTTAGACCCGCCCATATACGCGGATTGTGTTTCTCGAGACAAAGACGGTCTCTTCTCGATGCGTGTGTTTGTGTTTGGTTAATAAAGATAGATTTTTTAACGACTGTGGCGCGGGCTCGAGGTAGTGCGTTTATAAAAAAATTATTCTCTCTATTGTGTTATTGTTGTTAAGTTATTATCATTATTGTTGTTATTATTATTACTTATCATCATTCATTTTTATTATTATTATTTTTACTTATTATCATTCATTGTTATTGTTATTATTATCATTATCATTGTTATACTTTATTATTATTACGATCGTTATTATTTTTATTATTACTATTATCATTTTTTCTATCATTATCTTTATCATTATCATCATCATTACTATGATTATTATTGTTATCATTATCATCATCATCATCGTTATTATCATTATTATTATCTTTTGTATCATCATCATTATTATTATCATTATCTATCATCATCATAGTTATTATCATTATTATCATCATATTATTATTTAAGCAAACTCAAAAACACCAACCACGTGCCATCCATTCTCTATCCCTAAATCCCTCAGACAGACTTTCTCTCAATCCGAGCCCCAAAAAATGAACATCCACACTGTCTTCTTTAACCCTTATCGTATCCGCACCACAAATTTGTCAGCTGAGATTTCCTCCTCGACTCTCTCGGCTCTCTCTCTCTCTCTCGGCTCTCTCGGCTCTCTCTCTCTCTCGACTCTCTCGGCTCTCTCTCTCGGCTCGCCTGTAGAATGTATGTAATTCAGAGTAAGGCGATCTCCCTTCACCCGCTTCTGCTTACCATAAACTGTAACTTTCTTGGGTTTCTTCGACGACGTGCGTTCAGCTGCCAAGATAATGAGTTTCCGGCGTATTTCTTCGTCATAGGCTCGCCTCGTGGTCTGGTTAGGGTGAGCACGCTTTCTGAGATTAGACCTACTTGCCTCAGGGCGGTTGTCAGTCACGCTTAGATGTTGGAGTCAGTAGGAGTCAGTGACCGAATTATGGCTTTTAAAAAAAATTGGGGTTCTGTTTTGAATTCGGTTCTTTGCTTGATGTTCGTGATTCTTTGGGTGATTGGTGTCTCAAAATGCGTTATTCTCTATCTGATTTTGTTATGGATGATGTGCTGTTCTTAGGCTTCTAAAAAATATCTGTCAGGAAGTAGGCCTATCGCTAGTTTTAGATTCAGGTAGATGACTTAAGCTCTAATATGCACTCTTAGCGGTCGAATGCACTAACCAATACCCCCTGATTCTGATCTTTCTTAAGCCCTGGCAAAGAAAAACCATTATCTTTGTCATCAAGGATATGGATATTGTGGGTTTACACTCAGGGAGTCATGTACTTCTTCTAAAAAGAGACGAAAAAAAATGGAAGGGAGCAGATATTACAGAAAGCAAAGACAAATTTCGATCAAAACAAACCTAAAAGAATAGATTTTGTAAACCGACAACCCACAAACGAATCCAATACCATCACTAAAAGGATCGGAACCGCTACAAATCGCACCGGATCCCCTAATTGCCGCCAAAACGCTTCCTCGCCATTTATAAACGGCTCCCGAACGTCAAGCCAAAGAGAGTTCCCATTACAGCCTACTGTTTAATCACCACCGGAAGCCCCCAAGCCCTAAGGATGGCCCTCCCTTGGCCCTGGATGACGATGACGGAGTGCCACGCTTTCCGGAAGTGCCTCGGAATGTGTCTCTCATTCCGAAAAGTACGGGCGGGCTCGCGTACACCACGTATCATGTATCCTTTTCACCCTTCTACTTTTAAACTTCCTCCTGCTGTATGTGTCTCTGCTGGGCGACCCTCCGAGGCTGCGTCACTTGAAAAATCATTTTCTTTTCTTAACTAAGGATTTGACGGCGAGATGCTTCACCGTCTCAGGGCTGCGTTTGTCTCGTTCTTGGAGTGGAAACCGTCCAGGATGTTTTGATATTTACACTAGGGTTAGTTTATGTGATCTTTTAAATCTTTTGTTGGTTGTAGTGTTCTATGCTAATAACTAATCACCATCATCATTATTACTGTTATTATTATTATCATCATTATCTTTGTATTATGATTATCATTATCCTTATTGTGATTTTCATTATCTTTATTATGATTATCATTTTTGTTACAATTATTATTATCATTATCATCAATATCATCATCACCAACATCACCATTCTCATTATCATTATCATAATTTCTATTATAATCATTATCAACATCTTCATCATTGTTGCTATTATTGCCATTATCCTTATTATTATCATATCATTTTCATTATCATTATCATTCTCATCATCATCATCATCATAGCCATCATTATCATTATATTTATCATTCCCACTTCGTATACGTGCCTCTTGACCTTTGACGAACGAAAGAGAGACACAGAGATGATAAGATAAGTATTCTTAGACATAGGATCCCTACCCCCTCCCCCTTTCCCCTTTTCCCCTTTTCCCCCTCGCCCCCCCCCCCCCATTTCCCCTTGTCTTATACCTCACTCCGATACAGTTCACTTCTTATGACCTCGTTTCAAGTCAGGTCATAGATGGTCACGTGATTCGGTGAATAGATATTTCTGTTGGGGAAGGGGGGGTGTAGAGAGATGGAGAAGAAAAGAAAAATATCTTGAAGAGCAGGTTGATTAGATAATCTTAAAGGGGAGGGGGGGGGGGCTGGAGGTTTATGTTGTATTTATTTTAAAAGGATTTAAATGTTCTCTTTATGTGTTCGTTTTGTGCTATCTGATTGGGAGAAATACAAAAGATGTTCTTATCTATCAGACGCAATCGGCGCATATGAATGCTACTATGTCTGTGCACACACACTCACACAGACGCACAAAGAGGGAGAGAGAGAGAGAGAGAGAGAGAGAGAGAGAGAGAGAGAGAGAGAGAGAGAGAGAGAGAGAGAGAGAGAGAGAGAGAGAGAGAGGGGGGAGAGAGAGAGAGAGAGAGAGAGAGAGAGAGAGAGAGAGAGAGAGAGAGAGAGAGAGAGAGAGAGAGAGAGAGAGATTAATGAATGGATGGAAAAGAGAGAAAGAGGGAGAGAATGAAAGAGAGAGTCAGAAACAGAGACAAGACAAAGACAAAAGCAGAGACAGATAGACAGAAAGACAGAGAGAACCATATAGGGAAAAACCCACCCAAGCCCACTTCCAACAGAATTCAAGAAATCGCACAAAAACACAAAAATTTGAAATAAAACCCAAAGCTCCCCCCCCCCCCCCCACAACAGGCATACCGTGAGGGCCTTCGACGCCCCAACCAACGCCTCATGACTATTCCTCAATGGAGCAGAGACTCGAGGAGGAGGAGGAGGAGGAGGAGGAGGAGGAGGAGGAGGAGGAGGAGGAGATGGAGGAGGAGGAGGAGGAGGCGGCGGAGGAGGAGGAAGAGGAGAAGGAGGAGGGGGCGGAGGAGAAGGAGAAGGAGGAAGAAGAGGAGAAGGAGGAGGTCACACCCGCCGCACAAAAGGGGTTGAAGGCTCTCCGGTGTCACCGCATCTACATATTTCGTTTTTTTTTTTCTTTAGGCCTATGTAGAAAGTTCTGGCCTGCTTGGTGGGGGACAAGTGCGTAATTGGTGTTTGGTTCCTGTTACAAGCACACACGCTCCGAGGGAAACTCTGCCTTACGTCTGCTTTGGGATGGGCTTGTTATGCCCCGAAGGTGTTCACGGAATCGACGTCGGGAAATTATGAATGTAATATTTTGTGTCTTTGAGTATTTAGTTATCTATTATTTTTCTATTTCTTTCCGAATGCTCCTTCTTAGAGAGATATAGGCCTATTGAATCAAGGAATGAGTTTAGTATTGTATAGGAAATATAATCTTAAACCTGATTACTATCATTTTTATTATCATGGTTATTGTGTATCTAGTGTTCTGTGCATTCAATTTCAATCGTATTTAACCTTATGGAATCCAACGGCGTCTACGAATTAAAAATCCCAGCTAAGATTTTAAGAAAAAAAAGAAGGAAAATATTAGGTTTCCTTCTTATAAGTTAAAAAAGGAAGAAGAAAGAAAAGCAAATTAATTAAATGAGAAACTAAGATAACCTTATGGACTCCAACGGCGTCTACGCACTGAAAACCCCAGACTAAGATTTTAAGAAGAAAAGAAAGAAAATAAATAGGTTTCGATTTTTTTCTTTTTTTAAAAAGGAAGAAGAAAGAAAATCAAATTAAACAAACGAGAAACTACGATAACCTTATGGAATCCAACGGCGTCTACGCACTGAAGCCCCCAGACTAAAATTTCAAGAAGAAAAGAAGGAAAACAAAAAATAGGTTTCGTTCTTACAAATTTAAAAAAAAAAGAAAAAGAAAGAAAAGAAAATCACTTAAATGAGAGACTAAGCCAACACGAGGCGCCTCGGGACTCACCCGCGCAGTCGCAAACGCACGTGTATTATTTTACAAATCACTTCCACTCGACACTGAACACCCCCGCCGGGCCATTACTTGCCGCCGATCCCCTGAGGCAGAGACAAGAGTGTTAATGGGCCCCCTTGGACGAGGGAGTGCCAACGGGGCCCCGATAGTGCTTGTGTTATTGTTGGTGGCACTGATAAGGGCATGAGTGAGCCACACGTGAACACACAGGAACACACACACACACAAACATATGTATATCCATATCTATCTATCCTTCTGTATATTCATGTGTGTATATGTATCTGTATATATATATGTATATATATATATATATATATATATATATATATATATATATGTATATATATATATATATATATATGTATATATATATATATATATATACATAAATATACATATACTTATAGATACATACATACATACATACATACATATATATATAAATATATATATATATATATATATATATATATATATATATATATATATATATATATATATATATATATATATATATATGTATGTATATACACACACACACACACACACACACACACACACACACACAAATATATATATATGTATGTATCTATATCTGTGTGTATGTATGCGTGGCATCTAGGTCTGTGTCGGATTATCCGCTTTTCTAGACAAATATCAATTCAATGATGCTGTTCTGGCCGCTTTATTACGCAGCTTTCGTATCTATAAAGCATCAAGATTACCGCTGAACCACAACTCTAAATACATTTTGGTGAATTGACCCAGGAATTGCGCAGACCGGTAGAGCAGTGTTGTCCAAACTGGGGTCCGCGCACCCCTTGGGGAACGCAACATAGATCATAGGGGAACGTGAACGAACGAGGAACGCACACGCCTCACCTCTCGTAATAAGTTGTGTAAGTATTTTTCAAGAATTTTGTTATTTTATTATTTTTTATTCATGTATTAAATTCGAATTTATTGACCAACACTCCTGCAATGGAGTCTTTTCATAATTAGTATATCATTTACATTATCCTAAATTAAAGTTTGTTTAGCCATAGTGGACGAGGATCGGGGGGTACGTAACAGTACAAGAAAGTAATAAAGGGTACAATAGGCGAAAATGTATGGACAGCACTGCGCTAGAGCATATGACAAAACTGCTGTAAATGTTGCTCCTTATAACGAAATCTTATATACTGTATGATACGCATGTAAGTGTAACAGGAACAAGGAAGGGAAGGGCAAGAAAAAACACGAATATGCCGAAGGCCTCTTCGCTAATCCTTCGTCAGGGCATACATATATGCCCTATATGTATGCCCTGACGAAGCATTAGCGAAAAGGCCTTTGGCATATTCATGTGTTTTCTTGCCCATCCCTTCGTTGTTTCTGTTGCAATCTGTTCATCATGAATTCCTCACACGTATGTAAATGTTCTTTTTTATATGGGTTGAATCATCATTTTCTTGAATAGATCGTTATGATTTTACTCTTTTTTTGCATTACAGAAACCCAAATGAAGTATTTCTAATGTATTTCTTTTGAGAATACACGAGGGGAATGTTGATTGCTACAGAGACGTGTAAGAGAAGCATAACCTGAGCCCATGAAGCAGACTAATATAAAAATGAAAAAAAAAACAATCATATTTCTATTTTTTATTGTAGGTGTTATAATCTATGGCAGTGCTGTAACGAAGGTCAAAGAAATGCTTCTGTATATATGCATTTATACATATATATATGTATATGCATGTGCCTATATATATATATATATATATATATATATATATATATATATATATATATATATATATATATATATATATATATGTATGTATACATGTATATATATACACACACGCACACACAGCCACACACACACACACACAAATATATATATATATATATATATATATATATATATATATATATATATATATATATATATATATATATATATATTCCCTCCCCATCTAAGCTCCATCATCCCTGTCACGAAGTGAAACGGGATCCGTCACCCTTGCCTACCCCCTCACCCCCCCATTTCCTCCCTCTCCCCTCGATCATGTAACAGAACCCGTTCACCCTTTGCCCTCGCCACCCGCCCCCTCCCCCACCTCACCCCTCCTCTCCTCCGTGCTCTTCAAGCTTTCGGGGTGCAGTACTACCCCCACTCCCCCTTACAACGCTCATCTTCGGATCACGTGGTTCAAGTTGCTTATTGGTGTATTATATATATTTTTTCTCTGTCTGTTTCTTTCTGTCTGTTTGTCTGTCTGTCTGTCTCTCTCTATCTCTATACCTATTTCTTTCTGTGTATGCGTGTGTCTGTGTGTGTATACAAAGAGAGAGAGAGAGAGAGAGAGAGAGAGAGAGAGAGAGAGAGAGAGAGAGGAGAGGACAGAGAGAGAAAGAGAGAGAGAGAGAGAGAGAGAGAGAGAGAGAGAGAGAGAGAGAGAGAGAGAGAGAGAGAGAGAGAGAGAGAGAGAGAGAGAGAGAGAGAGAGAGAGAGAAAGGAAAGAGAGATAGAGAGAAAGAGAGATGAGAGAGTTGTAGGTGGATTTACTTGCAGTCCTACTTGCTCTTGCCTGTGTTCGTGTGTTCCCTTGCTATGCCACAAATCCAACTTCAGCATTTACCCATATGTGTCTCATTACACCGTGATTACACATAACTATCTACTTGCAGCATATCCATTTTTTTTCTTTTCCTGTTTCCCTTCGCGTTTTTCTTTTTCTGTTATTCTACCAACGCGTACTTATTTATGTCCTAATTCGAAAGGCACCCAATTCCACCTCTATGTCACGCAGAGATGTAATATAGCGTTGTAATATTAAGATTTGGATTAAAATTCGTCCACTAAAATGCGCAGATGGGCTACTTTTAGTCATCAAACGTTAAAACTATGGCGACAGAAAGTCCAACGTTAAAACTAGGCCAGCACTTTAAGTCATCCAACGTTAAAACTATGCCAGCAGATAGTCCACTTCAAGTCATCAAACGTTAAAACTATAACAGCACGCAATATAACACTCATCACTGATAATAATTATTGCTACAGACACCATACTCCATTTTCCCGTGATGTGAAGCTGCACCTGAGCTACTGGTGATGACTAGTTGAAATTAAGACGTGCCAATAACATCACTAAATTATGATTAATTATCATCACTAAGCTGTCAATTATCTCATAATTACCATCACGAATCTGTCATCCTGTCATCAATGATTACCCAGCTGTCATGCGTATTTTCCCCTTGATAAAAACGGAATGTTGTTTCATCAACGTTTTCTAAAGTCATACCTACGTATTTCTCGTGTTCTTCATCTAGATATCGAATTTTTTATCTTTTTTTTCAAGTTTTAGCTCTTTGATTTTCCAGCCTCCATATTTCTCTTCCCCAAATAGCAATAACAATGATAACAATGATAACGATGATATACTTTTTGATGATTCCCTCTCGTTCCCCTATCGTCAGATGTTCAATTACAAATATGCCTGTACAGGAGATATGGATATTTATCTTACACATTGTAATATGTATATTATATACAGCTAGAGAGAGAGAGGGGGGAGATAGATAGATAGATAGATAGATAGATAGAGAGAGAGAGAGAGAAAGAGAGAGAGAGAGAGAGAGAGAGAGAGAGAGAGAGAGAGAGAGAGAGAGAGAGAGAGAGAGAGAGAAGGGAGAGATGATAATTACGTGTGTTGACATTTATTAAGATGGCGACTGCAGAAAAGTGTGTAATTAATTAGTGGAATAAGCACAGAATGAGAAAAAGAATGTAGCGAAACTGATATCTAGTTCTTTAGCTTAAGTAGGATTTTTTTAGATATCTTTTTTGTATCATGCATGTCGGATATTAGTAATTCTGTGAACACGCTGACATACTTTAAATCGATACTGATATAGCTAAGTGAATATAAAGGCAAATTAATCATATATAAACACACACGCACGCACACACGCACTCACACACACACACACACACACACACACACACACACACACACACACACACACACACACACACACTCACACTCACACACACACACACACACACACACACACACACACACACACACACACACACTCACACACTCACACTCACACGCACGCACACACACACACACTCACACACACACACACACACACACACACACACACACACACACACACACACTCACACTCACTCACACACACACGCACGCACACACACACTCACACACACACACACACACACACACACACATATATATATATATATATATATATATATATATATATATATATATATATATATATATATATAATTGTCTATACATACATATTGTGTATGTGTACATGTATATGTGCGCGTGTGCAAATACACAGAATGAACCATCATGACTGTTTCAGAGTTACACAAGAGTGTCCCGCGAGAAGCAGGATGTCTTCGGACACGCCCCTTGCGAAGGTCCAGGAGTGGCAACCCCGATACTATTATTAATTTTGTTAATAATGATAGTTATAATCATGTTACTGCTACCACTGCTAATGATGGTAGTTCTAATCGCAGTAGGGATAAGGTATTATTAATGATATCAATAATAAAGATAAGTGTATGAGTGATGATAAATTTAATAGCGATATTGGCTTTGATAATGATGATGGTCCAGATATTATGAAAGGATCGGATGCCTCCGACGCCACATGCTTCTGACGTCACGACAAAAAAAAATCGAGTTTGATTGAACGACAGTGAGGAATGATGAAAAACCAGAGCAGAATTCAAAAAGTTTGTAAATATTCACTGAATCAATTGTATATGATATCAAAATCTCAATGCATGTATTAATTCCCAAATTAGGCTACACGTAACCCGACGGGTACATCTGCACTTTTCAGAGGGTACACAGAAGCCCTAAATACTAATGATAGCGTACATTGCTGAACAATGCGCAGTGTACACCATATACTACCATATACCGTAATAAATAACGCAGTAACATGGCGCACCAACACAGGAATCGCCAGATAAGGAAAAAAATCCAACATGGCAACCTCTTCTCCCTCTTTCATGTTACAATTTTGCTAAAATGTATGCAATTCTATCGATGCCCTCATTAGGATGAAACCTTTGCGCTATCTCTCCACTTGAAGATTTCATGATAGATGAATACCCTTGGTTCATCCGGCTACACGTGAACTTGTCAGAAAGAACATAAAAGAACATAAAGGAACAAAGAGGAGGGAACCATTATATTGGAACCACTATAAAGGGAATATTATGCAAAAGCGTTTCCTTCAACAGAGTGAGACACAGTTATAGTTGAAACCACTCACTCAAACTATTGACCCCGCCGTTCATTGAGAAACAAGGTCACAATCTATCGGTCGTGAGATAAGTTTTTTTTTTTTTTTGCTACCTGTAAGAGAGTGAGTATGGCCCAGACTATTGTTTGTTATCTATCTATCTCCCCATCTTACTACACAAGTTTTTTTTTTTTACAATATGCGCATAAATGTCTCAAGAATTTTTGACCAGGAATGACATATCGTAAGACATTCCAGTGTTCTTTAGCGCTGTAAAATGCAATCACTAAGAAGGTATACAACAATCGACAAAAAAAAAATCAATGTATGACCTGTGGCCTCTTGTCGTTCAATACATTGAGTTGCCTTCAGGGAGGATCGAACTCCCGGCCTCTGGTTTACTAGACCAGCGCTCTAGCCACTGAGCTATGAAGGCGTTGTACGTTTGTATGTTACTGATTGTATAGATTTTTTTTTTAAGATACTAAATTGGTAAGCTAGAATAATGAACTAACTGTTATCTGGAGACGAGACAAGATAAACTACTCACGATAAAATGTATCATATTTTTGTAAACATTATAAGACTGAAAGGTCTAATGTCAAATGTGATATTTAATATAGTTACCCAGTTAGTTCCTAGTGTATTTGAAAAATGGGAATATCGTTGGTAATTACACACGAGACTAAAGTTTGAAAGTTGATCATTAACTGTTGTGAGTTAAGTCTGGTATCTCCTTCCCTTAGATCCCTAAAATTTCTAAGTTCTAATGTATCTCTTTTTATCGTGTCCCCCATTTGACTCACACGCATATGCACACACACATACATACGATCTCTCTCTCTCTCTCTCTCTCTCTCTCTCTCTCTCTCCCTCTCTCTCTCTCTATCTATCTATCTCCTCCCTCCCTCCCTCTCTTTCTCTCTCTCTCTCTCTCTCTCTCTCTCTCTCTCTCCCTCTCTCTCTCTCTCTCTCTCTCTCTCTCTCTCTCTCTCTCTCTCTCTCTCTCTCTCTCTCTCTCTCTCTCTCTCTCTCTCTCTCTCTCTCTCTCTCTCTCTCTCTCTCTCTCTCTCTCTCTCTCTCTCTCTCTCTCTCCCTCCCTCCCTCCCTCTCTCTCTATCTATTTCCCTCCCTCCCTATCTCTCTCTCTCTCTCTCTCCCTCCCCATGGCATCCAGCCTCATTCGCAAAGACCTATTTCGAAGTTATGGTCTGAATGGGCAAGAGCGTGGATCCAGATGCTACAGCGAGATGGGCTCTGCTGAAGAGTGTTCCGTTGTGGTTGTTCTGCTGGTTGTAGCTAAAGGAGACTTACCCTTAGATTTGACTGATTTATGGACCTTGTGAACATGGGCTCATAATGAAGCCTAGAATACGTCTAAGTTCATGAGTATTCTTTTTAAATGGGGATGTCCGTTAAGATGCTGTGAAGTCACGATGTCAGAAGTGATGTCAGGAAGCAGTTTCCAGAAGAATCATAGTTTCAGACATTATAATATGTGATAATTGCTAAATCGCCAGTGTTTTCGAAATTAGTCCATCATCGAGTAGTTTACTGTTCTGATTTTTTTTTGGGGGGGTTGACTCAGTTTTTGAAGAAATCTGAAACATTATTCTCACTATTTAGTAATAAGAAATATGAATTATATATCAAACAATATTCAGTGATAAGTTAGATTTTTCAGACAACGGCCCTGAATTGTCATTACATAAAAATTTTTATTCAATGGTAATTAGAATTCTGCCATAACTAACTGACAATATCTACAGTATAACACCAAAAGTAATTTCCATTTATCTGCCTTGTAGCAAAGGTTATGATCATAATGATTAATATAATAATAACGATAGAGAGAGTAATGATAATTAAGAACAGATAACAAAAATGGGTTACAATAAGGGTAATAAGAGTAGTAATGATGATGTGATAATGTCCTTAATGGTGTTGATTAGTTATTATCAAATCGTCATATTCGTGATTGTGATGTGGTCAAATTATTGGTAAATAGATAGGTAGAATAAATGGCGACATAATATTTATTGATATATTTTCGTTCAATAGAAATTCCGTTTTGGTGGACTTAGCTACTTTTCAAACCCCCCACCCCTCCCTCTACTCCCCTCCCCTCCCTCCCACCCCACCCTGCATTCTACCCTGCCTTAGCTCCTTTCCTCCCCCCTTCTCTCTCCTACCCCCCTCCTCACCCCGAAATTCCCATCTTCCCCCTCCCTCCTCTCTCCATACTCCCTATCTCCCCTCTCCCTCCCCTCCATGTCTCCCACTTCCACCTCCACACTTTGCCTTCCATATCATACCCCTCCCTCCCCTCCCCCTCCCTCCATATCTCTCCCCTCCCCCTCTCCCCTCCCTCCATATCTCCCACTCTTCCCTCCTCCCTCTCCCCTCCCTCCATATCTCCCTCTCCTCCCGTATCTCCAACTTATCTCATTCCTTCCCCATCCCATCTCCTCACCTTCCCCCCCATCTCCAACCTCCCCCCCCCCCACCCTGGCACGTGAATGTTAATGAGGCTCAACAACCTATCCTTATCTCCCAAGGCTCAGGCCACCGATGGCGTGGCTGATAACGCGGGGAAGAAGGACGTCACTTGAAGGGTGTCAGTCACTCACCTGGAGGATGTCAGTCACCTGCACAATCAACGACAACCACGAATCACCATCAAATCAACCACGAATCAATTACGAATCAACCACGAATAATAAAATCACAGATCAGTCAACCACGAATGGAACACGAATCAACCCCGCATCACCTACAAATCAACCACGAATTAACTACGAATCAACCACGAATCAGTCAACCACAAATTGATCACGAATCAACCACGAATCAATTACGAATCAACCATGAATCAGTCAACCACAAATTGATCCCGAATCAACCACGAATCAGTCAACCACAAATTGATCACGAATCAACCACGAATCAATTACGAATCAACCATGAATCAGTCAACCACAAATTGATCACGAATCAACCACGAATCAATTACGAATCAACCATGAATCAGTCAACCACAAATTGATCACGAATCAACCACGAATCAATTACGAATCAACCATGAATCAGTCAACCACAAATTGATCACGAATCAACCACGAATCAATTACGAATCAACCATGAATCAGTCAACCACAAATTGATCACGAATCAACCACGAATCAATTACGAATCAACCATGAATCAGTCAACCACAAATTGATCACGAATCAACCACGAATCAATTACGAATCAACCATGAATCAGTCAACCACAAATTGATCACGAATCAACCACGAATCAATTACGAATCAACCACGAATCAGTCAACCACAAATTGATCACGAATCAACCACGAATCAATTACGAATCAACCACGAATCAGTCAACCACAAATTGATCACGAATCAACCACGAATAATAAAAACACAGATCAACCACGAATTGATTACGAATCAACCAAGAATCAGTCAACCACAAATCGAACACGAATCCCCCACAAATCACCCACGAATCACCCACAAATCAACCACGAATCACCCACAAATCAACCACGAATCACCCACAAATCAACCACGAATCAACCACGAATCACCCACAAATCACCCACGAATCACCAACAAATCAACCACGAATCACCAACCATGAATCACCCACAACCACGGGGGAACGAAATCACCCACGAAAATACCCCATGGACGTGTACACTCGCTCCCAGGGCTTAAATCGTCCCCATTGTTAATAAAATACGAGATTAATTAATATCCCGGTACAGTTATCCCGGTACCTGAGGGATGCTGACAGGTGGGGGGAGGAAGGGAAAGGTGAGAAAGAGAAAAAAAGAGAAACGGGGGGAAAGAAGATAAATTGGATGTAAAGGGAAATTTGATGAGAGAGGAATGATGGAAAAAGAGATAGATTGGATATAGAGGGGAACGCGCGAGAGAGAAAAAAATAGGAATTGGGGAAAGAAGATAAATTGGATGTAGAGAGAAATTTGATGAGAGAGGAATGAGGGGAAAAAGATAGCTTGGATGTAAAGGGAAATTTGATGAAAGAAAGAGGGATGAAGAAGAAGAAAAAAGATAAATTAGATGTAGATGGAAATTTGATCAAAGTAAGAGGGATGATGGAAAAAGATAATAAATTAGATGTAGAGGGAAATTCGACGAAAGAAAGAGGAATGAGGGAAAAGAAGATAAATTAGATATAGAGGGAAATCTGATGAAAGAAAGAGGAATGGAGGAAAAGAAGATAAATTAGACGTAGAGGGAAATTGGGTGGAAATGGGGATTGAAAAGAGCATGGGAGAGATGGAAAGAAGGTGAAGAATAAGGGATTAAAAGAGGGAAGAGGAGGGGGGATAAACAACGAATGGGAAAAAAGAGGATAAGGATCATAGGAAATTAGATTGATTGACGGAGGGAAGAAAGGAGAGGGGGTAGGGAGAAGGGAAAGGGGAAATACGAAGATAGACGGGGAAGAAAATGAGATGGAAAGGGA
>NC_091563.1:14579293-14581793 GCF_042767895.1 Penaeus vannamei
CATACACAAATGCACATACACACACAAAAAACATATATTTATTCGAATACAGTAGCGGTACCTGCAGTCAATAAGTTTTCATTATACTTTTGCCGAAACTTGAACGGAAAAAATATTGCCTTTTCTAGGTCAAGTGAGAGGGCAAACCTCCCTCTCTCTCTCTCTCCTTATCTTTCTCTTTCTCTTTCACTCCTATTCTTCCCTACCTCCTATTTCCTCTTCCTCTTCCTTCCCCTTTCACTAACTACAAACCTATTCCCATTACAGATAAAATTATCCCTGAAGTGCATCGAACTGACAGGAAGAATCTTAGTCATTTTTTCTCATTACATTCCACATCAAAAGCACACAAAAGAACTGGTCTTCATTTTCGAAAAAGGAAAAAAAAAATCTATATCCATTTTCCGGAATGTTAACCCCTTGCCCTTGAATCCTGGGAACGGGTTGGCCGGCGTAACTGATAGCGGGCGCAGGGCATCGCGGTTCATTACTGGGGATGGGTTCCATACTGCAGGTGACGTGTGTGTTTGTGTTTGTTTGTTTGGTAGTGTGTGTTTATGTGCGTTTATGTTTATTTGTGTTTGTTTGTGTGTGTATGTGTGTGTGCGTGTGTGTGCCTATGGGTGTATGTGTGTGTGTACGTGTGTGTGTGTGTGTGTGTGCGTGTGTGTGTGTGTGTGTGTGTGTGGGCGTGTGTGTGTGCTTGTGTGTATGTGTGTGTGTGTGTGCGTGTGTGTGTCTGTATGTGTGTGTGTGTGTGTGCATGCGTGCGTGCGTGCGTGCGTGCGTGCGTGCGTGTGTGTGTGTGTGTGTGTCTATAAGTGTGTGTGTGAGTGTGTGTGTGTTTGTTTATGTGTGTGTGTGTGTCTGCGTGTGTGCGTGACTGGCAATTATACGCGTAAATCCTAGCCTGATCATAAATACGACGTAAATTCTAGAAGTTAATGGATTAAATCTCCGCTTATCAGTATATTATCAGCGGTCCTTATCAATTTCGTCATATCTATTCTACTACTATAGAACTAACATCACCATTGCAATTAGAGGAAACATAAGTAGTAACAATAATCTCATAATTAATAAAGGTAATTACCCTCGTTAGCAACACTACTGTGGCATTATCATTATCTGCACTGCCAGGAACATTATGATCTGCTAATTATGATAAAAGCCTATTGTATATTAATGAAGATTCCTCAATGGATTATCCAATTATAATGAAATTAGTTAATTATAATAAAAGCCTGTAATATATCAATGAAAATTTCTCAATTAGTTATCGGTGGATGAACGGAAACTACCAATTATCGTGTATAGGCCTACATAGTCATTTCAGATTTCTTTGGAATCGCTTGATAATCAGAACCAGTTCCAGAACACGTTAAATCAAGGTGTCCTTCTTTTCCTTCTTTTTTTTTCTTCTTCTTCTTCTTTCCTTTTCTTCTTATGTTTCGTTTATTTCATTTTATTTCTATTTTTCTTATTTTTCGTCTTATGATTATTATCAATATTTTTTCTTCTTTCTTCTTCTTCTTCTTTTCTATTTTTCCTTTTTCTTCTTATTTTCTTATTCTTCTTTTTTTTCTTTTTCTTCTCCTTCATCTTCTTTTTACAGCTTATTTTATCTTAAATCTTTAGCAAATGTTTAGTGTTTGTAAGCTTGAACATATTCTGATTAGGCCTATACAAATAATAATGATGATAATAATTCTGCTACTACTACTGATGATGATAATTATAATAACAGTGATAATAGCAACTACAATAAAAACAGTAATTATAATAATAATAACAATAATGATGATAACAACAAAACAACAACAATAATAATAGCAATGCTAATAATACTGATGATTATAATAATAGTATTAATGATAATAATGATCATAACAATAGGACGAAAAAAAATCAACATGATGATTGTTACAATAATTTAATCTTGATGCAAAAACAATACTGATAATAATATTAATCGACATCTATTGCAAAAAAAAGATAATCAATAATAATAACGATAATGAATAAATAGATAGAACACCGAGATGACAACGTTCAACCGTAGGTGTCAGGTTAGCAGATCATAAACAAGACACGGAGAATGACTGGCATCTTATATCTCCTTTATGCTGTCATATATTATGTATATATCACTATCATACCATTTAGAGCAAAGGCATGAATAATTGAGGAACAGGTAGAGAAGCTAAAAGTATTCAAAGCTTTCAGAGAATCTTGGAGTAAATATTAATGTGTGTGTGTGAGTGTGAGTGTAGTGGTGTGTGTGTGTGTGTGTGTGTGTGTGTGTGTGAGTGTAAGGGTGTGTGTGTGAGTGTAAGGGTGTGTGTGTAAGGGTGTGTGTGTGTGTGTGAGTGTAAGTGTGTGTGTGTGTGTGTAAGGGTGTGTGTGTGAGTGTAAGGGTGTGTGTGTGTGCAAGGGTGTGTGTGTGTTAGTGTAAGGGTGTGTGTGTGTGTGTGTGTGTGTGTGTGTGTGTGTGTGTGTG
>NC_091563.1:14596793-14604293 GCF_042767895.1 Penaeus vannamei
TCCAAGTTTTTTTTTTTTTTATTATTATTATTACTTTTATATTTTATTTTTATTTTTATTTTTTATTTTTTTTATTGTTTTTTTTTGGGGGGGGGGGCTTTTTGGAAATGTATAGATATTTTTAGGAATAACAAAAATGTACGCTTTAATAGTTTAAGGTACAGTAACGCGTATTTATTGCAACCGATATAGAAAAGATATGAATTAGAATGAAAGTATGTTGCAACATGAAGATATTTCTTCTCATTCACACCTTCTCTACATATAGTACATATTTCTACATACAGTACAAATATTTCTATGCATACATACATATACATACATGTGGAAAGGTATGAATGAGAACGAATATCTTCACAATACATCTCTTGTATTGTGAAGATATTCGTTCTCATTCATACCTTTCCACATTACGGTTCATATACATACATATATAGTACATACTTTATGACTCGAAATGTGGCTCCCAATGTGAAGATATTCATTCTCATTCGTACCTTTTTCTACACACAATACATATTTCTACATACAGTACATATATTTCTATACATGCAGATATAGTACATACTTCATGACTAGAAATGCCTCTCCTATAATCAAATAATATTGCTTGTACTGTTGAATCTTCATATTTCTTGCTTGCATTTCAAAGATGGATTCTGAGACACATGCAGACTCGAAGTTGCATGTGTTGCTCAATCATGCACCGTCATTCTATTTATTAACTAGTTATCAAAGATTCTCAATCAGCTCTTAATGGGACACCGGAAGCAATCATCAATGCATTAGTGATTTGTTACAGCCTGTAATTATAAGACCAGCGTGACCTTTCCGGGTCGAGCACGCACCCAGGAATGTCCTTGTTTTTCTTTTCATTCTTTAAGAAGTGTCCTTGTCCTCTTCTTTTTCTTTTCCCCCTCTTCTTCTTGCTTCTTCGTATTATTATCCTTATTATGATTATAATGATCCTTATTATGATTATAATGATCCTTATTATGATTATAATGATCATTATTATGATTATAATGATCATTATTATGATTATAATGATCATTATTATGATTACAATGATCATTATTATGATTATAATGATCATTATCATGATTATAATAATATTCATAATCATTATTATTATCAATGTTTTGTCATTATCATCAGTATTATAATCATCATCTTTATTATCGTTATTATCATCATCTTTATTATCATTATTATCATTTTCATTATAATTTTTTCGGGGGTGAGGGGCGGGGAAAATTAATCATATGGCACCCCCTCTAAAAGCACCTGTTCGCGATCTGGCTTCGTGACACGCGAGCAAATCTCACCAGCTAAGCTCTGAATTGATGTCTGCAATATATACATGTTGCACAACTATCGAGTAACGATGAGCATTTAACATCTCACGCAGGAGATGTTGTGATGTGAATCCTCCTTGGGACCGGATTCACGAACGCACTTACGATGGTAGAAAAAAAACGCTGGTAACCACAGAAACGATTGTAAACAGACAGCGGTGGTATTCGCTAACTTACGATCGAATTTACGATGTCATCACGTGTGTTTATCTCGTCGAAAAAATCAATATTTAAGCAAAGTTTTCGGTTTGTTTTAATGTTACGAATGCAATGGTGGCAAGCACATGTCGCAACAAGGTCATGATGTAGAAATGCAAATTTACACATGAAGCGAGCAAGAATAAAAAAGAAAGAAAGAAAAAAAAAAAACTAAATTCATACGTAGACATAGGCCTACATGAGAGCATCAAAAGTATATGAAATCGACGTAACAGTGAACTCCTAGAGCATCCTTCTCTAAAATTATTAGTACAAAAAACACACTTATTGACACAAAACTGGCAATAGCAATATAAACAAGTATGACAGTGTGTGTGTGTGTGTGTGTGTGTGTGTGTGTGTGTGTGTGTGTGTGTGTGTGTGTGTGTGTGTGTGTGTGGGCGTGTTTGTGTGTGTGTGTGTGTGTGTGTGTGTGTGTGTGTGTGTGTGTGTGTGTGTGTGTGTGTGTGTGTGTGTGTGTGTGTGTGTGTGTGTGTGCGGGTGTGTGTGTGTGTGCGGGTGTGTGTGTGTGTGCGGGTGTGTGTGTGTGTGCGGGTGTGTGTGTGTGTGCGGGTGTGTGTGTGTGTGTGTGTGTGTGTGTGTGTGTGTGTGTGTGTGTGTGTGTGTGTGCGGGTGTGTGTGTAGGTGGGTGGGTATGTACATATATTACAGTGGTTACAGTATAGTCGTAAATTTGTCTTATTACTGATTGATCAAAATCTAAATCTGAAGCTAAGAGTATTTGTGAATGTCAGATATAAAAAAAGGTAGAAGAAAAAAAAAATGAAATCCATCGAATGCCAATTGGAAATTGGATTTAGGAATTTATAGAGAAACTTGAAGATTTTCCGACGCGCTGTAAGAAGCCGGTTAATTCTCACGTGGATTCCCTTTTCACAAATGTTCCTATGGACGATTTCCTTGAACGAAAAAATCTCAATCTCTTTCGAAAATCCTTATTTCGGTTCATTTGCTTCATCGAACTCCAATCGCTTATGTCTCATGAATTGCGTCTTGATTTTCACAACAACTTTCACAAGCGCATTCATGGCATCGTGGTGGGAGGTTGCCCGGGCCCGGTCCTCGCCAACCGATGCGCGGAGACGGTCGACCGAAATCTTCCCGTACGTTCTTTTCCTCAAGACACAGATGCTGCTGATATGAAAATCCTGTTTCTTCTTCGTCTTTCATTAAACTTATAGGTACTTCTCTCTAACTTCGAATTTTATGAAGACAATTTACTGTGAATTTGTGAATTCTTTGTGAATGATTAGGTTAGCCGACCGTTTCACTGTTCTGTTCAATATTTTGTTTTCCTTAACTTTAAGGGAATTTAATTCCATAAGGATATATAGGTGTAATTATTTCCTTCCATGTAAAGTCCATAAGCGCCTTTGTTATAGTCACAATTGTCATATGATAAAGAGACAAAACTGCGCTATAAGGCTAAGTGTCTACCTACCTTTTGAGAAGTATGAATTCTACAGATTTTTCTTGCAATCTACAGAACTGGGATAAAAGTAGGATATTTACTCCACAGAACAAAAATATTGGTCTTTCTTGCCTTCAGGGAGGATCGAACTCCCGGCCTCTGGTTTACTAGACCAGCGATCTAGCCACTGAGCTATGAGGCTATTTACTTAGATAGTCCATATGACCGTATTTCTTGATAGGAAATTTATCCATTGACATGTTAATATATTGTGATTTCGTTCCTGTTATCCGCCTGATGCTATGATTATGTCAAATGTACCTTACTATATGGAACATTTAATTGCAAACACAATGATAAAATGGTGATATAATATTGCCAGTATTCAATTGCTCGCATCATATATATATATATATATATATATATATATATATATATATATATATATATCTTCCTTTCCTTTCTTCTCTTCTTTTTTTACAGTTTACTTATCTTGATATCCACACATGTACCTACTACCAATCTGTACATTTTACTTTTCTTCCGTTTAGCAATATAAAAAAAAACTCAATCTGAAGAAAAAAATCAATACAATTTAGTCATACATGCGATCTGAATGGCCATTACTTGCGGACACATGTACACTGAATGGTGCTACAGCTGAACAAACCATACATGTGGAATAGCACTGCTACTTAATGTATATTTTTTCAATTTTCCGAACTCAGATTTATTTTGGTGTACATGAATGAACATACAAAAATATATACTATTTTTACGAAAACTGCAAATGGAAAATTATCTTGGATTCTGTTTCTCTGACGTCACTGAGGCTCATGGTGTACTATGATAGCATTCTAGCCACTGATAAGAGGGGGAGAGGGGGAGAGAGAGAGAGAGAGAGAGAGAGAGAGAGAGAGAGAGAGAGAGAGAGAGAGAGAGAGAGAGAGAGAGAGAGAGAGAGAGAGAGAGAGAGAGAGAGAGAGAGAGAGAGACGGTGAGACAAAGACAAATAATACAAGACAATTTTAGTTTCTTTTTAATATTATGCAAGGACAACGCTCCTTCATGAGGGAGGTTTGAAAACTTTGAAATACTGTGCTTTACGACATTCCATACAGTACAGCAACCCGACACGAAAGCTGCATTTCAGCCGTGGAAAATCTTGAGACGGGCTTGATTCCGGCTTGATCTGACCGTTTTCGACGCGCCAGATCGTGAGCCCGGCTTGCGTCGAGATGGAAAGTGACGTCAGAATGTAAACAAAGACGATTATTTTTGCGTACTGCTATTTTTTTCCTCGTTATATCTTTTTAGTCTGTCTTAAGAAACGCAAATGGATGAGTTGTCAGTTTGAAATGATATTTGACCTTCGCTTCAACATCTATCAAATCTATGAATTTTATTAATTGCGTAGCAATCATGGATATAGGCGAGCTCTGTTGGGGCTGCGGTTACTTTTTTTTTTTTTTTACAAAATATTTAGAAGCGAATATGTGGTATAGATTGGATAAGGTCACAATGCTTAACGAAGACTTATATGCATAAGACGTCAGAAGTCTATGCAAAACACGTTCTTTTTTTGTTTGTTTTTTATCATACGGCTGAAACGTCATGGCTGTCAGATGATCATGTTCCTTCATACAATTTTTTAATATTTCGTTTGTAAGATATATATCGCATGCATTATATATTTTTTTGTGCATTTCCATTTCTTTAATAAACGAAGAATGTCTCGGATATTTCCATGTATCTGACATTTTAAAAAATCAGATGATGAACCCTATTCGTTCTTTAATATTGTTAAAAAAGTAACAGATATACATGTATTTTTCATCTCGTTGGATTATGAGGAAGACTTTCCTTGGGATACCAAATTGTAGAAAGCAGAAATACCAAATAGATAACACAGCCTTCATAGCTCAGTGGCTAGAGCGCTGGTCTAGTAAACCAGAGGCCGGGAGTTCGATCCTCCCTGAAGGCAATATACCTGCCATTTTGTTAGTGGAGTGTACATTATAAGAATAATCTGTAGCGTTCTTCCTTCCCAAAAGCAGGCAGAAATTTGTGATAATATTGCTACGTATGCGCATGTTGATGTTCATATGTTCGGGGTCGCTACTCGAGGCTTGAGAGGAGAGGAAAGCGACGCTGGCATGGCGGTCGGGACGATTGATCAGCAATGTGACGCATTTCAGACAGCGATATTGGCAGTTCTGTGGAGTGTCATGAGAAAAGTGAGCGCTGTGGGAGTTCAGCAGGAAGTACGCTTTCGTGTTAAGATAAACTGGTGGAGTGTTATGAGTGCTAAAGGCGAAATTTGAGTGACTGAAATAAGGCTAGGCGTACATGGACAGCAGCAGTGGCCGGTGACTCGCTTTAGACGCTCCCCGTGGATATTAGTCATGTGAAGTGAAGCGAACTCTCTACCAGTGTGCTCTCGGACGCATCATCTAATTAGCGTCTACATGAAAATCATGCCATCCTTTTGTGTCATATTAAGCATACATTATCCCCCTGCCTCTCTGTGGTAAGAACGGAAATAGAGGAATGTTAAGTACATGTGTGCGTTTGTCTTCGCCCGCCTGAGAAAGTTACTCACAGACGTTTCAATATTATAGCGCAGTTTTGTTTGTTTATTACATATATTTACTACTTAATTGTATGCCAATTGTGATCAATAACAAAGGCGGTTATGGACTTTACACATATAGTCTCGGATGGAAATCACTACACCTATGTAGCCTTTTGGAATAGAATTCTCTTAAAGTTCAGGAAAACAAAATATTGAACAGAATAGTGAAACGGTCGCTAACCTAATCATTCACAAAGCACAGCCTTCCCTTCAGTAAATGCCTTCATAAAATTCGAAGTTAGAGAGAAGTACCTATACGTTTAATGAAAGACGAAGAAGAAACAGGATTTTCATATCAACAGCATCTGTGTCTTGAGGAAAAGAACGTACGGGAAGATTTCAGTCGACCGTCTCCACGCACAGGTCAGCGAGGACCGGGCCCGGGCAACCTCCCACCACGATGCCATGAATGCGCTTGTGAAAGTTGTGAAAATCAAGACGTAATTCATGAGACATAAAGGATTGGAGTTCGATGAAGCAAATGAACCGAAATAAGGATTTTCGAAAGAGATGGAGATTTTTTTCGTTCAAGGAAATCGTCCAAAGGAACATTTGTGAAAAGGGAATCCACGTGAGAATTGACCGGCTTCTTACAGCGCGTCGGAAAATCTTCAAGTTTCTCTATGAAATCCAAAATTCATTTGGCATTCGATGGATTTCATGGCGAAAGACGTTTGGCACAAGCGGCAAGACAATGGTTGGTTCGGTTTGCCTTCCATTTTTTTTTTTCTTAGCTTCGTCTGATGAGAAACACCTGGCGAGGTCATTGGTTTTCAATTCATATTGTGTTTGTGTTCATATATGAATATATTTACATAAATGTGGATATGTGTGTGTGTGTGTGTGTGTGTGTGCACATCTCCATACAATACATGCATGCATGCATACATACATACACACTCACATACACACGTGTGTGTGTATGTGTGTGTCTATATATACATGTATATATATGTATATATATACATATATATATATATATATATATATATATATATATATATATATATATATATTATATACACATATGTGTGTAAATGTGTATATATACACATACTCACACACACAAACATGTATGTTTTTGTACATATATGCATAAATACATAATAAATCAAATAACTGAACAAATATAACAATGTACAAAGTTTACTTCTCTTCGAATAGGAGAAGAAAAAGCTCAATTCCTACATTCATTCTTTGCCAAGTATTACATGAAGCCTTCAGAGCTCATTGGCTAGAGCGCTGGTCTAGTAAACCAGAGGCCGGGAGTTCGATTCTCCCTGACGTCACATATTCTTGGTCTCTTTTTTCCTTCTGGAGGCCTTAGGGTAAACTTAGGATTCACTTCACTCGTTGAACGGTTACACGGAAATGCTTTTTGGATTATAACGAAACAGCTATATTTGGAGAGCTAACCTGATGAAGCACACCCCTCAGACTTCCATATCCACCCAAATATATTCCTGCAAATTATACTCATCAGCGGGTTCTTTGGCACTGCATGTAGCAAAAATATTTATACAGATCCGGTATAAAATAAATTTCAAGTAAACATCAGAATTGATAGTACATGAAACTTATTTCCCCCTGAAACTAAGATTAAAGAAGGCCGGTGGTATTCCTGCGTACTGCAACCATATGCATAAATATAAACGTTATTTCCGGATAATAAGTACGAACCTAACCTACACTAGCATGACCTAAGCTAACCTGAAAGTGGTATCAAGTGTCGAGACGCCGCCATTTTGTTTGATTTACCACGTTTGCGCAAGGCACCAATCAGGAGCTTTTCTGCCGTACTTGTAGTCACTGCCATTAAAGAAACAAACCTTAGGGAATTAAAGAATGAATGACATGTAGAAGGTATGAACGAGAAT
>NC_091563.1:14616793-14619293 GCF_042767895.1 Penaeus vannamei
TTCATTTTTATATGTTGTGATATAGCTTTGTGCAACTTGTGTTTAGTTTCTCGTCTGCCTTCCTTTCTTCTCTTCTCTTCACTTCGATCACGCCTACATATTCTCAGGGCTCTCTCTCGGTCTCTCTCTCTCTCTCTCTCTCTCTCTCTCTCTCTCTCTCTCTCTCTCTCTCTCTCTCTCTCTCTCTCTCTCTCTCTCTCTCTCTCTCTCTCTCTCTCTCTCTCCCTCTCTCCCTATCTTTCTCTTTCTCTCTTTCCCTCTCTCTCTCGCTGTATTGCTTTTCAATGCCCCAAACACTCAATAAATACACTCATTCGAAACACACAAGCAGCATCGCAAACCTCCATTTAAAAGCTTTTGAGAACCTAATGCATTTTTCACCACGTATCCCCATTTTCCTTTTTATTTCGAAGGTCTAATGACGTCACTTGATTCAGACAGAAGTGAATAGAAACTTTTGAGTACCTTTAGTTTTGAAACTCGCCTTAATTAAAGGGTTTGTGTGAAGTAATTATCGTGCATTGTTTTTTTCCTTGAATATTGGTCGATAATGTATGTTTAGCCTATTCATGCATAACATTTTCGAATAGACCCTCTGGTATCCCCAAAACTCCCATAGCAACGCCCCTAGAAACGAAGATGCAAAACATCGGCGATCTTCGGCAATTCCCGCTGGTGACGTCATTCCCAGAACCAGGGTGAACCTTGTTGAATAGCGTGATACACACAATAGTGCACCGCGAGTCAAGAATATCACGGAATTGTCCCAATTTCAAGCTATAAACAATCTTTTAAAAAAATACATTTTCTCAGTTATGCAAAATAAGCAAAACCAGAAAAATATATCGTAGAACTTTTAATCAGTCAGTTTATTTCGCCCTCTGTCTATGTCTATCTGTGTATCTCTCATTTTCTGTGTGTGTGTGTGCGCGCGCGCGTGTGTGTGTGGATAGAGAGATGTGTGTGTCCCTCTCTTTTTCTTTACCTTTCCCTTCACTTTTCTTGGTTCATTAAAATAATCTGCATTTGACACAGTTTGTTTTTCTTTCTTTTCCATTTCTCTCTCTCTCTCTTTTACATGCTCTCTGGGTCTCCCTTTCTCGTTATCGTATTAATTTTTATATCCATCCTTTTTCTTTTATCATTATAATTACTACTACAACTTCAACTGTTTTTATCACTAATGGTTATCATAATTTGCCTAGAAAAGATAAAGTACATAACAAACAAAATAATGAAGAGGTGTATCTTGATGTCATCAGTACATGAATATATATACCAAATCATTTATGAACAATTGATAAGTATACGCTGGATAGGCCTGATAGAAAGAAGCCAAATATCAGGTACATATAAACAAAACGTGATTAGGAACATGCTCTTTACTCTCTCGAGAATACAATCATCAGCTGATGTCTGATCCAATATGGATTGATGTACATGGCGATGTACAGTTGTATTACTACACAGAGGTAGGGCAGGTACACCCCAAAAAACAACACAAATAAATACCAATGCCCCTCCACTCGCGAATGGATGTAGGCCTGCGTCTCGGGTGCAGACAAGAGATTGCTCAGCCTACAGAAATTTTGTACAATATAGAAGCGGGATCACACGTTCGACCATAAAAAATATTTAGAAAATCGCCATTCATTCGATCTCTTCGGGTCTCGACGCCACTCCATGTCAGGCTGGTTTGGCACAACTTCCACGACGTCCACAGCGTCGGGCTCGTGCATGTACGGTCCAACAACCATCAACCCTTGATATTCCTCTTCTCCCAACTCTTCGAAGACGTAGGCACCCTCTGAAGAACTTATACCAATGTCCTCGTCGGAATAATCCGATGAAACTTCACTGCCGCTGTAGTCTTGTAGTGAGTCCGCCATGTACAATGTACTGAATGCAGAGAATGCTGTGATCCTGTTCTGGAATTGACGTCACACATCCGGGTTTAGGGATTTTAACGGGAAATATAACTTGACCGGAAAATCGAAATAAATCAATAAATTCTCTATTTTGGGGAATTATTTTCAGATTTCCTTTTTTACTGATATTAAAGAGATAGTTTGCGAGCTAATGTTTCCCTATTTAAAATCTTCAGTTGATACTTCACATAAGCCCTCTCGAGTCAAATTGTAGTAAAACGAATACTTTCTCGATTTGAAGCATTTAAGTGATTTATAGCAATGGCTCATTTAGACTTGCTAGTGTTGTCTGGCAGTCTCTAAGTATCCGTACACCCTCCCCCCCCACCACCACCACCACCCCCTCCCGCTTTTCTCCCTCAGAAAAAAATAAGCCAATTTCATATTCACATAACCATGGTCCGATACTTGACACTAATATATTCCAAGTATAAAACAAATACATTAAGATTGGACATTTTGACATCTACAAGATCAGATCAGCTATCAAGAACGTAGGAAATATTATAACTATTTATTTAAACTGATTCGAAAGGCAGACTGAAGCGGTCAAATGTGGATGGAGTTTATCT
>NC_091563.1:14634293-14636793 GCF_042767895.1 Penaeus vannamei
ACAAATACAGAGACAGACAAAGAACTTATGCTTAAAAAAAAAAAGTTAATGAGAAAATAGTCAATAGAACTTTGAGTGACAGACCCTCATCTTCCTGCACGGTGACATAGGGGGTTTAAGGACCCCTTCGTACTAAGGGCGACGTTAGGGGAGGATAAGGGCGAGGTAAGGGAAGAGTAAGGGAGAGGCTAAGGGAGGGTAGGAATGGATAAGGGCTAGTATAAGGGAGCATAGGTAAGGATAGGGGCGAGGATAGAGGAAAATGAGGACGAGGATAAGGGCCGATAGGAAGGGAAAAAGGGAGAACTGGAAGAGCCGTCCAGGAGACACCCACCCCTCACTCCCCCCTCCCCGCCACGAACCGCCAACACAAGGCCGAGGACAGCGCAGGAGATAAACCAAGATAAGCCCTGCATCTCATTTTCCTCCCGCCCATCCGCCCACGGCCCCACAGAGGGCGAGAGAAAGAGCGGAGGAGCCGAGAGGGCGTCCCACCGGGCGGCGTCTCCCGAGCTCCCACGCATCTTAAGGCAGCCTCTTCTCTTCTCCTTCCCTCTCCTCCTCTCTTCGTTCTTTTGTCCACCCTTTATCTTTCCCTCTGGCTACTGTGTATGGTCTTTATGCCCGCACACTGTCCGCTCGACACTACAAACACTTGTCTCTGAGAGAGTATCCGGTGGTCCAGGGGCTGCGCGACCGTCCCATCCCTGTGCCCCCGTAGATGCCCTCCCCCACCCCTCCTCTACCCCTCCAATACCCATCCCTGTCCCTCCTCTACTCCTCCAATACCCACTACCGCCCGTTCTCTAGCCCCTACCTACGCTCCTCTACCCCTTCAATACCCACCCCCAGCACACCTCTACCCCTACCCCCTCCTCTACCCCTCCAATACCCACTACCATCCCTTCTCTAGCCCCTACCTACCCTCCTCTACCCCTTCAATACCCACCCCCACCCCACCTCTACCCCTACCCCTCCAATACCCATCCCCATCCCTTCTCTAGCCACTACCTACCCCCACCCCACCCCACCCCCCACCCCACCTCTACCCCTACCCCTCCTCTACCCACTACCACCCCTTCTCTACCCCTCCATAACCACCCCCATCCCTCCTCTAGTCCTCTATATACCCAAACCATCCCTCCTCTATCCCTCCAATACCCACTCCCACACCTCCTCTACCTCCTACCCACCCACCCCCTACCCCTCCTCCTCTACCCCTACCCCACTCTCTCCTCCTATAGACGGAGCTTTACAATACTAAAGAATTTTTCAAGCTCTGGTGGACAAGTGAGTGCACTCCGACGAGGATGATAATGACTATTGTGTTGTTTGGGTTTGTAATACCATCGTGGAAGCAGTACAACAATGTACAGATCCTCCTCCCCTTCTGGAGATGATGGGATTCTCGACCCTAAGGGATAATGATGATAAAGATGAATGGGAAGTGAATTGTTAATGGCATTGGGTGGTGCTGTGACTGAAATCTGTTTATGATTTACGTTGGTTGTTATTCACTGTGCTTTTCGTCTTTTGTTTCGTGATTCTGATGACAGAGAGAGAGAGAGAACATGTTTAATATCATTATCTCTCTTTCTCCCTCTTCTCCCTGTTGTTCTTTTTTCTCTAACGCTCTGTTTCTATTATTCTATCTCTCTACCTCTAGTACAAAAAAAAAAAATCACAATGAAAATATAAACTAAAACATTATCATGAAAAAGTATGTCAGAAGAAAAGAAATGAAGGCAAAAACGACTTGGTAAGAATAAAGAATGAAAAAACTGAAATTTATGGATGAGAGAAGAATTACCATGGAGGAACGAAAGGGAAAGGAAGCCATGTATGGTTAAACTTTTAAGAGAAGTACACTGGCAAATAACTCAAGGTCGTGAGGCAAACTTTTCTGAAGTCTTTACATGTACTTGTCCCTTCGATTTGCTATGGTGAACGTTGGTTTCAGAATACTCACTCCTATGCTCAAACCTGCAAGCGCTATTTTCTTTGATCATAATCTTGTCTGTTTTCATTGTATTGGTGCTATATAAAATTTCTAAGATTGCGAGTTGTAAGATAAGTTTGATTATTTTACATATCAACACTCATAAGATCAAGTATTTACCTTTCACAAATTGAAAAAGATGCGTTTGTTGACGTTCTTTTCCGGAAGAATGTAGATATATAGTATCCAGACTGAGGACCTCACCCGATTTAAAAGTGTCAGATGCTTTCGTTTTCACAAAGAGAAAGAGAGCGAGAGAAAGAGAGAGAGAGAGAGAGAGAGAGAGAGAGAGAGAGAGAGAGAGAGAGAGAGAGAGAGAGAGAGAGAGAGAGAGAGAGAGAGAGAGAGAGAGAGAGAGAGAGAGAGAGAGAGAGAGAGAGAGATGAAGAGAAAGGGAGAGTTTGATTTGACAGAAAGAGAAAGAGTGAGAGAGAGAGTTTGATTTGATTTGACACACACACACACGCACACACACTCAGAGAGAGAGAGAGAGAGAGAGAG
>NC_091563.1:14666793-14674293 GCF_042767895.1 Penaeus vannamei
CCAGCAATAACAAGAGCCACACACCCAAACACACCCACACACCCGCATACACACGCCACGCCGCCTTATACACAAATACCACCATGGCAGCCCCAGCACAACGGGACCAGAAGGCATGACCCCAACCCCGTCAGAAGCCCAAAGCGGACCCTAACCCCAAGACACCACCCAAGGGGTCAACACTTCGGTTCAGAAGCGATTCGGCGACCACTGCGTGTGGGAGAGGAACGTGTACCAATACAGGAGGTTGATGCAGACGAAGGCGAAGGGGAAGAGCACTCGGGAGATCTCGTCGATGTTCGAGACGGAGTTGATCTGGTCGAGCTTCGAGGAGGAGGAGGCGGGTCGTCTCGGCGCCCGCTCGTCGGCTCTCGGGAGGTGCGGGGGGCGGCGGCGGTGGGAGCCCTGGGGGGGGGGGGGTTGAGTTCTTGAGTAATTAAAGAACTACTGTGGATTTTCTTTCTTTCTATTAGGTCAATGTGTGTATATGTATATCAATAACAACAATAATAATATCTACAACAATAATAATGATAATAATGTAATGATAATATTGAAAATAATGATAATAGTGAGGATAATGATAATGACAATAGTAATAATAATGATAATGATAATAGTAATAATAATAATAATGATAATGATAAAAACAACAACAGTAATGATAACAATAAGTAATAACAATAACAATAACAATAACAATAATAATTACTTTAAAATGACAATGATGATATTCTCTTATCAGGTCAGTGGTTCTCAACCTGTTTCTCGGAAAGTCAAGATCCCGGGAACAGGCCTCGAGAATCCCGTGGCAACAGCACTGTGAACGATCAACAAATTCAACGAAAACTTCTTGCATATCGAGCGGAAGGGAATACGAAGGAACACTGCGCCAATATTTGCGAGGATGAAAAGCGAAAACTGTTATCATGTATCACTGTTGTCGGTAAAACACAACTGTGCTCATCAAATATTACCAATATATTTATTATAGATATTATAGAATTATAATTATTGATATTACTATGACATTTATCATAGATATTATAAAATATCATAATTATCAATATTACTATAATATTGATATGATATAGTAATATTCACCACATATTACGTGAACTATAAATGGGATATTCAGGTATTACTTATAACTGTTATTGAGGAAAAAGGAATAAACACCGCTGGAAAAAGGAGTCTCTCATCGTTATGCATTGACGGTGCATATAAATGAATAAATAAATAAATAAATAAATAAATAAATAAATAAAGGCAAAAGGAAGAGGCATAGTGCATGGTAAAGGCCGAGAACCAGTGTACGAGATTCATATCTATTTGGGAATACAGTCTGGGATCTGCGAATTATCAGATCAATGAAAAACCTGGTATGTCCAATAAGAAAGAAAGAAAGAAAAAAGAAAGAAAGGAAGAAAGAAAGAAAGAAAGGAAGAAAGAAATAAAAAGGAAAGGAAGAAAGAAAGAAAAAGAAAGAAAGAAAGAAGAAAAGAAAGGAGGAAAGAAAAAGGAAAGAAATAAAGAAAATAAATAAAGAAAGAAAAAGAAAGAAAAAAAAGAAAAGAAAAGGAAGAAAGAAAGAACGAAAGGAAAAAGACAGAAAGAAAAGAAGGAAAGAAAGAAAAGAAAGAAAGAAAAAAACAAAGAATAGGAAAAAACAAAGAAAGAAAGAAAACATTCTAATGAAAGGAGCGCACCTTCGTCGCGGCCAGAGAGCTCCTCCTCCCCGTGGCGCAGACGCAGCCGCAGAGCCTCCTCAGCCGCAGGGAGAGGCTGAGGGGCGCGGGCGAGGCGGGCGCCCAGATGTGCAGCGGCGACACGTGGCCCTCGGAGGACCGGGACGAGACCTTCCCGACGCCGTTGGGGCCCGCGGAGGGGTGGGCGGGGCACACGGAGGAGGCGTGGCCCTCGAGGTCCCCCTGCGGCCCGATCGCCATCACGGTGCATGCGATGGGCTGTGGGAGGGACGGGGAGGGATGTGAGGGCGAGGGCGAGGGGAGGGGGTGAGGGCGAGGGGAGGTGGGTGAGGGCGAGGGTAGGGGGTGAAGGCGAGGGGAGGAGGTAGAGGGCGAGGGCGAGGGGGGGAGGGACGAGGGGAGGGGGGTGAGGGCGAGGGGAGGGGGGGAGGGCGAGGGGAGGGCGAAGGGAGGGGGTGAGGGCGAGGGGAGGGTGGGAGGGCGAGGGGAAGGGGGGAGGGCGAGGGGAAGGGGGAGGGCGAGGGGAGGGCGAAGGGAGGGGGGTGAGGGCGAGGGAGGAGGGGGGAGGGCGAGGGGAGGGGCGAAGGGAGGGGGAAGAGGTGAAGCGCGAGGGGAGGGGGGGAGGGCGAGGGGAAGGTGGGAGGGCGAAGGGAGGGCGAAGGGGAGGGGGTGAGGGCGAGGGGAGGGGGGAGGGCGAGGGGAGGGCGAAGGGAGGGGGTGAGGGCGAGGGGAAGGGGGGAGGGCGAGGGGGAGGGCGAAGGGAGGGGGTGAGTGGCGAGGGAGGGGGGGAGGGCGAGGGGAGGGCGAAGGGAGGGGGTGAGGGCGAGGGGAGGGGGTGAGGGCGAGGGGGAAGGGGGGGAGGGCGAAGGGAGGGGGTGAGGGCGAGGGGAGGGGGGAGGGCGAAGGGGAAGGGAGGGTGAGGGGCGAGGGGGGGGGGGGAAGCCGAGGGGAGGGGGGGAGGGCGAGGGGAGGGCGAAGGGAGGGGGTGGAAGGCGGAGGGGAGGGGGGAGGGCGAGGGGAAGGTGGGAGGGCGAAGGGAGGGCGAAGGGAGGGGGTGAGGGCGAGGGGAGGGGGAGAGGGCGAGGGGAGGGCGAAGGGAGGGGGTGAGGGGCGAGGGGAGGGGGGAGGGCGAGGGAAGGGGGGAGGGCGAGGGGAGGGCGAAGGGAGGGGGTGAGGGCGAGGGAGGGGGGGAGGGCGAGGGGAGGGCGTAGGGAGGGGGTGAGGGCGAGGGGAGGGGGGGGAGGGCGAGGGGAAAGGGGGAGGGCGAGGGGAGGGCGAAGGGAGGGGGTGAGGGCGAGGGGAGGGGGAGGCGAGGGCGAGGGGAGGGCGAAGGGAGGGGGTGAGGGCGAGGGGAGAAGGACACGGACGATGGTTGAGGCTTGTAATGAGGGCGAAGGTGAGGGCGGCGGTCAGGGTGATGGTGAAATGTACAGTGGGGTGAGGGCGAGGGGAGGGCGAAGGGGAGGGGGTGAGGGCGAGGGGAGGGGGGGAGGGCGAGGGGAAGGTGGGGAGGGCGAAGGGAGGGCGAAGGGGAGTGGGGTGAGGGCGAGGGGAGGGGGGGAGGGCGGAGGGGAGGGCGAAGGGAGGGGGTGAGGGCGAGGGGAGGGGGGGAGGGCGAGGGGAAGGGGGGAGGTGCGAGGGGAGGGCGAAGGGAGGGGGTGAGGGCGAGGGGAGGGGGAGGGCGAGGGGAGGGCGAAGGGAGGTGAGGGCGAGGGGAAGGAAGGTGAGGGCGAGGGGAAGGAAGGTGAGGGCGAGGGGGAGGGCGAAGGGAGGGGGTGAGGGCGAGGGGAGGGGGGGAGGGCGGGAAGGGAGGGGGTGAGGGCGAGGGGAGGGGGGGAGGGCGAGGGGAGGGGGGAGGAGGCGAGGGGAGGGCGAAGGGAGGGGGGTGAAGGCGAGGGGAGGGGGGGAGGGCGAGGGGAAGGTGGGAGGGGCGAAGGGAGGGCGAAGGGAGGGGGTGAGGGCGAGGGGAGGGGGGGAGGGCGAGGGGAGTGGCGAAGGGAGGGGGTGAGGGCGAGGGGAGGGGGGAGGGCGAGGGGAAGGGGGGAGGGCGAGGGGAGGGTAAGCGAAGTGGAGGGGGTGAGGGCGAGGGGGAGGGAGGTGAGGGCGAGGGGGAGGGAGGTGAGGGCGAGGGGAAGGGAGGTGAGGGCGAGGGGAAGGAAGGTGAGGGCGAGGGGGAGGGCGAAGGGAGGGGGTGAGGGCGAGGGGAGTGGGTGAGGGCCAGAAGTGGGGGTGAGGGCGAGGGGAGAAGGACATGGGCGAAGGTTGATGTGGTCATGAGGACGATGGTGAGGGCGGAGGTCAGGGTGATGGTGAAATGTACAGTGTGGATAAACAAGGTGGTCGATAATCAAGGAAATCCAAAATATCAAATGAATCATGGAATTCGTTCACAAGCATCTCGAACAAAGAGAGGCACTCGCAACGTGCTTTCGTCTTGACACACACACACCTTTAATTAACTTCTAGAGTGCATTTTCTCAACTGACTACCTGACGCCACCCCTTGTCCCCCTCCCCCCCTTCCCCCTCCTCCCCCCTTTCCCCTTTCACCCTTCACCCTTCCGCTCCTTCCCTCTTCCCTCCTCCCCTCCTTCCCCCTTTCCCCTTCCCCCCTGGTCCCCCTTCCCCCTCCCCCCCCTTCTTTCCACCTCCAGGGTCAGAGCCAAGACTCCCGGATTCTTACCTCAGGGTCCAGTTCCTCGTCAGGGTCCTCCTCGGAGTCGGCCTCGGAGCTCGAGTGCGACAGGTAGACCTCGCCGGACCCCACTTTCGTGAAGACGTGGACGAAGGCGAACTAAGGAAGCGTGGGGGGGGGGGGGTGAAAGAGGCCGGTCGGTACCAAGAGGTTAATGAAAGGAGAAGGTACTTTCATTGTGATAAAAGATGATAATAATAATAATAATGATGATAATGGTAATAATAATAATGATAATAATAATGATAATGATGACGATGATGATAATGGTAATGATAATAATAATAATGATAATGATGATGAAGATAATGATGATATTAATAATAATGATAATAACAACAATAATGATAATAATAATGATAATGATAATGATGACGATGATAATGATAATGATAATGAAAATAATAATGATAATAGTGATGATGATGATAATGACAATAATAATAATGATGATGATTATGATAATAATAAAAATAACAGTAATACTAATAATTATAGCAATAATGATATTACTATACACCGCTATAGAATATTTGAGCATCTAATTTGCTTAATTAAAGACTAACCCGCAAAATCACGTTCCAACGAAAGATAACCCCCTCTGTCATTTTCAGAAAATACTCCATACACAAAAGAAGCCCAATTCATGACGAGAAGAAGCCGTTTCGAAATCGTTCCGAATCTAGATCCGAACCTAAGATCGAACGAGACTCCGAAACTGCTTCATCATCTTCCAACAAGCGTACTTTTGCGTAGAGTATTTTCTTTGTCCTTCGCTCAAAAAGGCAGAACCCCTTTTTATGCTTTACCTCTATTATTGTGGCGAAGATAAACCCGTAGGAGATCCACACAAAGAGGTCAAGGGCTGTTATATAAGAGACCTTGGGGAGGTCAGTCCGCGCCTCGAGTCCCAAGAAGGTCATCGTCAGCACGGTCGTGATACCTGAGGGAGAAGGATCAAGTTACAACAGGAACAACGAAGGGAAGAACAAGAAAACATACGAATGATTACACGGAGGATTGGTTACAGGCCAAAAGAACAACGAAGGGAAGAACAAGGAAACACGCGAACACGACATATTCGTGTGCTTTCTTGTTTTTCCCTTCGTTGTTCCTGTTGCAATTTGCTCGACAGCAATTCCACACATGATTATATCACTATGATCATCTATTATAAATTATCTATGATTATCTGCTGGAAGGCGGGAGGAAGATGCTTATGCTTATGATGTTTATGATTATCTATGTACATGGAGTGTGAGGAGGGATGAAATTCTGTAGATGTATTACAATTACTGTATCTATATTATATCTACTACTAAGAGGTGGGATCTTAATTCTCTAGATGGCCTAGAATTTATCTGATTATGTGTATACATCTGAGATATGAGAGGAAAATTCTGTGATGATGATGAAAATTCTAAATTACCCTTAGAATTGCTCTGATTATCTAGCTACTTCTACTAAGAGACGAGAGAAAAATTCTAATATCACCCTTAGAATGTGTGATAGGATGTTTGGCTCCTATTAGGGACGTAGTATAAATTCTTTTACTAAGTCTTTACATCTATTGAGTGTAGAAGGAGACTCATATATATTCTCTAAATAGCCCTTACTGATGCGTTATATAGATCACTTGTCTGATCAGGCACTATATACCTGCATATAGGGATATTAGCAGATAACAGAAATCCCAGAATGCAAAATGGAATAAAGTTACAAACACCCCCCTCAGTTCATAAATTCTCCTCAATTCATTCACAAGCACTTTCTATTCATTCATAAACACCTTCCTTCTATTCATAAATTCTCTTCAACTAATTCACAAACACCCTCTCTCAATTCATTCACAAAAACCTCCCCTCTATTCATTCATGAACACCCTCCTTTTATTCATTCACAAATACCCTCCTTTAATTCGTAAATTCTCAATACAATAAAGTTACAAAGTCTGATCTGTTGTGTCATTTTATCCCGACTAAATTCGGAAAGTCTAGATGACACTTCAACTCTCATTCTCTTTATCCTTTCTAAAAATCTTGCTTTTCTGGCAGTTTCTTATGATCTTTATCTCTTCGCATGTTGTTCAGGAAAAATATACAAACAGAATTCGTAAATATATTCTAGTCGTGATCGTGTGTAGGAAGATAGCTCTTACACTACCATGACTTTCACAAATTCAGCTTGGTATACTCATAAATACGCCCAGTTCATTCTCAAATACACTGGGTCTATTATTAGTTCATTTATAAATTCTGCTCATCAGTCTCTTCATGAGATCTACTCAGATTATTCATAAATACACATTTAATTCATAAATTTTGCTAATTTTATTTACACACACCAATAGTCTATTCATAAATTCTCCTCAATTCATTCCCAAATACCTCTATTTATTCACAAATACCTCGCTTCAATTAATAAATCTTCAATTAATTCATTCACAAACACTCTCCCTCAATTCATAAATTCTCCTCAATTTATTCACAAGCACCTTCCCTCTATTCCTTCATAAACACCCTCCCTCAGTTCATTAATTCCCCTCAGTTCATTCACAAACGCCCTCCCTCAATCCATTCATAAAAACCTCCCTTCAATTCATTCACAACCCCCCTCCCCCGATTCACATGATCCCCGCCGAAGCCCTCCTCACCCACGCCTCCCAACGACCACACGAAAATAGATATCGACAAGCTCCTCCTCGAGACTGACCGAGAGATATGGGCCAGGGGTTTCTTTTTGGGGCCAGAAGGCACCCACAAAAGGCGACCCAGAAGCCCAGGGCCTCAGGGGAAATTTCCCCAGGGGTGGGAACTCCGGGGGGTTTTTTGAGAACTTGGGGGGGGGGTTTTTGAAACGTTTTGATTTTTTATATATGTTTTATGTTTATGTTATAGTATTGTTTTTTTATATTGTGTTGTGTTTTTTTGGTTGTGGTTTTTGTTTTTTTTTTTTTTAAAAAAAATTTTTTGTGTTTTTGTGTAATTTTTTTTTTTTCGATTAATCTTCTTTTTTATTATTTTTAAAAGGGAAAATTTGTTTCAAAGAATTTCCGAATCAAAAATTTAAAAATCCCCAACCCACATCGGGTCCCCAT
>NC_091563.1:14686793-14689293 GCF_042767895.1 Penaeus vannamei
GGACAGGGTGAAGGCTTCCTCGAGGTCGGAGAAGGCCAGGCGCTCGTCCACCCACGACTGGCGGAAGTAGCAGTCCATCGAGTAAGTCTGTTGGGGAATAGAAAAAAAAAAACATTTTTTTTAAGGTAATGTGGAGAAGGAGGGGGCCAGGGGGAGGGGGGGGGGAGGGGGGAAGGGGAGTTAAGTGGGGTGGTCTGTGAGAATATGTTTTTTTTTTTTTTTAAATATATATTTTTAGTGTGTCTTTATAGGGGTAGAAAAAAGGGTTTTAGATTTAGATGTATATACGCTCGTAGACACATGCAACTGTTTCTCTCTCTCTCTCTCTCTCTCTCTCTCTCTCTCTCTCTCTCTCTCTCTCTCTCTCTCTCTCTCTCTCTCTCTCTCTCTCTCTCTCTCTCTCTCTCTCTCTCTCTCTCTCTCTCTCTCTCTCTCTCTCTCTCTCTCTCTCTCTCTCTCTCTCTCTCTCTCGAAATATCGGTAAGCCGAAAAAATATTGATGTGAATGAATAATAATGATAATGATAATAAGGATAATGATGATCATAATGGTGATATTAATAATATTAATGATTATGATGATAATAATAATGGCAGTAATGATGATGATGATGATGATTATGATGATGATAATGATAATAACAGTAATGATACTAATGATAATAATAATAAAAAGTAATAATTATGATAATAATCGTAATAATAGTAATAATGATAATATTAATAGTGGTGATAATAATGATAATAATAGTAATAATAAACAATCACAATTACAATAATAGCAGCAATAGTAATAATGATAACAAAAATATCAATAACATCAATAATGAGAACACTAATAATAACAACAATACCAAAAGACGATAATGATAATGGTAATAATAATCAAGATAATGACGATCACAGTAATTATGATAATGATGACGATAACTGTAATTCCACATCAACATAAGAACCACGTTGAAAAGGTCATCCAATGAGGTCATCCAATTTCATAAGTGAAGACAAGTTCTTTTTCGGATCTTTGAAGCATCGTATAGGAAAAAATAACGAAAGAAATGTAAGAGTTATTTGCCCGTCTTTCTCTAAGAAAACCAATAATCGCAGCGGGACGAGGAGGTATCTTCTTTCTCTTTTATTCTCTGTCTTTCTTTCTCTTTCTTTTTATTTATTTTATTTTTTTTTTTACTTATTTATTTTGTGTGTGTGTGTGTGTCTCTTTTTTATGTCTTTCTTTTTCTGTGTTTTCTGTCTTGGTTTCTGTCTCGGTCTCCCCCCCCCCCCCCCCCCCCCCTCTCTCTCTCTCTCTCTCTCTCTCTCTCTCTCTCTCTCTCTCTCTCTCTCTCTCTCTCTCTCTCTCTCTCTCTCTCTCCTTCTCTCTCTCCCTCTTTCTCTCGCCCCCCCCCCCTCTTTCTCTCTTTGCGGGCATGTATGTACAAATGTGTGTCTGTACACCCTCTTTCTCTGTCTCTCAGTCTCCTCCAACTTTCTTTCTGTCTTTCTCCATTCTATTTTTTTTCAATTCTTACATGTTTACCCAATCTTTGCTTCAGTTATATGTTCCTTCTACTGCGCGGCCAACATATATCGATTGCTGGGTCTCTTGGTTAGCATTCCGATCCTGTCTCTGTCTTACTGTCTTTCTCTTCCTCTTTTGTTTTCTCTTTTGATTAAGTTATTCTATTTTCTTAATTTTTGTATTTTTATCATTATCTTTTTTTTGCTCGTTCCGTTTATGTCTCATGGTTTTCTTCTCTTTATCTGCTTGTTTCTCTCTCTCTCTTTTTCTTCTAATTCTCCCTCCGTCTCCTTCCTCTCTATCAACACTCCCTACCTCTCCTTATCTTCCATACTTCTAATTCTCCCTCCCTCTCTCAACACTCTCATTTCCTCTCTTCCTCCTCTAACCCTACCTACCTCTCTCTCCTTGTTCTCCTTCCCTTTCCTTCTTTCTTCTATCGTCCTTCTTATCTCATCCCTCCCCATTCTCCCCTTCCCCTCTCCCTACCACTCTCCCTCGTCCTTCCCCACCTACTTTCGTTCCTTCTACCCCTTCCTTTCACTCTCTCCTAGTTCTTGTTACCTTATCCTTTCCCTCCTATCCTCCTTTTCTATCCTACCCCTATCTCTCTGTTCTTCTTACCTCATCTCTTACCCTAATCCTTCCCCAAAGGCCTCTCCCGTCTCCCTTCCATAACACCCTTCCTTCCCCATCCCTCCCTACAGTTTTTACCTCCCACCTTCCCTCCCTCTTACCTACTCTCATTCTCCCTCAAAACTACCCTTCCCCATCCCTCCCTCTCTCCTAATCTCCCATCCTCCCGAACCCACTCCCTCTGCCTCAAATCCACCGTTCCCCATCCCTCCCTCTCTCCTACTCTTCCATCCTCCCCAACTCACTCCCTCTCCCTCAAACCCAGCCTTCCCCATCCCTCCATTTCTCCCTCCCTCTCTCCTACTCTCCCATCCCCCACCCTCTCCCCCATCCCTCCCTTTCTCT
>NC_091563.1:14756793-14764293 GCF_042767895.1 Penaeus vannamei
CTATATGTCTGTTTGTGTGTCTGTATGTCTGGGTGTCTGTCTATTTCTCTACCTATGTCTGTCTGTCTTTCTGTCTCTCTACCTATGTCTGTGTGTCTGTCCGTCTATATTTTTTCTTGTTGGAGTTACCTCTTTGTAAAGGCGTTTGTCTATCTGATGTATGTGTGTATGTGTCTACATGTATAACCGCCCGTGTGTGCAGAACAGGGAATTAAAATGATATTGACTCTCCCTTGCAAAAGAGATTACTCATATTTCACCCTAAAATTGTTTTGATTTCCCCGTCCACAAATTAAAACTATGACCATCACCCTCTGTATTTCATTACGTAATGTAACACAATGAATGCGCATCGTATTATTTATTCTTTTTTTTTTGGGGGGGGGGGAGGGGGAGGTGGTGAATAATGATCGACATTTAGCCCTATTCTCTCGTCCCCTCTAGCCAATCTCTTTATATTTCTTACGCCGTGAATTCAACGCTATAAATAGACGCCTAAAAATGAACAATCAACGAACACATTAGAAACACACACACACACACACACACACACACACACACACACACACACACACACACACACACACACACACACACACACACACACACACACACACACACACACTGCGCCTACCACCCAACAGCCCCTAACTGCGTTGTTCATGACCCCAGTAACACTCACAATCAAGGTCATTCGCAGGGCCTTTGTGTTGATCCAACCTAGGTGTATGTGCGCGTGTAAAGACGACTTTGCAATGCCTTTAATCAATATCCACTGAACACGAGCGACAAGTCCTTTCCGATATCGATTACAGGTACACGTGTTATTCAAGGCGCTTGTTTTTTGCTTTTTTTCTGTTCTTTCCCTTGTTCTTTACCCGCTCTCTCTCTCTCTCTCTTGGGTTTGTGTTGTTTTATGTCGTGTTTATTCTTATCTCCTTTCTTGATTCGTTATGTGGACGGTTTGTATCTTTCAATCTCCTGTGGGGGTTTAAATGTTCGTCTTTTGTCTTCGGTTCTCGTGTTTTCTTTCTTTCTTTTCTTTCTCTTGTGCTCTTTCTTTCTTTTCTTTCTTTTTTTTGGTATTTTCAGCAAGGCGTGACGGAGGAAAGCCTTTTGTCTAGCGTGCACTGATACTTTGCATGGCCAGTTCTCTCCAAAGACGGCGTGCGCACCGGACCGATGGCTGAAGAGCTGATGAGATGTTTGTTTTACATGACTTTCCCGGCGAAGGGTGCTCGCTCTTCGCTTTTCATCAAGATCAAATTCAAACTTTTTTGTCTCTGCCCGACACAAAATTCCTCGAAGTATATTTATTTTCCCGACTTTCGACTCGAAAAATAAAATAAATTGTTGCAAAGCTGTAGGACTGTCAAAAGGACTTGTATGGAATTCCTGGAGGACTGCTACATAAAATGAATATTCTTGTATTAATGGTTTATCATTATTAACTATTAATGTTACGCTGATGGCGCACTTTTATATACAATAAAGGAAAATGTGAAATACACGTTCGAGAGTTAATGACGAAAAAGATGACCATTGAAATAATGTTTTTGCTGCCATCTTTTCTTTACAACTAGTAACATTTCGCTGCATTTAAAGAATAAACAGTGACAAAGAATATTTTCAATCCACTTCGAAGTGTAGTTATAACAGAATACCATATATCAACCCATCTTTTGTAGGTGCAAAAATCTAACGCGTTTGGAGTTTGGATAACGACGTCAATGCTTGCCATAAACACTGATTGGCTGCTGAATGCATTGCCAGGCGTAAGGCGAGCTAGGGAAAAAAACTCTCTAACACCTCATTCCACACAATACGCCTATCAACAATATCAGAACAGAATGAATGGCTGCTCAGAACTTGTCCAGAGACTTTCTCCCTCTCTTCTCTCTCTCTTCTCCCTTCCTCCTCCCCTCTCTCTCTGTCTTGCTTCATCTCTCTCTCTCTCTCTCTCTCTCTCTCTCTCTCTCTCTCTCTCTCTCTCTCTCTCTCTCTCTCTCTCTCTCTCTCTCTCTCTCTCTCTCTCTCTCTCTCTCTCTCTCCCTCCCTCCCTCCCTCCCTCCCTCCACCCTCTGTCTCCCCAACCTTTTTCTCTCTCTTTAACACATCCACCCAGCCGCTTGTCTCTCATTTGGTACCCCAGAGATATAACCCATATTAAATATGCCCTTTTACATGGAAATAAAAACAAGCCACCCCTTTTTAACTACATACAGATAAGCACAAGAGACATAAAGTACATCATTCGGTTAGCACATTTTCTGCACTGCCATTGTGGTGTTGAAACTAATCGGGTTTCTTTCTCGCTATGGGATAAAGAGCTCTTTCCCTGGTTATGTCATTTACACACACCCTCCGATTTCAGAAATGGCATATATATATATATATATATATATATATATATATATATATATATATATATATATATATATATATATATATATATATATTTTTTTTTTTTTTTTTTTTATTTTTTTGTATTTTTATGTGTATGTTTATTCAAATTGATTCCTTTTTCAAGATTTTCCTTGAAATTCATGATATTAATTGGTATGAAAGCGATATTAAATGTTCAGATTTTACACACGCACACGCTATACAATGAATTGAGACTGTGTTTGAAAGGAAGGGTTCCAGATATTTCCGATGGCAATCAAAAATCGTTTCTTTCTTTGATCTCTGGATACAGAATGGTCTAGAAATATATCTATCGTATTTCTGTTATAAAACATAAACACGGTTAAGCTTAAGGTTAAGGTTAAGTACAAGAGAGACGAGGTGGGCCTGTAGTAACAAATTTCAGGCTGATTTTCAGGCATGTATGAGTTTAAACGATGTCGTAAAATGTCACAAACCGTTGCCAAAAGCCTGAACGCCTCCCTCAAGCGTTGGAAAAAATCCATCACTTTGGTACTTTCCTTGATCGACCAAAGATGGTTTAACTTCCTATATGTGTGATTGTCACCGGATTATCTGACTCCTTCCTTCCCTCCCTCCTTTCCCCTCTCTCTCTCTCCTTAACTCCCTCCTTCCCCACCTCTCTCCTTCCTTCCCTCCCACCCTCCCAGTCCAAGTCACTCCCTCATTTCCCTCCTTCAATCCACCCATAATCCCTCCCTTGCCCTCCTTCCTTCCCTCCCTTGCCCTCCTTCCTTCCCTCCCTTGCCCTCCTTCCATCCCTCCCTCACCCTAGAATGACCCAGGATGACCCGAGTTTGCTACAGTCCAAAGGTCAAAATTTAGTCACTGGAAGCTCAGTTGGTCAGAAGATCAGCTGTATCTCAGATGACATACCAAGTGCATTCGTTGACGAATTACCTTGCAAAGGAAGTGGATGTGAATCGGATTTTCGTAAACAGTGTATTTACTTATCCAATATACTTTATATTATTTCGAAAACTAAAGAAAATAAAAAATATCTATACCCACGATGGAGGTTAATAGGATAATGACCCCCCCTCAAAAAACAAACAAACAAAAATAAAAACAATGATTTAAGTGAATTTGCACTCGACCATATAGAACACCGATACTTTTTATCTTTTATTTCCATTCACCATGCGACTAACAACACCAGACTAAACCACACCAGACATAAAAAAAAGAAACACACCAGACGTAACAACCACACCAGATATAACTACCATATCAGGGATAACATGAGACGTAACATTCACACCAGACTTAACCACACCAGACGTAAAAAAAAAAAAAAAAACACACACCAGACGTAACAATCACACCAGATATTAACTACCATATCAGGGATAACATTAGACGTAACATTCACACCAGACTTAACCACACCAGACGTAAAAAACACATCGGGCATAACAGCCACACCAGACGTAACAACAACTACAGACTAATAACACCAGACGAACAATCACACCCGACTTAACCACCATAACATACTAACAACACCAGACTTACCAACCACACCAGTCGCGACAACCACACCAGATATAGCAACAAAACCAACGTAGCAACCTCACCAGATATAACAAGAAAAAACAACGTAAAAAACACACCAGATGTATCAAAACCAGGCTTAATAACCACACCAGATATAACAAAACCAGATGCAACAACCGCATCAGATATAGCAGCGAAACCAACGTAACAACCTCACCAGATATAGCAAAAAAAAAAAAAAAAAAAAAAAAAAAAAAAAAAAAAAAAAAAAAAAACGTAAAAAACACAACAAACCCAGACTTACCAACCACACCAGATATAACAAACCCTGTCTTACCAACCACACCAGATATAACAATCCCAGTCTTACCAACCACACCAGATATAACAACCCCAGTCTTACAAACCACACTAGATATAACAACCCCAGTCTTACCAACCACACCAGATATAACAACCCCAGTCTTACCAGCCACACCAGATATAACAACACCAGATATAACAAAACCAGACTTACCAACCACACCAGATATAACAATCCCAGTCTTACCAACCACACCAGATATAACAACCCCAGTCTTACAAAGCACACTAGATATAACAACCCCAGTCTTACCAACCACACCAGATATAACAACCCCAGACTTACCAACCACATCAGATATAACAACCCCAGACTTACCAACCACACCAGATATAACAACCCCAGACTTACCAACCACACCAGATATAACAAAACCAGACTTACCAACCACACCAGATATAACAAACCCAGACTTACCAACCACACCAGATATAACAAACCCAGACTTACCAACCACACCAGATATAACAAACCCAGACTTACCAACCACACCAGATATAACAACACCAGACTTACCAACCACACCAGATATAACAAACCCAGACTTACCAACCACACCAGATATAACAACCCCAGACTTACCAACCACACCAGATATAACAAAACCAGACTTACCAACCACACCAGATATAACAACACCAGACTTACCAACCACACCAGATATAACAACAAAACCAGACTTACCAACCACACCAGATATAACAAACCCAGACTTACCAACCACACCAGATATAACAACACCAGACTTACCAACCACACCAGATATAACAACAAAACCAGACTTACCAACCACACCAGATATAACAACCCCAGACTTACCAACCACACCAGATATAACAACCCCAGACTTACCAACCACACCAGATATAACAACAAAACCAGACTTACCAACCACACCAGATATAACAAAACCAGACTTACCAACCACACCAGATATAATAAAACCAGACTTACCAACCACACCAGATATAACAACACCAGATATAACAATCCCAGTCTTACCAACCACACCAGATATAACAACCCCAGTCTTACAAACCACACTAGATATAACAACCCCAGTCTTACCAACCACACCAGATATAACAACCCCAGACTTACCAACCACACCAGATATAACAAACCCAGACTTACCAACCACACCAGATATAACAACAAAACCAGACTTACCAACCACACCAGATATAACAAAACCAGACTTACCAACCACACCAGATATAACAACCCCAGACTTACCAACCACACCAGATATAACAACCCCAGACTTACCAACCACACCAGATATAACACCAGACTTACCAACCACACCAGATATAACAACAAAACCAGACTTACCAACCACACCAGATATAACAAACCCAGACTTACCAACCACACCAGATATAACAACCCCAGACTTACCAACCACACCAGATATAACAACCCCAGACTTACCAACCACACCAGATATAACAACCCCAGACTTACCAACCACACCAGATATAACAACCCCAGACTTACCAACCACACCAGATATAACACCAGACTTACCAACCACACCAGATATAACAATAAAAACCAGACTTACCAACCACACCAGATATAACAACCCCAGACTTACCAACCACACCAGATATAACAACAAAACCAGACTTACCAACCACACCAGATATAACAACCCCAGACTTACCAACCACACCAGATATAACAACCCCAGACTTACCAACCACACCAGATATAACAAACCCAGACTTACCAACCACACCAGATATAACAACCCCAGACTTACCAACCACACCAGATATAACACCACCAGACTTACCAACCACACCAGATATAACAACCCCAGACTTACCAACCACACCAGATATAACAACAAAACCAGACTTACCAACCACACCAGATATAACAAACCCAGACTTACTAACAACACCAGATATAACATTCCCAGACTTACCAACCACACCAGATATAACAACAAAACCAGACTTACCAACCACACCAGATATAACAACAAAACCAGACTTACCAACCACACCAGATATAACAACCCCAGACTTACCAACCACACCAGATATAACAACCCCAGACTTACTAACCACACCAGATATAACAACAAAACCAGACTTACCAACCACCCCAGATATAATAACACTAGACTTACCAACCACACCAGATATAACAACCCCAGACTTACTAACCACACCAGATATAACAACAAAACCAGACTTACCAACCACACCAGATATAACAACAAAACCAGACTTACCAACCACACCAGATATAACAACAAAACCAGACTTACCAACCACACCAGATATAACAACACTAGACTTACCAACAACACCAGATATAACAAACCCAGACTTACCAACCACACCTGAAATAACAACCCCAGACTTACCAACCACACCAGATATAACAACCCCAGACATAACAACCACACCAGATATAACAAACCCAGACTTACCAACCACACCAGATATAATAAACCCAAACTTACCAACCACACCAGATGTAACAACACCAGACTTACCAACCACACCAGATATAACAAACCCAGACTTACCAACCACACCAGATATAACAACCCCAGACTTACCAACCACACCAGATATAACAAACCCAGACTTACCAACCACACCAGATATAACAACACCAGACTTACCAACCACACCAGATATAACAACCCCAGACTTACCAACCACACCAGATATAACAAACCCAGTCTTACCAACCACACCAGATATAACAAACCCAGACTTACCAACCACACCAGATATAACACCAGACTTACCAACCACACCAGATATAACAATAAAAACCAGACTTACCAACCACACCAGATATAACAACCCCAGACTTACCAACCACACCAGATATAACAAACCCAGACTTACCAACCACACCAGATATAACAAACCCAGACTTACCAACCACACCAGATATAACAAAACCAGACTTACCAACCACACCAGATATAACAAACCCAGACTTACCAACCACACCAGATATAACAACACCAGACTTACCAACCACACCAGATATAACAAACCCAGACTTACCAACCAAACCAGATATAACAACACCAGACTTACCAACCACACCAGATATAACAACAAAACCAGACTTACCAACCAAACCAGATATAACAACACCAGACTTACCAACCACACCAGATATAACAACACCAGACTTACCAACCACACCAGATATAACAAACCCAGACTTAC
>NC_091563.1:14781793-14786950 GCF_042767895.1 Penaeus vannamei
ATTATCATTATCATTATTATCATTATTGTAGTTATTATCCTTATTATAATTGCCATTACTATTATCACTATTATTAATACAATCATTATCATTATTATTTATCATTACTATTATCATTACCACTATCAGTACTATTGTTATCATTATTTCATTATATTTACCAATATCATTTTTATCCCTATTATTATCATTATTATTATATCTACTATTATCCTTATTATGTTTACTATTATCATCATTATTATGTTTACTATTATTATCATTATTATTGTTGTAATCATTCGTAATCAACCTTCGTGTGACAATCCAAAATGCATGAACATGATATATATATTTTTGTTTATATTTAGAGATTTAGTAATACAGAGCGCTTATTGGCTCATGCTCTATCCTAGATTAACAGCTCTTTGAAGGACGTCGAAGTGGATTATTGGATGATCACGATTATTGAATTTATAATGACGAGTGATTTGATGTTATATGAGTTTTTGGTTAGTTTTTCGTCCTTTTTTTTTACCGTTATTTGAGTTGATTTTGGTTATATATTTTTTTCTTTCTTGTAAAAAAAAGAAGTTTATATATATATATATTTACATACTAACTAAATGTTGAATGTATCTACACGTACCATACTGATTACATTTATGGTACTTTCCAAAGTACGATCAGGTCATCAGTCAAGTATATATATGAAGAAGGAATTAATATCGAATTACATGATATATTAGCACTTACACAATATAACAAGCAATAGAAATTAAGAGATTTTGTCATTAATTGGCCCCTGATCATATCAAAAGCTGGTGATAAATTGAATAGGAAGTTGGAACAAAGCTGACGTGAGGAGCCTTCATGTCAAAGTAGTTGATTAGCACGGATTCTGTCCCCTAAGAATAGCTCGTTAGCACAAAGGGAGCGCGTCTAACTTCATAAATATTTCCAGAGCTTTCCCAAGAGGAGACATTAATATGACCGAACCGGTTCATAGGAAAGTTAGCGATCGGGAAACAAAAACTGCATTTTGTTTGACTTATTTACAACATGTATGTACTCACACTTACACACACAAACACACACACACACACACACAAACACACACACACACACACACACACACACACACACACACACACACACACACGCACACACACACATACAAACATAGATCGAAAGACGGACAGGCAAAGATTGCGCCAGTGTGGTTGCACTGACGTAAAAATATACCTTTTCATTTTTCATTTTTTTCGATAGCAGGGAAAAGGACAAGTTACACGTTGCAATAACGAAGGCATACACGTTCCAAACACTTTTATTCGGATTTTAGACACATGTATTTTATTGCGAACAAACATACCATCACGGAATGACAGTTCGTTAAAGCCCTGTTTCTTCCCCGCTCTCCTACGGTAGAATTCCGCCGATGATTTCGCCGACGGTGTGTTTCCCGAGTTCCTGGTTTAGATAAGCGACAAGGGAGGGCACCAGCTTCTCCTGGACTAGAGGCAGGACCTGTTCCATGGGAGAGGTGGCCATTTAATGAAAATGATAACGTATTGAAAGTTGGATATTAAAGAAATGGAGAGCGAAAGGAGGGAGAGAAGGAAGGGGGGGGGGGGGGAGAAAGAGAGAGAGATTAAATAGAACACAAATTCTTCAATAAAGTATTCAAGAAAGAGAGAGGCTGAGAGACAGATAGATGAACAAACAGATGAATAGATAGATGGACACATACACACATACATTCTCACACACACACACACACACACACACACACACACACACACACACACACACACACACACACACACACACACACACATATATATATATATATATATATATATATATTTATATATATATATATATATATATATATATGTATATATACACACACACATATGTCTATATATATATATATATATATATATATATATATATATATATATATAGAGAGACAGAGAGAGAGAGAGAGAGAGAGAGAGAGAGAGAGAGAGAGAGAGAGAGAGAGAGAGAGAGAGAGAGAGAAGCCACGTGGGACAGGTCGAGCTTCTACACCAGTATCTGCGCCGTGTTAAAAAAAATAAGGGAAGGAGCAACTGATATTAATATTATCTTCGAGTGGTATTAAAACATCTATCCTAAAGGGATAAGTTATAAGTATATGATATTTATTCCTGGAGGTAAGGAGATTAATCTCATATTGGCAAATAGATGAATAGATGTATTTGAGTTTCCTTCCACTTAAATTGATCGATCTTTTACCGAAATAAAATGGTCACAGAAAACATTAGGGTTGGAGCAAGCAATTCAGTTTTCCAGGGAAAGATTATGAATTTCTTAGAAAAAAAAGACCTGGCAGTGGTAAGAGGCAGTTATTGCAATTTGCGAGTGGGGGGGGGGGGGGGAGGTGAGTGGGCAGTTCTTCAATTTTGTTAAAAAGAGACCTGGTTTGTTCACAAATACATATCTGGTTCTCTTACATTAAATAGAAGTAGAATTTAAGCCTAAGTGAGGGTAAGGTGGGAGAATAAACTCAATACCAACGATTAAATAATTTGGAGGTTAAAATCTGTCAGGGTGTGTTTCAGACCAGAGATTAACACTTTTAAAACATGTTCAAGAGGTTAATGAAATGTGGAAAGAAGACCATGGTTGTACGATCTGTTTCTTGGATGTTAAATGAGGCTGAATGAGGAAAGAAAAAAGAGAAAAAACAGTAAATTGGATGAAAAATCAAGGTAGGACTTGATTGAGGGAGTAATGGAGGTTATAAAGGAGAGACGTTCTATCAAAAATGAGAATTAAGATTACACCGAGAGATATAAAAAGTTAAAGCAAGATCAGAGAAATTGGTGCTACTTCACTGAAAAGAGAATTATAGGTTACATATACATACACACACACACATATAAATACATATATGCGTGTGTGTGTGTGCTTGTATGTGTGTGTGTGTGTGCCTGTGTTTTTGTTTATATATGTGTGTGTGTGTGCCTGTGTGTTTGTTTATATATGTGTGTGTGTATCGTGTATATGTGTGTGTGTATATGTATGTATGTATACATATACACACATGAGTGTTTATACATGTGTGTTTGTACATGTCCTCACGCAATCTCAACCCGACCCGAATCCGCCACAGCGCCGCGCAACCGCTCACCCCGGCCAAGATGCGCTCCGCCAGATCGGCCAGAACGTCACTCATGATTTCCCCGAAAGATCCTCCGCCCAAGAAGTTGTCGAAGTGAGCGTCGAGGAAGTCGAACTCGGCCGTCAGCTGAAGGTCCTCGATCTGGCGGAGAACAGAAGGGGGAGGAAGAGGCGGCTGTCGAGGTATCGGGATTCCGCTCTTATGCACACTGAGACAAATGTGCACACGGATGCGTATGCAAAGATTTATATGTAGGTATCTATCTATCTGTCTATCTATCTATCTATATATACATCAGAGAGAGAGATAGAGAGAGAGGGAGAGAGGGAGAGAGAGAGAGAGAGAGGGAGAGAGAGAAATATATATATATATATATATATATATATATATATATATATATATATATAGAGAGAGAGAGAGAGAGAGAGAGAGAGAGAGAGAGAGAGAGAGAGAGAGAGAGAGAGAGAGAGAGAGAGAGAGAGAGACCGAGACCGAAAAAGAAAGAGACCGAGAATGAGAAAGAGAAAGAGAAAGAGAATGAATGGGGACATCCTCTTCCTAATGATTAAGGTGCCGCTTCAGCAAGACTAAATGGTCCAGTCAGATCCGTCTTGCTCCAAAGAAAGCACAGCTGATTGCCCCCCCCCCAAGTTCGGCTGAATCCCTCCAGAGATCAATCACAAACTTCAGTCAAATTTGAAGGATAACTACGAGACCTCAGAACGGAATGGGTGTGTCGGGAATTGCCTCGAAACGCATATAGAATTTGGCAAAGAAAATGTCGCAAAAATCTCGTATCTTTGAGAAGAATTACTACGTTAATTGATTTACTGAAAATTAAATCCTTTTGTCTAAAAAGAAGAAAAAAAAAACGTAACGGTGGAGTACTTACTGTATAACCATTTCTTAAATATTGTTGAATAAAGAGAGAGAGAGAGAGAGAGAGAGAGAGAGAGAGAGAGAGAGAGAGAGAGAGAGAGAGAGAGAGAGAGAGAGAGAGAGAGAGAGAGAGAGAGAGAGAGAGAGAGAAGATGAGAGAGAGAGAGAGAGAGAGAGAGAGAGAGAGAGAGAGAGAGAGAGAGAGAGAGAGAGAGAGAGAGAGAGAGAGAGAGAGAGAGAGATGGGGGGAGAGAGGGAGAGAAGAGAGAGAGAGAGAGAGAGAGAGAGAGAGAGAGAGAGAGAGAGAGAGAGAGAGAGAGAGAGAGAGAGAGAGAGAGAGAGAGAGAGAGAGAGAGATAGAGAGAAAGAGAGAGAGAGAGATACCGAGAGACAGAAACAGATAAATAGAGAGAGAGAGACAAAGAGAGGAAAAGAGAGAGAGAAAAACAAACAAACAAAGGAAAGGTAAACAAGACATACCTTTTTAACACTTCTCCCCACAGAAAACCCTTTATTGACCTTACCACCACGTGCGCCGACCGCTGACCACGTACCTGCAGGTAATCGTCGGGAGTGACTGTAACATCTCCCAGTCCGTTTACATCAGTCGAGACGATCTGGATGTAGAAAGGCCCATTTCCGAAGACCGGGAAGATACTCAACAAAAGGCCGTCTGCCCAGTAATGACCGTCGACCTGTCATTGAGTTGAATGTGTTGTATTAATCATTTATGTGTCTGCTGTATTATTGGCCTCCTATATTTATGATGTATTCGAATCTATCATATTGCCATTATCGATATTACCAATCTCAACATTATTAGCATTTATATGATTGCTGTTGGTGTCATTATGGAACAAAATTATCTACATCGTTTTTATGATTATTAAAGTGTATGTTTCTTCTGTAAATGCTGTTCTTTCCATTAACATCACTGTTATTGTTATCTTCAGTATCATTATTGCCACATCATTGACGATAATAATGGTACAGATGATGGTATTGATAATAATTATTATAAACATAATGCAAAAAACTACTACTACTACTACTACTATTACTACTACTACTACTACTGCTGTTGTTGCTGTTGCTGCTGCTAATGGTGATGATAATAATTAAAAAAA
>NC_091563.1:14787450-14789950 GCF_042767895.1 Penaeus vannamei
AGCAATAGAAATTTAGAAGATTTTGTCATTAATTCAGGACTCTTGGATCATTTCAAAAGTTTGATATGATAAATTCCGAATAGGGACTTGGAACAAAGCTGCCACGTGAGGAGCCTTCATGCGTCAAAGTAGTTGATTAGCACGGATTCTGTCCCCTCAGGAATAGCTCGTTAGCACAAAAGGAGCAGCGTCTAACTTCATAAAATATTTCAAGAGCTTTCCCCAAGAGGAGACATTAATATGACCAAACCGGTTCATAAGGAAGAGTTAGCGATCGGGAAACAAAAACTGCATTTTGTTTGACTTATTTAAGCAACATGTCAATAACCAACACTACACTTACACTAAACACACACACAACCACACAACAACACACACACAAACACACACACACACACACACACACACACACACACACACACACACACACACACACACACACACACACACACACACACACACACCACACACACACACCTGCATACAAACATAAGATCGAAAGACAGAAGAGGCAAAGAATTGCGCCATGATGTGGTTGCACTGACGTAAAAATATACCTTTTCATTTTTCATTTTTTTCGATAACAGTGGAAAAGCATGACTTAGTTACAATGTTGCAATTGCAATAAGGCATACAATGGTTTCCAAACACTTTTGTATCTCGCTATTTTTAGGCTTCACAGGTATACATTTTGTTGCGAACAAACATACATACCATCACGGAATGACAGTTCGTTAAAGCCTTATTAGCCCTATTTCTTCCCCTGCTCTTCCTACGGTGTGGAATTCCGCCTAGATGATTTCGCCGACGGTGTGTTTCCCGAGTTCCTGAACTTTAAGATAAGCGACAGCGGAGGAGGGCACCAGCTTCTCCTGGACTAGGAGGGCAGGACCTGTTCCATGGGAGAGAGGTGACCCATTTAATGAAAATGATAACGTATTGAAAGTTGGATATTGTAAAGAAATGGAGAGCGAAAGGAGGAGAGGAAGGAAGTGGGGGGGGGGAAAAGAGAGGAAGACAAATAGAATGGCACAAATTCCTTCAATAAAGTATTCTCAAGAAAGAGAGAGGCTGAGAGACAGATAGATGGAACAAACAGATGAATAGATGAGAATGAGACACATACACATACACTTTTACACACACACACACACACACACACACACACACACACACACACACACACACATATATATATATATCTATGTATATATGTTTGTATATATATATATTTATATGTGTATATATATATATATATATATATATATATATATATATATATATATATATGTATGTATGTATGTATGTATATATATACACATACACACACACACACACACACACACACACACACACACACATATATATATATATATATATATATATATATATATATATATATATGTATATATATATATATATATATATATATATATATATATATATATATATAGAGAGAGAGAGAGAGAGAGAGAGAGAGAGGGAGAGAGAGAGAAGCCACGTGGGACCGAGGTCCGAGGCATCTACACCAGTATCTGCGCCGTGTTAAAAAAATAAGGGAAGGAGCAACTGATATTAATATTATCTTCGAGTGGTATTAAAACATCTATCCTAAAGGGATAAGTTATAAGTATATGATATTTATTCCTGGAGGTAAGGAGATTACATCTCATATGTGGTAAATAGATGAATAGAAGTGTATTTGAGTTTCCTTCCACTTAAATTGATCCCGATCTTTTTTACCAAGAAATAAAAAAATGGTCACAGAAAACATTAGGAGTTGAGATATGCAAGCAATTCAGTTTTCCAAGGGAAAGCATTCATGAATTTACTTAGAAGAAAAAAGAATCCTGTGCGATGGTAAGAGGAGCAGTTATTATTACAATTTTGCGAGTTGTACAATTTTCACTTTGTAATTAAGTTCCTGGAGGAGAGGGGGAGGTGAGTGGGCAGTTTACTAGACACATTTTGTTAAAGAGAGACCTGGTTTGTTCACAAATACACCTGCATCTGGTTCCTCTTACATTAAATAGAAGTAGAATTTAAAAGCCTAAGTGAGGGTAAGGTGGGAGGGAATAAACTCAATACCAATGATTAAATAATTTGGAGGTTAAAATCTGTCAGGGTGTGTTTCGAGACCAGAGATTAACTTACTGTTTAAAACATGTCTTCAAGAGGTTAATGACAAATGTGGAAAGAAGGAACCAAGTGTTTGTACGATCTGTTTCTTGGATGTTAAATGAGGCTGAATATGAGGAAAGAAAAAAGAGAAAAAAGCAGTAAATTGGATGAAAAATCAAGGTAGGACACATGATTGGGGAATTAATGGAGGTAATAAAGGAGTGCTACTTCACTGAAAAATGAGAATTAAGATTACACAGGAGAGTCATAAAAAAGTTAAACATTAATTGAGCAAATTGCACTACACACACATATACAAATACATATATGCGTGTGTGTGTGTGTACTTTATGTGTGTAAATGTGTGTATACCCTGTGT
>NC_091563.1:14794950-14802450 GCF_042767895.1 Penaeus vannamei
CACCTCATATAATTTCTCCCAACACATAAAAAACACCTATAAAATCAAATAATCAAGCATACCATATACTAACAATCCCCCCCCCCCTCCCCTCCACACACCCCCCCCCCCCGAAAAAAAAAACTCAACCGACTCACTCAATATTCGGAAAGAGAAAAAAAACGCGATCATGTTACCTCTTATAATTTCACCAAAACATAAGATCATAAAAATAAATTATACTCTATATTACTATTAAAAAAAGAAGAGAAAAACAAGAAAAACACCTCATATAATTTCTCCCAACACATAAAAAACACCTATAAAATCAAATAATCAAGCATACCATTATACTAACAATCCCCCCCCTCCACCCCCCCCCCCCCCCCCCCGCAAAAAAAAAAAAAAAAAAAAAAAAACCTCAACCGACTCACTCAATATCCGGAATCTCGACCTTCCCGACTTCCAAGGGATCCAGAACAGGAATCCCCAAGACAGGAATCCCCGTCTTCATGGCTTCGGCAAAATTTTCCAACACCAGCCTGATGTAGTTGTCCACGCTCTCGTCTCTCAGGTCCCGCTGCGACGACGGCCGGGCTACGGAAGGTTGTGTGGTTGAGTGGTATAGGCTGGGTGAGGGGTTTTGGGGGTGTGGCTGAGTGGTATAGGGTGGGTGAGGGGTTTTGGGGGTGTGGTTGAGTGGTATAGGCTGGGTGAGGGGTTTTAGGGGGTGTGGTTGAGTGGTATGGGCTGTGTGAGGGGTTTTGGGGGTGTGGCTGAGTGGTATAGGCTGGGTGAGGGGGTTTGGGCGTGTGGTTGAGTGGTATATAGGCTGGGTGAGGGGGTTTGGGGGTGTGGTTGAGTGGTATAGGCTGGGTGAGGGGGGTTTGGGGTGTGGTTGAGTGGTATAGGCTGGGTGAGGGGGTTTGGGGGTGTGGTTGAGTGGTATAGGCTGGGGTGACGGGTTTTATGGGTGTGGTTGAGTGGTATCAGGCTGGGTGACGGGTTTTGGGGTGTGTGGTTGAGTGGTATAGCCTGGGTGAAGAGGGGGGTTTGGGGGGTATGGTTGAGTGGTATAGGGTGGGGTGAGGGGTTTTGGGCGTGTGGTTGGGTGGTATAGGGTGGGTGAGGGGTTTTGGGTGTGTTGGTTGAGTGGTATAGGCTGGGTGAGGGGGTTTTAGGGGTGTGGTTGAGTGGTATAGGGTGTGGGTGAGGGGTTTTGGGTGTGTGGTTGAGTGGTATAGGGTGGGTGGAGGGGTTTTGGGGGTGTGGTTAGAGTGGTAGTAGGGTGGGTGAAGGGTTTTTTAGGGGGTGTGGTTGAGTGGTATAGGGTGGGTGAGGGGTTTTGGGGGTGTGGTTGAGTGGTATAGGGTGGGTGAGGGGTTTTAGGGTGTGTGGTTGGAGTGGTATAGGGCTGGGTGAGGGGTTTTGGGGGTGTGGTTGAGTGGTATAGGCTGGGTGAGGGGGTTTTGGGGGTTTGGTTGAGTGATGGTATAGGCTGGGTGAAGGGTTTTAGGGGGTGTGGTTGAGTGGTATAGGGTGGGTGAGGGGTTTTGGGTTTGGTTGAGTGGTATAGGCTTTGGTGAAAGGTTTAGGGGTGTGGTTGAGTAGTACAAAGAGATTTAGATTAGAGGTTTAAGGTGTGTGGTTGGAGTGGTATAGGGTGGGTGAGGGGTTTTGGGGGTGTGGTTGAGTGGTATAGGGTGGGTGAGGGGTTTTGGGTGTGTGGTTATTTAGAGTGGTATAGGGGTGGGTGAGGGGTTTTGGGGGTGTGGTTGAGTGGTATAGGGTGGGTGAGGGGTTTTGGGTGTGTGGTTGAGTGGTATAGGCTGGGTGAGGGGTTTTGGGGGTGTGGTTGAGTGGTATAGGGTGGGTGAGGGGTTTTTAGGGGTGTGGTTGAGTGGTATAGGGTGGGTGAAAGGGGGTTTTGGGTGTACTGTAGGTTGAGTGGTATAGGCTGGGTGAGGGGTTTTGGGTGTGTGGTTGAGTGGTATAGGTGGGTGAGGGGTTTTGGGTGTGTGGTTGAGTGGTATAGGGTGGGTGAGGGGTTTTTGGGGGTGTGAGTTGAGTGGTGCATAGGGGTGGGTGAGGGGTTTTTGGGTGTGTGGTTGAGTGGTATAGGTGTGGGTGAGGGGTTTTAGGGGTGTGGTTGAGTGGTACTAGGGTGGGTGAGGGGTTTCTTGGGGGTGGTTGAGTGGTATAGGCTGGATGAGGGGTTTTTGGGGTGTGGTTGAGTGGTATAGGCCGGGTGAGGGGTTTTAGGGTGTGTGGTTGAGTGGTATAGGGAATTGGGTAGAGGGGGTTTTTGGGTGTGTGGTTGAGTGTGAGGTATAGGGTGGAGGTGAGGGGTTTTGGGTGTGTGGTTGATGGTGGTATAGGGTGGGTGAGGGGTTTTGGGTGTGTGGTTGAGTGGTATAGGCTGGGTGAGGGGTTTTAGGCGTATGGTTGAGTGTGGTCATAGGGTGGGTGAGGGGTTTTAGGGGGTGTGGTTGAGTGGTATAGGCTGGGTGAGGGGTTTTAGGGTGTGTGGTTGAGTGGTATAGGCTAAGTGAGGGGTTTTGGGGGTGTGGTTGAAGTGGTATAAGGGTGGGTGAGGGGTTTTGGGTGTAGTGGTTGGAGTGGTATAGGGTGGGTGAGGGGTTTTGGGGGTGTGGTTGAGTGGTATAGGGTGGGTGAGGAGTTTTAGGGGTGTGGTTGAGTGGTATAGGGTGGGTGAGTGGGGTTTTGGGTGTGTGATTGAGTGGTATAGGGTGGGTGAGGGGTTTTGGGGGTGTGGTTGAGTGGTATAGGAGGTGGGTGAGGGGTTTTGGGGGTGTGGTTGAGTGGTATAGGCTGGGTAAGGGGTTTTAAAGAGGGGGTGTGGTTGAGGTGGTATAGGCTGGGTGAGGGGTTTTGGGGTTGTCTGGTTGAGTGGTATAGGGTGGATGAGGGGTTTTGGGTGTGTGGGCTTGAGTGGGTATATAGGGTGGGTGAGGGGTTTTAGGGTGTGTGGTTGAGTGGAATAGAGCTGGGTGAGGGGTTTTGGGGTGTGGTTGAGTGGTAGTAGGCTGGGGTGAGGGGGTTTTAGGGTGTGTGGTTGAGTGGAATAGGCTGGGTGAGGGGTTTTGGGGGTGTGGGGTTGAGTGGTATAGGGTGGGTGAGGGTTTTGGAGTGTGTGGTTGGAGGCTGGTATAGAGAGGTGGGTGAGGGGTTTTGGGGGTGTGGTTGAGTGGTATAGGCTGGGTGAGGGGTTTTAGGGGGTGTGGTTGAGTGGGTATAGGGTGGGTGAGGGGTTTTAGGGGGTGTGGTTGAGTGGTATAGGGTGGGTGAGGGGTTTTTAGGGGTAGTGGTTGAGTGTGTGGTATAGAAAGGGTGGGTGAGGGGTTTTAGGGGGTGTGGTTGGAGTGGTATAGGGTGAGTGAGGGGTTTTGGGTGTGTGGTTGAGTGGTATAGGATGGGTGAGGGGTTTTGGGTGTGTGGTTGAGTGGTATAGGGGTGGGTGAGGGGTTTTAGGGGGTGTGTGGTTGAGTGGTATAAGGGTGGGTGAGGGGTTTTGGGGGTGCTGGCTGAGTGGTATAGGCTGGGTGAGGGGTTTTGGGGGTGTGGTTGAGTGGTATAGGGTGGGTGGCAGGGGTTTTAGGGGGTGTGGTTGAGTGGTATAGGCTGGGTGAGGGGTTTTGGGGGTGTGGTTGAGTGGTATAGGCTGAGTGAGGGGTTTTGGGGGTGTGGTTGAGTGGTATAGGCTGGGTGAGGGGGTTTTAGGGGGTGTGGTTGAGTGGTATAGGCTGGGCGAGGGTTTTGGGTGTGTGGTTGAGTGGTATAGGCTGGGTGAGGGGGTTTTGGGGGTGTGGTTGAGTTGTATAGGGTGGGTGAGGGGTTTTGGGTGTGTGGTTTGAATGGTATAGGCTGGGTGAGGGGTTTTAGGGGGTGTGGTTGAGTGGTTATAGGGTGGGTGAGGGAGGTTTTGGGGGTGTGGTTGAGTGGTATAGGGTGGGTGAGGGGTTTTGGGGGGTGTGGTTGAGTGGTATAGGCTGGGTGAGGGGTTTTAGGGGGTGTGGTTGAGTGGTATAGGGTGGGTGAGGGGTTTTAGGGGTGTGGTTGAGTGGTATAGGCTGGGTGAGGGGTTTGGGGGTGAGTGGTATAGGCTGGGTGAGGGGTTTTAGGGGTGTGGTTGAGTGGTATAGGGTGGGTGAGTGGGTTTTGGGTGTGTGGTTGAGTGGTATAGAGGTGGGTGAGGGGTTTTGGGGGTGTGGTTGAGTGGTATAGGGTGGGTGAGGGGTTTTGGGGGTGTGGTTGAGTGGTATAGGGTGGGTGAGGGGTTTTGGGTGTGTGGTTGAGTGGTATAGGCTGGGTGAGGGGTTTTTAGGGGGTGTGGTTGAGTGGTATAGGGTGGGGGGAGGGGTTTTTGGGGGTGTGGTTGAGTGGTATAGGGTGGGTGAGGAGTTTTGGGGGTGTGGTTGTGTGGTAGAGGTTGGGTGAGGGGTTTTGGGTGTGTGGTTGTGTGGTGTAGGGTGGGTGAGGGGTTTTGGGGGTGTGGTTGAGTGGTATAGGCTGGATGAGGGGTTTTAGGGGGTGTGGTTGAGTGGTATAGGCTGGGTGAGGGGTTTGGGGGTGAGTGGTATAGGCTGGGTGAGGGGTTTTAGGGGTGTGGTTGAGTGGTATAGGGTGGGTGAGGGGTTTTGGGGGTGTGGTTGAGTGGTATAGGCTGGGTGAGGGGTTTTGGGGGTGTGGTTGAGTGGTATAGGCCGGGTGAGGGTTTTGGGTGTGTGGTTGTGTGGTATAGGCTGGGTGAGGGGTTTTGGGGTGTGGTTGAGTGGTATAGGCTGGGTGAGGGGGTTTGGGGGTGTGGTTGAGTGGTATAGGGTGGGTGAGGGGTTTTGGGTGTGTGGTTGAGTGGTATAGGCTGGGTGAGGGGTTTTGGGTTGTGTGGTTGAGTGGTATAGGCCGGGTGAGGGGTTTTGGTGTGTGGGTTGTGTGGTATAGGCTGGGTGAGGGGTTTTGGGGGTGTGGTCGAGTGGTTATAGCTGGGTGAGGGGGTTTGGGGTGTGGTTGAGTGGTATAGGCTGGGTGAGGGGTTTTGGGGGTGTGGTTGAGTGGTATAGGCCGGGTGAGGGGTTTTGGGGGTGTGGCTGAGTGGTATAGGCTGGGTGAGGGGGTTTGGGCGTGTGGGTTGAGTGGTATAGGGTGGGTGAGGGGTTTTGGGTGTGTGGTTGAGTGGTATAGGCTGGGTAAGGGGGTTTGGGGGTGTGGTTGAGTGGTATAGGCTGAGTGAGGGGTTTTAGGGGGTGTGGTTGAGTGGTATAGGCTGGGTGAGGGGTTTTAGGGGTGTGGTTGAGTGGTATAGGCTGGGTGAGGGGTTTGGGGGGTGTGGTTGAGTGGTATAGGCTGGGTGAGGGGTTTTGGGGGTGTGGTTGAGTGGTATAGGCTGGGTGAGGGGTTTTAGGGGTGTGGTTGAGTGGTATAGGCTGGGTGAGGGGGTTTGGGGGTGTGGTTGAGTGGTATAGGGTGGGTGAGGGGTTTTGGGCGTGTGGTTGAGTGGTCTAGGTTGGATAAGGGTTTTTGGGGTGTATGGTATAAGCTGGGTGAGAGGGTTTGGGGGTGTGGTTAGTGGTATAGGGTGGGTGAGGGGTTTTGGGGGTGTGGTTGAGTGGTATAGGCTGGGTGAGGGGTTTTAGGGGGTGTGGTTGAATGGTATAGGCTGGGTGAGGGGTTTTGGGTGTGTGGTTGAGTGGTATAGGCTGGGTGAGGGGTTTTGGGGGTGTGATTGAGTGGTATAGGCTGGGTGAGGGGTTTTGGCGGTGTGGTTGAGTGGTCTAGGTTGGATAAGGGGTTTTGGGGTGTATGGTATAGGCTGGGTGAGGGGGTTTGGGGGTGTGGTTAGTGGTATAGGCTGGGTGAGGGGTTTTAGGGGTGTGGTTGAGTGGTATAGGCTGGGTGAGGGGGTTTGGGGGTGTGGTTGAGTGGTATAGGTTGGGTAAGGGGTTTTAGGGGGCAGTTATTGTAGGGATTTGTAGGGGTTTTAATGATGGTGATGATAATGATAATAATAGTGATGGTAATGATAAAAAAATTGTATGGATACTATTAATAATACTAATACTAATGTTAATGATGATATTGATAATAATAGTGATAATGATAATGACAAAAAAAAATGATAAGGAAACTATTAATAACACTAATACTAATAATAATAATGATAATGATAATAATAATAATAATATTAATGATAATGATAACAATGATTATGATAATGCTGATAATAATGATGGTGATAATGATGATAATAATAACAATAATAGTGACAATAATAATAGCACTAATAATAGAAATAACACTAACAACAACAATAACGATACTGATAGCAGTTAACAACAGTAACGAAATAATAATAACGATAGCAAAAATGATAAGGAATAAAAACAACAGTAATAACAGCAACAATAACAAAAAATAATGGAGAGAGTAACAGTGATGTGAAAGTCAATAACAGAAGATAAGGCGCGAGTTCACAGAATGAGAAGAGGAAACAACTAAAAAATATGAAACTCCAACGTTGAAAAAACAGTATTTCACACTTGACTGGAGGCTGTCATGGGGAGTCACTGACAGCAGGATTAAACTTGGGAAATCTGTAGCTACGCATTTTTTCTTTTTTTTTCTACTTTTTCTAGCTTTCCTTTTTGTTCTGTTTGTCGAACCTTCGCTCGCTCTCTGTCTGTTTCGCTCGCTTGCTCGCTCCCTCGTTCTATTTTTCTCTTTCGCTCACTCGCTTTCTCTCTATCTATCTATCTATCTGCTTGTCTGTCTGTCTCTGTCTCTCTCTCTCTCTCTTTCCCTCTTCTCTTTCTCTTTCTCTTTCCTTCTTCTCTCGCTCTCTCTCTTTCTCTCTCTCTCTCTTTCTCTCTCTCCATCAATCTCTCTATCTGCTTGTCTCTCTCTCTATTTCTCTATCTATCTCCATCTATCTACCTATCTATCTGCTTGGTAATTTGGATATGCGGAGTTACAACCGTAAATCGACTCATTCTAATGGTAGCCAACAGAGGGCTCTAGTAAAGCAATTCCACCAATCAACGAGCGCCAAACATAATCTTTTAGGTTCCTCCGGCCAATCACGTAATTTTTAAAATAATCTTCACAACTAATAAACTATTTAAGCACGTAGAAAAAAATAATATATTTATTTGATCATATCCATCATGTGGGATATATATTTACTATATACAAAGGAACCAATACAAATACTTTTATTAATATATCATTAATAAATATTATTATTAATATGTTATTAGTAGTATTAGTCCAACCAGTTTTTTTATTGATTTATTTATTTTTCATCATTGTTAAACAAAGAACCGGACCAAAATTTTTAGTAATCGCTGTCTGTCGTCAAAGGAAATATTTCAAACTTATTCTTGTCCATGCACTTTGGAATTTATTGTCAAAATGCCGACAGTCATAAATTGCTATACCCGTTTAGCGTTGGTATTGCCAGGTCATATATCAAGAAATTAGTTTTTTCTATATCATTTATAATAA
>NC_091563.1:14882450-14884950 GCF_042767895.1 Penaeus vannamei
GCAGTATTGGAGACTTTGGTAGACGTGACAAAGAGACCCACAGACAAGTTGGAGTGAGAGGAGGACAGTGGCAGAGTTGATTTGTGATGGAAGTATGAGAGTGAAAGCTTACTAAGCGGACGTGAATCCAGCTAGGACCAATCAAAAGAAGAGGACGGAGCCGCCAGGAAGAAGGACAAGAGGAAGGTTTAATGAGGTTTAAGAATACTTTGAAGAGGACGTACAGGTGGTTGGTGTGATAGAGGGCACTGTACAATATATAAATATTAACGGAGTGCGGGCGAGCTTGTGTACGTGTTTCTCTCCACAATTTCTCATATACACATGTACAATATTTCCCCGTGTTCTTTGTCATAGCTACTTTCTTCGTCTTAGCCAGCGTATAGGCCTCTATGTCTTTACATGCTTATACCTACGCAGTATTTTTTCTCTTTGCCTGAATGTGAATTGTTTCCCTTTCCCATGACATTAATTTCCATACGGTTGGGTCTAAAGAATCTACATCATTAGCGCTCTCAACCAAGACGTTTCACAGAGCTCCGTCATCTCAGGTGTCACACAAGGGCGCCTGGTGTTTTCTCTGTCACCTGGTGTCACTGTTCCAGGTGAGAGAGCTTCAATATTTCATCCTGTTTTTCCCCTTGGAGCGACACAATACCAAGCTCCGAGATATGTGAAGAACGCTGATCCCGAGGAATATGAAGGTTGATATCGTTATCGTGAGCTTTAGATATCGCCGCGTGTGATTGCGATAGACGGTCGGATCACGCAGCTCTGTAGCGATCCTCTGTGCTGACATACGCACAAACATGCACACAAACGGAGGTCGCCGCCGCCACGGGAATAGGGAGCCCGACCCTTTGAATTTTTAACGTTATTGTGGTTATATGACCGAGGTATTTCTTCGGAGGCTTTGGTCAATGTTAGTAATTATTTTCTTTTTGTTTACACTGTTTCTTTTAACCTCTTGTTCATCTACTTTATCAGTCAGCTTCTTCAGTATTTATCTTCAGCTTTTTTATGACTTATTATTCATGTTAATTGTGATTTGAAACACAATATTCTTATCAGTAATCTTTTAGTGTTCGTATGGTTTTAGGGAAAGAAAATTAAAATGTCAGATTTATTAATCAATGCGTATGCATACTTACATTAAGTATCTTTACGACAAATACAAAAAAACGCATATACAAATTGACGAATACATAGATAAAATAATGAAACACGCACGAAATACACACAGAAAACTAAAACGAATACATTCGACTAAATACAGACAACTCTAAACGACTGCGTACACTTCAAGATCAACAAAAGCGTATATTACTATCACAATCACATATGCAACATGACGATTGACACTTAACTCGTGTTATCTTCTGATACTCGTATGTCACGTAATTGTTCGCATTTCACTTGTTAATTACCGCGGCCTAGCGCTCGCTTTTATCAGGGCACTTGGAACTCGTTCTTTTTCACAAGGACTAGGATACATGACCTGATTTATCTGCTGCAGAACTGTCTCCAACGGTCTCCGTCACCGGCACCGGCAAGGCGGTGTCTCCCTCTTCACGGTTCCAGCCTTGGGGTCACCTCGGCGGCCTGGCGGCGGGCACGCAGCTCCTTTGCATACCCCATTGCCGCTCGAGGTAACTGCTGGTTTCCTCAAGCAGACCGCCACTGTCGTTGTTCGGGATGTCAGGCGAACGGGCGAAGAGGTCACACGGTCGTCCGTGGTCATAATACTTGCGTGCACACATAAACGCATATATATATATATATATATATATATATATATATATATATATATATATATATATATATATATATATATATATATATATATATATATATATATATATATATATATATATATATATATATATGTATATATATATATATATATGTATATATATATATATATATATATATATATATATATATATATATATGTATGTATATACATTTGTGTGTGTGTGTGCTTATATTCACACTGTAGGCGCCCGAATGATGTATCCTGCAAGAGAATGGTAGATGGCGAGCTTAGGATTTAAGGTAAATAAGCAAGTGTCTTACCTCCTTTATTGAAGACTAATGTCGGAGTGCGGCTGCTCCTCGAAGCGGGGTGTTGCTCCTTGGCTCCCCGCAGGCAGTCTGCCTCATATCCTACCCAGTGATCGGTCTGTGTCGTTGTTAGCATGTGGCAACTGGTGACGAACAAGCAAGTGTTATAACATTGGAATGTCTTGTGGCAAGAAGAGAGAAATAAGCAAGGGAAGCAATGGTCAGGCGTAAATGTATATGTATGTGTGAAGATACGTATTTGACAAACATGTAAGATTATAGAAATATGTAGAATATAATGATATGATATAGATATAACTGGGTTACACACACACACACACACACACACACACACACACACACACACACACACACACACACACACACACACACACACACACACACACACGCGCGTATGTATGTATGCATGTATATA
>NC_091563.1:14920681-14923181 GCF_042767895.1 Penaeus vannamei
ATTTCGTTATGCAGGAGTGCTTAATCATTCCTTGTGCTTAGCGCTGACGGTTGCCTTAGGTCATTAGCGATAATGCAACGTTCGTGGGAAGGGGTGGGGGGAGGGGCGCTATGTCGTCCTGGCTGGTGTATCTTCGGGTGTATGTGTATGGGGAGACTCTTGCTTGAATACACTTAAGAGCACAAACACATATACAGATACACGTAAACAAATACTTGCACATACACACAGATACTAACGCACACATACAAACACTTACACGCACACACTCACACACACTAACAAACAAACACTCACACACACGCAAAAAAAACACATTTCAAACGAACAAACAAACACACACACTATGTAATTCTGAGCCTCCAGTTCATTCATAAAAAGAGCGAGATATTTATCAACTTCAGTGCCATAATCTCTGGCTCTATTGCTCTCGAGAATCTGTACTTATCCACGTAGCAGAGAACCAATGGGGTTATTAAGGCCATTTGGTTTCTAATTTGGCCTCTGATTGGTCTCTAATATGTTCTCTAAGTAGACCGTTTTCTTCCAGTTGTTTGTTTGGTGAATGCAAAGACCACGGAGAAGAATAACGAAGAGAGATTATTGGAGAGAAAACATTTGGTAGATAAATGTAAACAATAATTCAAGCAATGTTTGTGTGTGTCTGTGTGTGTGTGTGTGTGAGAGAGAGAGAGAGAGAGACAGAGAGACAGAGAGACAGAGAGACAGACAGACAGACAGAGAAAGAGAGAGAGAGAGAGAGAATGTATGCGAGTTTGCGTATGTGTACACGTTTACTATATTTATAGACGTGACTCTTAAGTTTGTAAGACTATTTGCGACGAACTAATGAATGTAAATCCATTAATGGTAACTTTATGAGCAAGGAGATGAGCCAAATGAGCAGAGTGCATTGAGGAAATTAAAATGAGTGTGTGCAATACGTAAATTACATTATTCATACGATAGTTTTTTTGTTTTTTGTTTTTGCTTGTTTATTGTTGTTTCTTATCTGGAATATTAGTCATTGTTTTTTTTTTTCCTTTTTTCTTTTTTGGTGCTTAAGATCATCATTTTCAGTATCATTATTATTATAGCTACTATTATCATTATTATTATTGCTATCATTATCAATATAATAGCAATTATCATTATTGCTATTATCATTGTTATCATTATTTCTATTATCATATCAATCTTTATTATCGTCATTATTATTATCATTATGATTATCATGATTATGGCCGTTATTAAGATTATCATTATTATCATAATTATTGTTATCATTAGTATTATAATTGTCACAACTATTATTATTAGCATTATTATGATTGTTACTATCATTGCTGTTATTATTATTATTATTATTATAATTTTATCGAATCATTTTAATAATAATAATATCTATCATTATTATCATTTCATTATCATCATTATTACTATTATCAATATCATTATCACCATCATAATTATTAATATCAATAACATTATTCTCACCATAACATTATTCTAATATAATTTTCTTCTATTTTATTTTATTATTATGCTACGAAGGTCCATCTATGATTTTGTTACCATTTGTTCATCTGTGCCTTAACATATCGAAGACACATACACACACACACACACACAGACACACACACACACACACACACACACACACACACACACACACACACACACACACACACACACACACACACACACACACACACACACACACACATTCACACACACACATACACACATACACACACACATTCACACACACACACACAGACACACACACATACACACACAAAAAAAAATGCATTCTATATGAAGAGCCCCTTGGAACACTCGAAAATAAATGGCATTATGTTTTGAACCAAACTCTTACTTGACTGTATATGATTAAACAAATATTCAATTTTCCTAAATATTTGTCGGCCACTATTAGACAAGTATTCTCCATTAAATGCTAAATGCACAGGAAAGTTTTACTGTTGTTTGATTTTTTTTCTGTGTGTGTGCGTGTGTGTGTGTGTGTGTGTGTGTGTGTGTGTGTGTGTGTGTGTGTGTGGGAATGTGTGTGTGTATGTGTGTGTGTGTGTGTGTGTGTGTGTGTGTGTGTGTGTGTGTGTGTGTGTGTGTATGTGTGTGTGTGTGTGTGTGTGTGTGTGTGTGTGTGTGTGTGAGTGTGTGTGAATGTGTATGTGTCTGTGTGTGTGTGTGTGTGTGTGTGTGCGTGTTTGTGTGTTCTGTCTTGAGCCAAACCCTTACTTGTCTAAATATGATTAAGTAAATATTCAATGTTCCTAAATATTTGCTAAGTATCATTAGACGAATATGCTCTAGCAAATATACATAAAAAGACGTGAAAGTTTTACTGTTGTTTCAAGTCGTTCGTTTGTGTTTTTGTTTGTTTTTTGCTTTGAGTCAAAACTTTATTTGCCAAAATAGGATTCAGCAAATATTCCCCATTCCTGCATATTTATTGGGTATTATGAGACAAATGTTC
>NC_091563.1:14928181-14930681 GCF_042767895.1 Penaeus vannamei
CGCTTGTAAGAAGTTGTAAGTACTTCCCCACTCTCACTAACAACCCCGATTATCCGTCAGATTAACGATGATTTTGGCTTTTAAAGCAAATGGCCGATGAAAAGCCCTAATCAGATAAGGATATTTGCCATTCCATTCCCCTCCATCTTAAATACAATTTGCATGATAGCTCTTAATGCATTCGCTTTGTAGACAGTCTTCGCTAAATTGGTATAATGCCTTTTAACGTTTGGCAAACGAGTGTCCTCGGATGACGTCTGAATCTATTTCAGTTTCCATAGTCAATTATCATCATAGAAATAAACAATCTTTTTTGTTCTCTTGTTTACGAAGGTCTAACCTGACAGGATGCTTGTATTAAAGCTTCCAAGATTAGAACACAACAATCTGGGTTCACTGGCATTTAAATCATTTCTATAACGTCACCGGAAAAAAATAAGAAATATCAGAGTTAACTTTGGCTTAAAATCAAGGTAAAATCGCGTGTCTTATCAGTCTTTTCCACTGTGTTAACTTCAGCATAGTATTGACCTAAGAGTGTGTTCTTAGTAAATGCCTGAATGAATTACGCGGTCCATTTTTTTCTTCTTCTTTTTCTCTCTCTCTTTTTATTATTATTCCTGTATGCGTGTGCAAATTCGCCAAATGTATTCCTCAGGTATTTCCCTTGTGATGGCCTAGTTAGGTGAACTTTATAGATGGCAGCACCGGTTTCTGTTGTTTGAAAAGCTTGATTAATTCTACCCCTTCATTATTTCCCTTCCGCGTGACCCTGGCTTTGTGACTTGTTGAGAAATGGCGTCCTTGCGTTTTGGAATTGACTCGGCAGTTCAAACAGACGTCACTCACCGGTTTGGCAGGTGGGTAATTGCATTCCTTAGGCTTAATATTTTTCCTCCAAGAACACTAATAGATATGCTGGTATCATGGGGCGCAGGCAAGGTCTTTCGAATCTCCACCAGTGAAAATGTTAATATCCCCCCCCCCCCCACTCGTCCATAATTACTCTATGATTATTCCGATGAGAATTGATGGCAACCGCGGAGACAAGCACAGTTGGCGGTTAGTGTTTTCGTTACATTCTGCTCGAGAAATTTCCCTATTAACCGTTTACCAAATGATATCGATTATCATATTTATCCAAAACAGATAAAAAATTAAACACCCAATATGTTTCTGTTGAACGACTTTGCCTTTTCTAACTCTCTTTCCATCCTTGCTAACAAAGAATTATTGTGCGCCTAATCACACGAAAGAAAATAACGGGCAACTCGCTCCGGATCCAGAAGGATTCCGATTCACCGAGTATTTTGAGGAAAATAAATAAATAAATGGGTGGTGAAAGCGGCAAATAAAAAAAATAAAAAATAAAAAAAACAAGCAACATGTATACTAGCTTCAAAGATACAAAATGTATGCGAGGCTAGCATTTAAAAAAAGAAACAATTTAGATTTTTCCAGGATTTGGTTGCCAATTTCTGGGTTTTTTTTTTTTTTTTTTTTTTGCTTTTTTTAGGGGGGGGTTGAACAAGGTTGAAACGTGGGATAGAAAAGGGACTGTCCTTCAATAGAAACATGTTGGCTGGTTTGTTTGTTCTGGTATATACAAAGAAGACCGTAGTCGATGTTCTTCGAAAGACTGGAATGCTCTCTTCAAATCACGGAAAGGTTATGCAAAGGCGTTGTATTGAAGGAGGTAACAACTTTAAAGACTTTAATATGAGCTAATTTGATGTTAAATATATGTGCAATTCATGTCTTTTTCTCGTTTTCCTTCTTCCATTTCTCTTACTCCTCTCTCATCAAATATTAGATATTCTATACCGAAACAGGTAGTGGAGAGAAATTCCACGATTACAGTGAAAATGACATGCCATTATCTTCATTTTTTATTTTCTTTCGTTTTCTTTTTGTTATCATCGTTCTCCTTCTTGCCCTTTCTCTCCCCTTCCTGTTGCGCTCTTGTCCAAACTCCTTCTTTCTTTTCCTTATTACCACGCGTTCTCGTTTTGCTTATCTCTCGCTTTTATTATCCACCTCTCCTTATCCCTTTTACTATTTTTCTCTCTCTCGCTTCCTATCCCTTTCATTCCTTTCTTCGAAGATTCTTAATAACACATAATCGCTCTCATTGTCTCTGTCCTTTCTCTCTTCCTTCTCCGCCAGTAATAAGAGACAGATATTGTCTTGTCATCATGAGAAGTTCACTACAAAATAAAACCTCTTCACATGCATTATTTCGAAATGTTTGGTCTTGCTTGCGCCCCCTGCACGTTCGCGTCGTTAGGGTCATCGCTACGATCATCACTAAAACGAGGATTAGCATTGAACGATGAGTTTGTCATTATTCTCCTCCGATATCCATCTCTGTTTATTCCCGTTTATTCTATGTTCGCTTGCATTCCCTCCACCTCTCGTGTGAACTAATGAAACATTCCTGCCGCTAATTCCCAGTTCAGTTCTCTCGGGAGGAAGCGAAATGGCGCGTCATAAGGAACGG
>NC_091563.1:14975681-14978181 GCF_042767895.1 Penaeus vannamei
ATAGTCTTTCTCTTAACCTTCTAACATTACGTCCCAGTCTATTACTTTCTCCGCCCACCTAGAGCGTCCGCCTGCTACACATGTTCGATATCATAACTTCTAGATAACGCTTATTCTCTCTTTTCGTTTCTTTATCTTTCCAGTCCTCGCTAAATTTTAATTGTGGATTGCTTATTGTATGCTATAGATCATACATGAGATCTAAGTCTCCAGTTTTAGCACTTTTTGTAATGGTGAATCTGAACTTGGACAGTGATTGGAGAATACGAGTACTAAAGTCATAAAAAACGTTTACAATAAATAATAATCGAACTGTGGAGGAGAAATGCCGAAATATATAGGAGGTAAAAGGATGATATTTTCTGGAAGATCGAGTGAGAAATAAGAAGAAGTGTGTTCAGACATGGTTGAGGCGCAAGAAATGAATGAAAGAGGGAATAAGGAAGAAGATCGTGACATTTGAGTAATCTACCAATAAGAGAATGGTTGGAGGAAGTGGAAGTAGGCCCGAGAGCGTGTGATATTTCAGCTAAACGGGGAGGGTGGGCGAGAGGCAGAAAGACATGGAGAAAGACTGATCACGTGACCTGAGAGGGTATGTCCATCAACCCTTCCATTTTTTGGCCAGAAGGAGAAATGCCGAAATATATTGGAAATAAAGAGGATGGTGTTTTCTGAAACATCGAGCGAGAAATAAGAAATGTGTATAGACATGTTTGAGGCGCGCGAATTAAATGAAAGAGGGAATAACGAAGAAAGACTAGTCTACTAAGAAGAAGATGGTTGGAGGAAGTGGAAGGAGGCCCGAGAGCTTCTTATAACACGTATATCACGAGAGAGATAGAGAGATAGATGGTCGTATATTACGAAAGAGACAGGCATGCATCGAGAAAGATTGATCACGTCACCTGAAAGAGTATGTCTTTCAACTCTTCCATTTTTAGCCTGGAGTGAGAGGACAGGTTTGTGCGGGGGGGGGGGAGATAAACCACCAATAGCCTCCATTCTTTGCTGCGGATGTATAGTGTGCAGAATGGACACTTTAGGAATAAGACTGCCTGGCTGTGATTTCTGAATTCATTTTGTGTCGAAATCACATTTAATTTAAATGAATAGGGAGAGAAATACGTGGATTAGGGAAGAGTCCAAAGATGGAAGATATAATGATCTACTGTAACTACTTCTTTTTATATCTTACTACAATAACCTAATGTAATACTTGATTGCAATAACATATATTTCTGTGCATGTGGATATGATTGGTTTAAGAAACGATTGGGGTCATCTTGTCACCCCCCCCCCCCTTTGATAACAAACACATAGCTAAAGTAGATAAATAGATATATATCTTCACTCAGAATGTCCAGAATCTCACTGATTTCAACTGAGGTTTCGGCGGCTGTCAAAAAATAACTTTGGTATTTATTGGTACATGAATTCTTCTAGCGTATCTATACGACTATGCAAACTTTAATTGAAGTCACAATTATTCAGAATCTGAAAAAAATATATCAGAGCATACAGTAATATTAATAATATGAAAGCATATGTTTATGAGTGCAGCACGCTTATCAAATGATTACATTAATGAATGCGTCAAAAAGTGTCGATTCATGCTGGCCTTTGATAAGGACGACAGTCATGAGGATGAAAGGGCAAAAAATTAGTTGTGTCATATAGCAGCATCAGTATTAAAAAAAAAAAAAAAAAAAAAAAAAAAAAAGGGCTTATTGCAATTATCTAAATAGATTAGTGCAATTAGAGAAAAAAAGAAGTAACAATAGTACATAATTATATCTATGTGTGGACTCCTCCCTTATCCACGTATTTCTCTTCCAATTCATTTATATTTGATGTGTTTTTCTGTGTGCGAGCGGTTCTCCAACCTGGTCCAAGTTGTCGTTTTGTTTTATTTATTCATCTTTTTAAGATGTGTTTGTCTGTACAAGTTTTATCAGGTATACAGTGCATACTTATGACTTGCAATAGTACTTTATCCAATATTTGGATTTGCTCATTGTGGGCTCGAGTGTTAAACATAGTTTATTTGATTTTTGCATAAGAACCTAATGATCATTGTTCTGTCCTTATAAATGCCTTCCAATATTCTCTAATAGACTTCCGTATCTTAAAGATCGATAGTGGACAAACACTGGTTGCATTGGCCATTCAACCATTTTAATAGCTCTTGAGATGCAATGTAGGAACTGCAAAACAGCTCTATATGCTACAGCTCCTCAGAAAGGTACTTAGATGCCACAGGCTATGAGCCAATAGTATTCTCTGCAGCATAATGTCGAGGTCTCTAAGTCAATTTCCACAGAGTGAGACCACGATACCACTGTATATGACAGATCATAAGCACCACTGCCTATGCACACTGCTATAGTAAGTATTGTGATGTAAGTGGTGCCAGCTTTTTGCACTGTTTGCTGGTGTGAACATACCTGCTTCATTAGTCAGGGACCACTCACCGTTGGCGCCAGGCTGTCTAGAGGGT
>NC_091563.1:14993181-14995681 GCF_042767895.1 Penaeus vannamei
TAATAATAATGATAATAATAATAATAATGATAACAACAACAACAATAATAATAATAATAATAATAATAATAATAATAATAATAATAATAATAATAATAATAATAATAATAATAATAATAATAAAAGTAATATATTCATTGTAAGGATAATCATAATCATAATAATGATAATAGTAATAGATAGTAACGATAATAATAATTATTATAATTATCATGATTATAATGATGATAATTACTATTATCAATATCATTATCATAATGACAATGATAAAGTAAAACCAATGATAATTATGATACTAATGATAATATTGATGATGATAACAATAGTAGAAGTAGTATTCAATCTATATTATAATAGTCCATATCTGCCATATGTTACAATGTCGTCGAAGATATACCTAGTGTTAATTGGACATAATATTAATTGCGCTATTGAATGGTAACATCGCTTATTCTCCTTAGGGGGGGGGGCGTAAGTCTGTTGTCTACCTACCAGAATAAACAAAGATTCCATTTGTTACCTGTTTATTAAGGTAAAAGTACTGCATTCTCACACACTACGGTAGTAGTAGTAGTAGTAATGATAATTATAATGAAAATGAAAGCAATGATAATGATTATGATAATAATAATAATAATAGTAATGATAAGAACAGATATTAATAATGATAATAATCATAATAATAATAATAATCAAAATCATAATAATTAAAATCATTATTATTATTATCAATATTATCATTTATAATGATGATGATAATAATGACTGCAAAAATGATAATGATAATAATGATTGTAATAATGATGCTCCCCTGACCCCATGCCCGGTCTTGCCGTGGCGGGGACCGGAGACGGAGACCAGGACCGAATGCTGGGGACCATCCTGTCTTGGGCTGCTTCCCTGAACTCAACCAATTTTGAACGGTCTTTTTTAAATCCCTTCTCTGACTCCGTCTACTATCCACTTCCTAAGGTGTAAGAGTCGTGTTGAAAGGACGAAAGGATGACTTTGCGCCAGTCATGGCCGGTCTGGGGGAGCCATGGATACGGTATTCCCCTGTTGAGTTGTCTAGCCCTTACGCCTCAAGGGGACTCTGAGGTGTGGACTATTTCTCTCCCCAACATATCCTAGGGATACTATGGCCTATAATGAAGACTTCATACCTTGACAGGGGCATTAAAGCTTACCATTTTAACAGATAGCCACACTGATTTCAATATTCCCTGTTCCCGACCCCAGCCTCTCCTTTGACCACGACTCAAAACACTGTCACTTCTACCCCGTCCTCCATGACTGCCATAACATCAGTCCTTTCCAGATCATCTCTCCAAGTCAATACTCAATATCCTGGAAACAATCCTCCTCTGCCAGCAACCCCTACTTCACCTCCTCCATCCCCACAACTTCTTTCATCAACTCCCCCACCCTCCCTTATTACTACTCAGCAGCCTTATTGTCTACCTCTCTACCTCTTTTAATAATGCTCCCTCTTCCACACGTCCCCACCTTTACAGACGACTTGAATTGTTTAATCCAGCTAAATGGGATTGATTTTTCGTAATCTCTCCCACAGTCCCTTACTCTGACAACACTCTCCTCTTCCAACAATGCCTCCAAACACAGACAGGCAAAGTTTCCTTTCGAAGCCGCTTCATGGACTATGATGCAGTGTCGGTACTTTGCTACTCCATTCCCCTAAGAGGCCGTCGTAAGTGCCCCATGAATATTGCCAAGATTACTTTCCGTGGACGTAATCTCCCCTTTAATGTTTATGTTGGCGGAGAATCCCTCCCTGTCCGACTAATCACCCCCTCCCCCCCTCCCCGTCAATGTCAGAAATTTTGGCGTCTAGGTCATCCTGCCTTTTCACGGCGCGATGCCCTCTGTGTGTCCAACGTGGTCATAATCGATCATACTGCTCTGTGCAGAGTGCCAACTGTGGGTGCACATTCCCAGACTCAAACTTGGCTTCACTTTCCGCGAAGTCAGACGGGAAGAACGTCGACGAAGCCTTTCTCTCACTCCCTACTCCGATGTCCTCCGCTCTACCCCTCCCCTCTCCTTCCAAGATGTTTTTACATCTCCCCCAGTATCTCTTCCTCATCCCACTTCTACCCCCTCCTTCTTCCAGTCTAATTCTTTTGTCATTCTATATCCACATACCCCAATCTCCACCACTTTTCCAGACACTCCTGTCACTACTTCCCTGGTACCTTCCCCTCTTCCTCCTCGCCCAACTCATTGCAAAAAAGAAGAAGAAAAAGTAATAATAATAATAATAATAATAATAATGATAATGATAATTAATTTACTAAACTAAACGCTCCACTCCATCTTCTCCTACTCCATCCTCTCCTCCAGCAACCTCTCCCTCCGCCCCTCAACCTCCCGTCCCCTCTCCTCTCCCTCATAAGAAAACCTTTGTTCCTCAGACCTCCCAACCAGCTCCACCCAAGACACTCTCGAACACATCCCAAACGCTCTCCTCATGACGACCCAA
>NC_091563.1:15000681-15003181 GCF_042767895.1 Penaeus vannamei
TCTTCATCATTACTAATTTTCTTATGATGATAATGGATAATGATAATATTTATGAAAATGGAGAGAACGTTATCAATGACGATAGTGATGATGATAAGGACTGTGATGATGAAAACATTAATAGCAATATGCTGAAAATGATACTCATGGGAATGTGAATAACAATATTGATAATCATTAGTCAGTATCTTTTTATGATCATGATCATTATTATCATTATTATTATCATTATTATCATTATTATTACTATTGTTATTGTTATTATTATTATTATTACTATCATTATCATTATTAGTAGTATCATTATTAATACTAGCATCACAATTGGTATTATTATTGATATTATTATTGATTATGATTATTGTTATTAATTTTGTTACCAATATATTCATAATCGTTGTGAATATAATGATGATAATCGTTATTATCATCATTATTATCATCATATCCTCCTCCATTTCCTCCACATCATCACCAACATCATCATCACCATCATCATCATCATCACCATCACCATCATCATCACCACCCCATCATCATCATCACCATCATCACCATCATCATCATCACCACCCCATCATCATCACCATCATCATCACCATCATCATCATCACCATCACCATCATCATCATCTTAAAAAGGATATTTAAGCCCCCGGTGTCAAACTCATGACCCTCTGGATAGTCATAAATTTCTCTCACGGTGCCAAGAATAATGATCAACCCGTAAAATTATCGTCAAAGAATGTTCCATTAAAACCAAAGTGCAGCAGCTCATTACAAGTACATTCACGCATACACTTTCTTACCATTAGAGTCACCATTAAGAGTCAGTGCGTAAGATTTCATAAGCATAATGAATATTACATTCGCGTGCGTAATACCAGACTTAATATTCAATTCTTAATAACGAATCTTGAGAAGCCAGGGTAAGGTACCTTTGTTGGCCTTTTAGACGCTGTTGAATTTTTTAAAACCTCGGAGAATTTCGCTTTTGATATCCGTGGCCTTGGCTGATCAAAATGCTGCCAGATCAGTAAGTTATAATGCCCCTCAATTGAACTAACCACGCGTGATTAACTTGGTTGAGGGGCGTGATTAACCACGCCCCTCAACCAAACTAACCACGCCCCTCAACCAAACGAATCACGCCCCTCAACCAAACTAACCACGCCCCTCAACCAACTACTCACGCCCCTCAACCAAATTAACCACGCCCCTCAACCAAACTAACCACGCCCCTCAACCAAACTAACCACGCCCCTCAACCAAACTAACCACGCCCCTCAACCAAACTAACCACGCCCCTCAACCAAACTAACCACGCCCCTCAACCAAACGAATCACGCCCCTCAACCAAACTAACCACGCCCCTCAACCAACTACTCACGCCCCTCAACCAAATTAACCACGCCCCTCAACCAAACTAATCACGCCCCTCAACCAAATGAATCACGCCCCTCAACCAGACTAATCACGCCCCTCAACCAAACTAACCACGCCCCTCAACCAGACTAATCACGCCCCTCAACCAAACTAACCACGCCCCTCAACCAGACTAATCACGCCCCTCAACCAAACTAACCACGCCCCTCAACCAAATTAACCACGCCCCTCAACCAAACGAATCATGCCCCTCAACCAACTACTCACGCCCCTCAACCAAACGAATCACGCCCCTCAACCAAACTAACCACGCCCCTCAACCAAACTAACCACGCCCCTCAACCAATCTAAACACGCCCCTCCACCAAACTAACCACGCCCCTCAACCGAACTAACCACGCCCCTCAACCAAACTAATCACGCCCCTCAACCAAACTAACCACGCCCCTCAACCAAATTAACCACGCCCCTCAACCAAACGAATCATGCCCCTCAACCAACTACTCACGCCCCTCAACCAAACTAACCACTCCCCTCAACCAAACTAACCACGCCTCGCAACCAAACTAACCACGCCCCTCAACGAGAGTAATCACGGCCGTCAACCAAACTAATCACGCCCCTCAACCAAACGAATCACGACCCTCAACCAAACGAATCACGCCCCTCAACCAAACTAACCACGCCCCTCAACCAAACTAACCACGCCCCTCAACCAAACCAGCCACGCCCCTCAACCAAACGAATCACGCCCCTCAACCAAACTAACCACGCCCCTCAACCAAACTAGCCACGCCCCTCAACCAAACTAAACACGCCCCTCAACCAAACTAACCACGCCCCTCAACCAAACTAACCACGCCCCTCAACCAGACTAATCACGCCCCTCAACCAGACTAACCACGCCCCTCAACCAAACGAATCACGCCCCTCAACCAAACGAATCACGCCCCTCAACCAAACGAATCACGCCCCTCAACCAAACGAATCACGCAGGGCCCTCAACCAAACGAATCACGCCCCTCAACCAAACTAACCACGCCCCTCAACCAAACGAATCACGGCCCTGAACCAAACGAATCACGCCCCTCAACCAAACGAATCACGCCCTTCAA
>NC_091563.1:15025681-15028181 GCF_042767895.1 Penaeus vannamei
ATTCCCATTCAGACCTTTCGACATACAGAAAAAATAATGTTCTGTGCAATCCCATTTCGTGACTCGATATAATTCTGTAAAAGTTTGTCAATCCGCAATAAGGATAGAATGTTGCATTCCTCTCTCTGCACCAAAACCTGTTGAAGGATGAGTCAAAAACGGCATCAGTGTCTACGTGTGAACTTCCTAAGAACACACACACACACACACACACACATTCACACACGCATATACACATTCAAAAAAATATCGTGACAATTGCTTTTCTACCGAAGATACTAGCCAATGTTTTACCAAAAAGACTAAGAAGATTACTGAATTATTCCACCAGGAATCTTTGACCATCGTTTGACCATCATTCAGAAAAGTAGACATGAGCCATATCACTGTAGAAGAAAAGGAACACAATCACCTGTTTCTGCACAATGTTCCACTCACACCATTCACGATCAATACATTGCTAAATCATAGATCAAACTCTTTTCGATTTCCTTCCTATGCTTTACATTTCTTCAAAATCCTCTACATCACTGAAAATCGATTTATATATATATATAGACACCTCACTCTACTATTTTCTCTTCCAGGTGCGAACACCGAATGTAGGCGTGTACCTTCAACGTCACTGAATACCCAAGAAGATCTGAAGATGTTTAATCAGTACCATATTTGGGACCGCAAGTATAGAGGGACACCCACGGCACATCGCGTTAGGAGGGAGAAGATTTCCCGCTCCGAATATCACTGTGTACCAACAAAATATCCATGAATAAATGCATACATATTGATGTATTCAAATTATAGGCATATGCATATGTATATATCGACATGTATATGTAAAGGTATTAATGTAAAACACGTGTAGATTGTTTGATGTTGCTTCTATCCCATGAATAACAGAGCACAGAAGGGTTAGAGTAGAAGTGGGAGTCTTTCGGTAAAGAATACACGAAATTCCCATGTGGTCTTCAGTAGCTTTTCTTAAAATGGCAGAGGCTTAGATCTTCAGGAAAAGGTAAAAAAACAAATTAATAGAGAAAAAACTATCTATGATAAGATAAAGGAAACGAAAAATTGTTGGAGAAATTTGTTTTTAGAAAAAAAAACGTTGATAGAGGCTTTCTCTCTCGGGCTGAACGCGTTCAATCGTGAAGATCATTGTGTGCATACATATATATATATATATATATATATATATATATATATATATATATATATATATGTGTGTGTGTGTGTGTGTGTGTGTGTGTGTGTGTGTGTGTGTGTGTGTGTGTGTGTATGTGTATATACATACATACATACATACACACACACACACTTATATGTGTGTGTGTGTCTGTTCACACACACACACACACACACACACACACACATATATATATATATATATATATATATATATATATATATATATATATATATATATATATATATATATATATACATATATATGTTTGTATGTGTGTGTCTTTCTTTACGTATGGAGATGTATATAAGTAGAAGCTATGACGCGTTCCACTATGAAAATGTGAATCATATTTTTTACATTAGCAGTAAACAATAGCAAAACAAATACTGAAAAAGTAATATTAATATAAATAAACATGGTGATAATGATGAAGAGCTACAAGCGAGAACACATGAATCTAATAATAGTAATAAAAGTGCTGATTGCAATGAATAGCTCATTATGATTAAGACGTTTCTTTCCGACTTAACTTTGGACCTTTGGACCGAAGAAAAGAAAAGGAATAATACAGATACAGAATAATAAGCAAAATATCAAAGTTTCCCCGATAAGATCCTCGTTTTCTTTCTTTTTTTCGAGACCATTTTCGCTTCTTGTTCTATAATTATTACTTCGTCTTTCAAACTAAAAGCGTTTTAAGCAGGGGGGCGCTTGGGCAATAATTAGTATTGTAGGGATATGATAACCTGTTCATCTAAGGAAAAATACCTTTTTTCTGCACAAAATATAGTGTTGTGAGTGGCGACAAGATACAATCATTTGAGTTTTGGCAAATAGCGTATGATTCGGTAATTTAATTTGAATTGAAAAAGAAAAGAAAAAAAAAACTTTTCAAATCCTTATTTTACAACTATCATGATACATGCCATTATACATATCACAAGGAGATATAAATAGTGTATGATTCGGCAATTTGAACCTAAAAAACATCTTCAACATAGTACACATGTCAAAACACATTTATCCCAAATTCCTCTGAAATTCGGACTCAATAACAACCTTTTGAGGAAGAGCGACCAAAATAAATTAGTTGTCAATATAGAAGCTTTATTGGCCGAAGTCACAACCAAAACAAAACACGAAATGATGAAGCAGATTTGATCAATGTTCGGCCTCCATTATATCAATATCTTCGCTATGGTTTCCGGTCTCTAAAATGAAAAGTGAGGATGCAATTTTTTTTTTCTGTGATGCATTCAAGCTGTTCGGAGTTACAGAAGCTGTCGGATATATACAGTTAGTCCATTAGGT
>NC_091563.1:15045681-15055681 GCF_042767895.1 Penaeus vannamei
CAACTATCAAGCTCTTAAAACCTTCCTTCCGCAAAAAAAAATGTAATATGTAATATGTAAAAAGTAATATTCCTGTCACAAAAGATGTACGCTATGATTTACCTTCCGGCAAAGGGTATATGCCTCCTGTCATATCGTTATAACATATGAACTTAAAACATTGTTCTCGCAGAAAATGATAGTAATGTCACAATCATACTCTATTTATATCCCGGATGTCATTTCTGTAATCTTATCATGACCTTCCTTTCCACAAAAATAATGATAATAATAATAATAACAGTTATAATTACTATTATCATTATCATATCATAATCCTACCAAATTCCTGTCACAAAAGATAAACACGAATCTTACCATAACAAATGCACAAATACAACCTAATCTCAGTACAACATAGGAACCTTCAACCTTCCTTCCGCAAAAAAAAGAATTATAGTGAATAAGAATGACAATAAATAAATTAAAAATAATGATAAATAAATAAAAATAATAATAATAAATAAATTAAATAATAATGATAAATAAATAAATAAATAATAATAAATAAATAAAAATAATAATAATAATAAATAAATAAAAATAACAATAAATAAATAAAAAACAATAATAATAAATAATTAAAGATAATAATAATAAAGAAAAAAATAATAATAATAAAGAAAAAAATAATAACAATAAATAAAAAGAATAATGATAAATGAAAACTGTCACGAAATATGTACACGGATACCCTGTGACAAAAGGTACGCCTCCCCTTTAATTTCATTGTGACATATTACCGTGTTGACAGATCCCCTGACGAGGAACGAGCCCGAGGTGTGCTGCCACCCTCCTCCAGGAGTCCCCAAAGACCCTCACTGCCTGGAGATTACTATACCGAAGGACGACAGATTTTACAAGCTGTATGGGCAATCTTGCCTTGAGTTCGTGAGAGCTTTTTCGGGCGTCAGGCAAGATTGCAAGTTAGGTAGGACTCTGGGATTTTATATTTTTTTAGCTTTTCTTTTTCTTTATTTTATCTTTGTGTGTGTGTGTGTGTGTGTGTGTGTGTGTGTGTGTGTGTGTGTGTGTGTGTGTGTGTGTGTGTGTGTTTATGCACGTATGCGTTTATGCGTGTATGTGTATGTATGTGTGTGTGTATGTTTATGCATGTATGTGTGTATGTCTGTACGTATGTATGTATGTGTGTGTTTTCTTGGCATATATATCACTTTGGTCTAATGGATGAATGGCTTGTTAAGTGAATGAATTAATGAATGAATAAGAAAATGAATGAAAAAAATGGATGGGCAGATGGACGGATGCGTACACGTTTATGAATAATAAAATAAAACTGTTCACGGCATATATCCCAGGTCCTCGCGCACCCTTCAATATCCTTGCTGGGGTGATTGACGTCAACACGGTCTATGGCAGCACTGACAAACACGCGAGGTTGGTATCCCTGCTTTTGCTGTGAAGGGAAGGGTGTTGTGGCGTTTGATTTCCCTTTGATTTTCTTAAATTTTTCAGGATTAAATTGGGTCTAAAAAGGTTTGTTGTACTGAGTTTTGATAAAGCTATGATAGGAATTATAATGAAATAAGAGTTAAAAAGTTCGTAGTGTTCCTACTTTTTCAAATTGTTAGTCCCACAAAACGACTAAATTGATAATGAAATATGTAAAAAAAAATAATAATAATAAATAAACAATAAAAAGGAGGGGGGATCTTGCCACTCAATAATCCACACACTCCTGCAGGTCTCTGCGGTCGTTCAGGGGCGGGGAAATGAGAATGAACAACGCCTTCGCATCCTTGGGCCTCCGTGCACTCTTGCCGCAGAAACTCGACGTGCCTGACGAAGGATGTACAAGGACTTCTCCGCATCAGTATTGTTTCGACGCCGGTTAGTTAATATAAAGATGGCGACTGAGCACCTGTTGTGATCTGTGTGATAGTGTGTTCTGTGGAAGAGTAATGTGTTATGGTTGCCGGACATGCGTGTTTATATATTTGCATCTTAATCCATCTTTTTGAATCTATACATATATCTGTTTCTTTTTGAGAAAAATTATCACAGAGCTGTACCAGGAAATAAGATTAAATAAGTTCTTTAGGTCACACCAATTTTATTTGTTGCCTCTCAGATTCGCCGCTTCATTCTTTCCCCATAAAGCCGGACCAAAGATCACTACAAGTTTTACTTTCGCAAACATTTCGCAAACATGCTGCCGGAAACCAATCATAGAGTTTCTTTGTAGTCACATGCAAATTCTAATTTAGTTTAGAGTTTAGTTGTAGAGTAGTTTATAGAGCATATTGTAGAGCAGATTGATGTTTTCTTTGTCAAGCTGAAAGTTTGCATGCCACAGAAGACAACAAAATACCTGTGGAAAAGGACCCTTGATTTTTTTTATTTTTTTTTTTTTTGGGGGGGGGGTTACTGGATTATCAAACTTTGGACTGACATCACACAAAACAAAGATTACAGTAGTAAATGCAGCACACGTAAATTCAGTCAAAAACAACTTACTTTATTCGGAAATGTAGTAATAGATCAAAGGACGGGATTCATTACATAAAACGTGCCATGGAAAGCTGAAAACTTGAATAAACCTGTTATTCTTTATGTTTTGAATGTCCTATGTCTTCACCCCAGACTTCTTGTATTCTCTTTTCCTTTTTTGCGCCCTTTCGCTCCCTTTTTTCTGCAATATATCCCAGAAGCAACAAAGAGACTTAGTGTGGCGTTACCATTATTGTGATGGCCGTTATGGTAAGAGAGAGAGAGAGAGAGAGAGAGAGAGAGAGAGAGAGAGAGAGAGAGAGAGAGAGAGAGAGAGAGAGAGAGAGAGAGAGAGAGGGGGAGAGGGAGAAGGGGGGAAGGAAGGAGGGGAGGAGGGAGGGAGGGAGAGAGAGAGAGAGAGAGAGAGAGAGAGAGAGAGAGAGAGAGAGAGAGAGAGAGAGAGAGAGAGAGAGAGAGAGAGAGAGAGAGAGAGAGAGAAGGGGGAAGGAAGGAGGGAGAGAGAGAGAGAGAGAGAGAGAGAGAAGCATTGTGCGTGGAAGGTCTCGTCGGTCGAGAACGGGTGGTCAAACACAACCCGACGACGTTCTTAGGGGTCAGAGCCTCGGAAATACCAGCTGGAAAAAGAACAGGAAGCGTTGTTTTGCGGAAGAGCTGGAGGAGGGATGAAGCCTTTCATGGGAGAACATGGTTTCCGCTGAATAGCATTATGGGTCTCTGGCGGTTCGCTGGTCACAAACACGACTACGATGACTAAGATTTTAGTTTCTTTATAGATGGTATGGTGTTTGTAAGGAGTGATTTACTGACTTTATATAAACAGGCCTTTCAAGAGACGTAAGAGTAAGATATGGTATTGTGCGAAATGCTGCACAGAAATATACACACACCAATTTCAGATACATGAAGGCTCATCCATGGGTTAGTCCTTATCGCAAATCCAACAAAATTACGTAAGTAGTTGGAGTGATATCAGCTGATTGCTAAAAGAAATAGATTGTTGTTCACTTCGGAAAGACGATTTTTCTCGACTTGCCAACGATCATTTATCAATAAGGTGATATTCATTCTTTTTTCTGGGATGCAATCCCGTAAATCAGAATTCAGTGGTTTGTTAATTAAACGGACAGGAGCAAAAAACAATAGAAATTATGCAAAATTGCAAAATAGAAATTATGGACGGGAATGAGAGGGAGAAAAGAGTTAAGAGTGGACGGAAAAATACCAGGGAAAAATACCAGAAGATACCAAATGGCGTTTTGCAAAGACAGGAGAAGGAGCGAGAAGATCTTTGTCGTTAATTGGGTCACGAGTCGATTTATCTTTGCTTCATCCAGACCTTTCTGCCTCGGGTCACTGGTTCTCAAAACGCCCGTGTCCCTTATTATTAGATTTAAAGATTTAAGATCTAGTTTCAATTCCATTTGTTACAATGGATGATATTCTTTGCTGTGGCATATTGTCTGTTTTATTTTGCTTCTAAATCTCTCCCTGTGGGCAAGGAATAGCCGGAGTTACCATCCACTGGCAGCGCGCAGGATCGAACACAGGTCAGCACGATTGCAAGACCAGTCACTAGTCACTCCTACTTTTTTCAATTTCCTCACTCTAATCACTTCTACGTTTCCAATCCATCTACTCCAATCCTTTCTACCTGCCAATCTCCTTCCTCTAATCCTTCGTTCCCACAGGAGAGATTCGGGTCAACGAACAGCTAATCCTGACCACCATGCACACCCTTTGGTTCAGAGAGCACAATCGCGTGGCGGGTCGATTGGCGAATCTCAACCCTCACTGGGACGACGAGACACTCTACCAGGTAAAGATAATTTTTTGTGAATATACACAAGCGATAGGATACGAAAAGGAAGGACGAATATTGATAAATTTGACTGATATGATTCGGTTGGATATGATACGAAGAGAAATGACAAATTTATTTATAAATTGCTTCTCTTCCCATTCTGTCTTTCTCTCTTCCTTCCTCCCTATTTCTTTCGTCTTCTTTCTTTCCTCTTCTTTTTTATACGTATTTGTATATCAAGAAATGACAAATATATCTGAATTGCTTCCTTCCCCATTCTTTCTTTCTCTCTTCCTTCCTCTCCCTTTCTTTCCTCTTCTTTATATATATTGCATATCAAGAGAAATGACAAATACATATGAATAAATACAAATATATATAAAACAGCAAATGCTATAAATTGAATCACATGTGTTAAAATAATCATGACAAACGTTCGCCCACACATCCGCATCAACGTTTATAACAAACATTTCAAGTGTTTATGCAACATCCGCTCCCAAAATCTTAGCCATGCTTGCACCTCCTACCACTGTTTTTGGATAATATCACGAAACCTACAATGCTTGCAAATGCTCCGCCCACCTGTGTATTGATGTCTCCCCCCCCCCACCCCCCCCCCCCCATAGGAAGCCCGGCGCATCATCATTGCTGAAGTCCAACACATCACTTTTAACGAGTTCCTTCCTCTGCTGTTGGGGAAGGAAGTCATGGCTGAATATGGACTTCTTCCTGAGAAAGAGGTAAGATGAGTGGGGAAGGGGAAGCAGAGAGAGAGAGAGAGAGAGAGAGATAGAGAGAGAAAGAGAGTAGGGAGGAGAGAAAAGAGTAGGCGTGGGAAGGATGAGAGAGAATGAGAGAGAGAGTAGGGAGAGTAGAGAAAGTGACCGAGAAAGAGAGTAAGGAGGAGAGAGGAGAAGAGTGAGAGTAGGGAGGAGGGGAGAGGTGAGAGGGATAGGAGGGATAGAAAATAAAAAGGGAGAGAAAGAGAGATACAGTAAGGAGAGGAGAGAGAAAGATAGTTTTCAAAAAGGGCTGAGAGAAAGAGAGAGTAAATAGAGGAGAGAGAAACGGAGGGGCGAGAAGAGAACGAGAACGAGAAAGGGCGAGATTAGGAGTAATTAGAGAGAGAAAAGAGAGGTGAGAAAGGGAGAGAGTAAGAATTGAATAGGAAGGGGAGATAATATAAAGGGAGGCCGAAAGGATGGGAAAGAAAGAGATAGTAAGGAAGGGAGATAGAAAGAATGGAGAGGGAAGAAAAATAGAGAGAGAGTAGGGAGGGGAGAGATAAAGAGAGTGAGTAAAGAGGGAAGAGAGAAAGAAAGAGGAGAGAGGGGAGAGAGTAAGGAGGGAAGAGAAAGGGAAAGAGAAGAGAGAGTGAAAAGGGGAGGTATAGATGGAGAAAGAGGAAGAGTAGACAAATAGGGGAGAGGGGAATATGAGTAAAATAAGACAGAGGGGGTAGAAGGAGAGAGAATGAAGAATGAGAAAGGGAGGGAGAATGAAGAGAGAATGAGAAAGAGAAAGGGGAGGAGATGGAAAGAGAGGGGCGGGAAGGAGAGAAAGGAGAATATAGGAGAGGGGAATAAGTGAAAAGGGAAAAAATCAGCGTTCCTGTATGCGTCTTTGTGCTTGTGTATGTTTGTTTGTGTTTGTTTGTGCTTGTGTATGCGTTTGCGTTTGTTTGTGTATCTGTGCATGTGTCTTCGGGCAAAACGTGAGCCCAAAAGACACATATCCTAAAAGAGAAATTTGAGTACAAAGAAAATCGATGATTTTATGAATACAGATATTGATACTTCAAACAATAATCTCAACACCAATGGAATAATGGGATCTCCACATCAAAAAAAAGATGCTAACAACTCATTAATCCACTTATCCACCCCTTTTTCTTTTATTTACTTAATCTCTTTCTTCATTCATCTCTTTCTCAATATACTACCTCCCCCCCTCCCTTTCCCCTCAGGGTTATTACCACGGCTATGACCCCACGGAGGACCCCAGCATGACAGCGGGGTTCGTCAGCGCCGCCTACAGGTTCGGCCACTCCCTTCTGCCTTCGACGGTCGAGCGGTGGAGCCCCTCGCATACCATCATAGGTGGGTGGTTGGGGGGTTGAATAGGGTGGGTGGGTGGGGGTGTGTGAGTGGGTGGGAGGTGGGTAGAGGGGGGGGGGGGGGGGGGTGGGGGTGTGTGAGTGGGTGGGAGGTGAGTAGAGGGGGTGTGAGTGGGTGGGAGGTGGGTAGATGGGGGTGAGTAGGGTGGGAGATGGGTAGTGGGGGGGGTAAGTGGGTGGGATATGGGTAGAGGGGGGGTGAGTGGGTGTGAGGTGGGTAGAGGGGGGGGTGAGTGGGTGCGAGATGGGTAGAGGGAGGTGTGAGTGGGTGGGAGGTGGGTAGATGGGGGTGAGTATCGTGGGAGATGAGTAGAGGGGGAGGGGGTGAGTGAGTGGGAGATGGGTAGAGGGAGGTGTGAGTGGGTGGGAGGTGGGGTGAGTGGGTGGTAGGTCGGTAGAAGGGGGATTGAGTGGATGGGAGGTGGGTGGGAGGGGGTGAGTGGGTGGGAGGTGAGTAGAGGGGGTGTGAGTAGGTGGGACGTGGGTAGAGGGGGGGGGTGAGTGGGTGGGAGGTGGGTAGAGGGGGATAAGTAGGGCGGGTGGTGGGTAGAGGGGGGTGAGTAGGGCGGGAGGTGGGTAGAGGGGGGGTGAGTGGGTGGGAGGTGGGTAGAGGGGGGTGAGTGGGTGGGAGGTGGGAACATGGGGGTGTGAGTGGGTGGGAGGTGGGTAGAGGGGGGTGAGTGAGTGGGAGGTGGGTAGAGGGGGGTGTGAGTGGGTGGGAGATGGGTAGAGGGGGATGAGTGGGTGGAAGGTGGGGTAGAGGGGGGGTGAGTGGGTGGGAGGTTGGTAGAGGGGTGGGAGTGGGTGGGAGGTGGGTAGAGGGGGTGTGAGTGGGTGGGAGGTGGGTAGAGGGGGGTGAGTGGGTGGGAGGTGGGTAGAGGGGGGTGAGTGGGTGGGAGGTGGGTAGAGGGGTGTGAGTGGGGTGGGAGGTGAGTAGAGGGGGGTGAGTGGGTGGGAGGTGGGTAGAGGGGGGTGAGTGGGTGGGAGGTGGGTAGAGGGGGGTGAGTGGGTGGGAGGTGGGTAGAGGGGGTTGAGTGGGTGGAAAGTGGGTAGAGGGGGGTGAATAGGTGGGAGGTGGGTAGAGGGGGGGTGTGAGTGGGTGGGAGGTGGGTAGAGGGGGGGTGAGTGGGTGGGAGGTGGGTAGAGGAGGGTGAGTGGGTGGGAGGTGGAAAGAGGGGGTGTGAGTGGGTGGGAGGTGGGTAGAGGGGGGTTAGTGGGTGGGAGGTGGGTAGAGGGGGGTGAGTGGGTGGGAGGTGGGTAGAGGGAGGGTGAGTGGGTGGGAGGTGGAAAGAGGGGGTGTGAATGGGTGGGAGGTGGGTAGAGGGGGGTGAGTGGGTGGGAGGTGGGTAGAGGGGGTGAGTGGGTGGGAGGTGGGTGGGTGGGAATTGGGGTTGGAGGTGGTAGGGAGGTGGGTGGGGGGTTGAGTGGGTGGGAGGGGGGTAGAGGGGTGTAAGTGGGTGGGAGGTGGGTAGAGGCGAGGGTGAGTGGATGGGAGGCGGCAGGAAGGTGGGTTGAGTAGGGTGGGTGGGTGGGGGGTTGAGTGGGTGGGAGGTGGGTAGAGGGGGGGTGAGTGGCAGGGAGGTGGGTGGGTGGGGGTTAGAGGTAGTGGGGGGTGATGGGGTTGAGTGAGAGGTTGTTGACTGATGGATAGGTAGGAAATAATGATAATTATAATAGTATAATAATAGTAGTAATTGTTATGTGGTAGGAATTTTGATAATTATAACAGTATGATAATAGTAGTAATAGTAATAGTAATCATAATGGTAATGAGGATAATTATAATACTGCTACTAATAAGATGATAATAGTAATAATACTAATAATAACAATGATGATAATGATGACAATGATAATAATGAGTATTATGATAATAATGATAATGATAATAATGATAATGATAATAATTTAATAATAATGATAATGATAAAAAATTATAATAATAATGATAATAATAATAATAATGATAATAATAATGATAATAATAATAATAATGATAATGATAATAATAATAATAATAATAATAATAATAATAATAATAATAATAATAATAATAATAATAATAATAATAATAATAATAATAATAACAATAACAATAATAATAATAATAATAATAATAATAATAATGATAATAATAATAATAATAATAATGATAATGATAATGATAATGATAATGATAATGGTAATAATAAAAGTAATGATAATAATGGTAATAATAATGATAATGACAGCAATCAAACAAGAACACAGGCGACGGATTATCCTTAATAGAGATAAGACGAATCAAGACAAATCTATTTTCAAGGAAAATTCAATGTAAAAGTGACATTCTTACAGACACCCAGAGACTCCATCATATAATACCTTTTTCTGAATAAAATGTCTTACAGAAAAGTATTTGATGCCTTTTGAGATGTGTGTTTAAGCCTTTCAATAAGGATTGTTCTTTCCGTTGCATTTCATTGGGTTTATAAAAACTTTTTTTTGGAATGCGTTGTTGTTGTTGTTGCTGTTGTTGATGTTGTTGTTGTTGTTGCCGTTGTTGATGTTGTTGATGTTGTTGATGTTGTTGTTGTAGTTGTTGTTGTTAATGTTGTTATTGTTGTTGTTGTTATCATTTTTCGTGGTAATTATTGATGTCATTAGCATAATGAGTTTGAGGATGGCGAGAATAATCATTATAATGAGGATGATCATGATAAAGATGTTTATATTGATGATGACCGGAATTGTCATCAGTGTTATCATAATTACCATTGTTATTATCATTTTTGTTATTAGCATTTATTATTATCATTATCATTATCATCATCCCCCTCATTATGATGATGATGATGATGATGATGATGATGATGATGATGATGATGATGATGATTATAATTATTAATTATCATTATCATTACTATTATTAATTATCATTATTATTATTATTAATTATCTTTATTATCATTATTATTGTTATCATTAGTTTGATCATTATCACTAACATTATCGTTATTATTATCATTATTACTATTATTAGTATTAGTATTAGTATTAGTATTATTATCATTATCATTATCATTTTTATTATCATTATTATTATCATTATTATCATTATTATTATTATTATTATTAATTATCATTATTATTGTTATCCTTTGTTTGATCAATATCACTATCATTGTCATTATCATTATCATTATCACTGTCATCACCATCATTAATATCATCATCATTGTCATCTTCATTACCCACCACTACCATTATCACTGTCATAAACACCATAACTATCACCATTTTCATTATCATATTCATCGATCATTTCAGCATATACTCACTATACTCATCACCAATTTGGTTATTGTTCTTGTCACCATCATCATCACCATCCCTATTATCCTTCTCGTTTTGAGTATGACCATTTTGCCATTAATGCAATTTTCTAGCCTCCAGAAAGATTGCAAAAAATGAAACCCTTTCTGTCTTTTACTTCTAGCAATTACTCTCTGATTGTGTTAATGTTTGTTTTCGGTGTGTTATTATGTATTCAAATTCGTCTGCTTGTTATGGGAAAGTTTTTGGAGAAG
>NC_091563.1:15063181-15068181 GCF_042767895.1 Penaeus vannamei
CATGATGCCGTATATAATTAGTTTCAATTTTCTTAAAAAATTGTATTAGATTCCTCTTTCATATGCTTGGGGTCATGTTCGAGAGCATAAACCTTTGTAATATGTATATCAAGTGAACCGGTTGGAAGAATCCTTGACTTTTAATTGTTATTTTTTTAAATGGAAGAATATATCCTTTTGATAACTGATTTGCTGCTGTTGATGATATTAGATCTGCTATTTTAAAGATTTCCTACTCACATGTCCCGTCTTTCTGAACTATCTGTATTTCTTCAGGTATCGTAAACCCACTTTGGAAAGTGAAAGTAAATACATGCATACATAGACACACGCATAAATACGTATGTACATAGACACACTCACTCACGCACACACAGACACAAACACACACACACACACACACACACACACACACACACACACACACACACACACACACACACACACACACACACACACACACACACACACACACACACACACACATGAATACACAAACACATACATGAATACATACACAATCACTCACTATTCAGACACACACTTACCCCCACCATTATTCATTACCATCTTCATCTATTCTTTGCTAAAAGTACTTGAAATGTCGTTAGAATTTGTAAGAGAAAGCATCCATATACCAAAGATTATACATTAACAAACACTGGAAAAAATAGAGAAGTAAATAAACAAGTAGATATGAAAATCTACGGACATACACTCCACATTTCAATACCGGCCTGTGGTGTTGTGACCTTCTAACACAAAGACAATAGTCTTACAAAGAAACTAAATGCAAATATTGTCATATAATATTCTTTCCCTCGAAGTTCAGAATTTTGCACTCAAATCTTATGACTTTCATATTTCAGGATCAGGTTGCATCATATCCGAAGCAAATCCTCCCATTCTGAGAGCCAAACTATGCCAAGAGAGTGCCAGCAGAAAATGTATATTCTACGAGGAATAAAAAATATACAGAAGCAATCAAAGCGACTACAAGGAGTAAACATTATGGGCTTCCTTCATTCAGCATAGATGGCAATTGATGTACACACACCCACACCTCCTCCCACATACACACAAATATATATACATACATACATATACATTTACATAGATGTGTGTGTGTGTGTGTGTGTGTGTGTGTACATATATACATACATACATACATACATACATACATATATGCATGCGTGTATGCATATTCGACGTAATCTTACAGAAGAAGCGAAACATTTTCGTCAGCAGGATCACATCTGACCCAAGCCTAGATCGGACGCCCATGACTATGGACACTTCTGGGGATAATCTACACAGAATAAGCTTGTTATTTTCTGTATCCAATATTCTGTAACAGGGAGAGACAGGGAGAGGGAGAGAGAGGGGGGAAGAAAGAGAGGGAGAGACATAGGGAGAGGAAGAGGGAGATTGAGGGAAGGAGGGAGGGGAAGGAAAGGAGGGAAAGAGAGAGAGAGAGAGAAGAGAACATTCACACAGCTAAATAAGAAAAGAAAATAAGAAAGGAATTGAAAAGAATGAAAAATAAAGATACATACAAATAAACCTATAAATGAACACATATGAGGTTTCCTAAAAAAGAAAGAAGAAAGCATTTAGAGAGAAAACTGATAATTCACTCTCGAAAAACTAGAAAAATATACGAAAATAACTCCCTCTCTTATGCAGACCATATGCTTCTATTTCGAGGTTAGCAACATAAAGCTTTTTTTCCCTTTTTCGACCTAATGGTTTGCAAACATTGAAAGTATGCACGGTACATACAGGTCCTACCTTTGTTAATAATGTTAGTGATGTGTGTTATAATAAAAGATAAAACTAAAGGGTTTTCTGTTTCCCCTTTTAATTATTTAATTGTATTGATAATACGATAATAAATGTGACGATAATAGTAATATGTACATATACATATATATATATATATATATATATATATATATATATATATATATATATACATATATATATATATATATATATATATATATATATATATTTGTGTGTGTGTGTGTGTGTGATATATATATATACACACACACATACACACACATACACACACACACACACACACACACACATACACACATATACACATGCATATACATGCATATATATATATATATATATATATATATATATATATATATATATATATATATATATATATATATATATATAAGGAAAGAGAGAGAGAGAGAGAAAGAGCAAGAGAAAGAGAAAGAGAGAGAGAAAGACAAAGAGAGAGAGAAAAAGAGAGAGAGAGAGATTCTATATCTTTCATACGTATATATGTACATATATATGAGAAAAAGTGTATTTACTCTTTTCGAAAGATGGGGATCCTTTGAACACAATATCACCATTGTTATCAAAATTATTAAGATTATGTCTATGAATTTTACGCTGTTTATGATAATGATGATACGTTATTCATATGGCGGGGATAATGACGATATGAATAACAATTATAACTGTAATAAGACTAATTACTTATTACTGCCATTATGGCAGTAATAAGTATCATTACTATTTTCATTATCTTCAGTGATGATAATGACGATATCAATAATGGTGATATTGATAACAATAATAACAGTAATTATGATAATGATAATAATGATAGTAGCAATAATAATGATAATAATGATGATGATAATAATAATAGCAATAGTAATAGTAACAATAATGATTTAATAATGATGATAGTGACAATGATGATGATAATGATAATGTTAAAAATGAAAAGTGTTCTTTAATCAATATAGGATGATTTGTGATTCCGTTACATATAAATCCCATTGTTGCAAGTGCAGTAAAGGATGCAAAATTATGCAATAAAGATCTATGACAGAAATATAGTCGCGGTGTCACTCCCAATTTAAGCGCTATATCTGCCCCCCCACCCCTTTAACTCTTCCTTATTCCTCTTTAACTTCTCCTATTTCTTACATTCCCTAAATCCCCTTCCCTCCCTTCTCCCATCCCACCTTTTCTCTGTCTCTTCTCTCTTTCCCTTTAGCCATTTCTTCCGTTCCTCTTTGCCCATCCCCTTTTATCTTCAATCTTTTTTATCCTCTTTCCTCTTTGACTCCTCTCCTCCCTTTCTTCCTCCCTCCCTCCCCTTTCTTCTTCAAATCCCCTTTCTTCTCTTCTCTTCCTTTCCCCCTTTCTTCCTCCCTCCCTCCCCTTTCTTCTTCAAATCCCCTTTCTTCTCTTCTCTTCCTTTCCCCCTTTCTTCCTCCCTCCCTCCCCTTTCTTCTTCAAATCCCCTCTCTTCTCTTCTCTTCCTTTCCCCCTTTCTTCCTCCCTCCCTCCCCTTTCTTCTTCAAATCCCCTCTCTTCTCCCCTGAGGATAATTGAGTAAAGGATAAATGTGCATAGACTGACGGGCCAACTACTTCATGCAATGTGTACTTGCCTCTTATTCTTATGATGACGGGGGACCGGCGATCGAACGGACGGAATGATTATGATATAGATAGTAAAGATAACGATGATGATGATTGTAATAATATTGATACTGAAAGATAACGATGATGATGATTGTAATGATATTGATACTGATAATGATAAGGACAATGACGATGACGATGACAATGGTAGTGATGATAATTCTTTGATAATTCATATAATGATAATGTTGATGATATAATATCAATAATGATAATGGTAATGCTAATGGTGAGATATAGATATGATAATGACAATAATGATAAAAAGGATGATAGTAATAATGACAATGATGATAGTGATAATAAGGGTGATGATAATCAAAGCAATAATGATGGTAGGAATTCAGAAGAGGATTCTGATTGATTCGTAATATGATTCCTTTATGAATGGTGTTCGTGTGTGTGTGTGTGTGTGTGTGTGTGTGTGTGTGTGTGTGTGTGTGTGTGTGTGTGTGTGTGTGTGTGTGTGTGTGTGTTCGTGTGTGTGAGTGTGTTTGTGTTTATGTGTGTGTGTGTTTGTATGTGTGATGTTGTCAATTATTATCCCAATTTACATGAAAAATAACCGACTTGGGCTTAGGAAATGTGATTTCAGGCGTGACAGTCACCTAGTCATAAGCGAATTATGTAGATATAGTTAATATGACATTACCAATTAACAAAACATGAAGTAATTAATTCTATAGATATAATCAATATAGCATTAACTAAATCCCTATCGATCGGTATTCCGACTACGTTAAGTTTTAACACATTACCTTGTCAATCAAGTTAACATGGGGTCAGTGAAATCTATAGCGAACTTCAGACAGTATTTATCACAGTGGAATTTCAGTTGTTCTGTTCGTTTGAGGCTTGGGTGACGTCACGAAAGGGTGAATAGATGAAATTATCTATTAGGAAAATGCATTTTAATTTTATTCACACTATAGCTTCACGTCAAAGGATGTTTGAGTGACGCAGTACGTATGCAAAAATAATAATTTATCAAAAGTGTAATTCAACAAAGAGTAAAATTGTATCGAGCGACAAAAAATACATATGAATAACGCATTCAAGGAATAAAATAAAAATTGGAACCCTGAATGAAACCGATATTGAAAATTAATAAAAATGACAAAGCAGAAAATGTCAGCTTCAGTTGGGAAATATGTTGTATCTATTGTAAAGAAGATGAATCCTTAGCTGTTAAATAAAAGACAGGGACTGATAATGCATTGTCAGAGGAAGGTTTTTTTTCATTCTGTGCACTTTGTGTGTGTGTGTGTGTGTGTAGAAGGGCAGGTATAATTGTATCACGGTATCTATGTATGGCGGGTGTATGTGTGTGTGTGTGTCTGTGTGTGTGTGTGTGGAGGGTAGAAGGGCAAGTGGATTTGCATCACTGTATCTATGTATGGCGTGTGCGTGTGTGTGTGTGTGTGTGTGTGTGTGTGTGTGTGTGTGTGTGTGTGTGTGTGTGTGTGTGTGTGTGTGTGTGTGTGTGTGTGTGTGTCTGTATCTGTGTCTGTGTGCAGGGGGGAAGTAGGG
>NC_091563.1:15090681-15095681 GCF_042767895.1 Penaeus vannamei
AGCACACGTTGAACATCAATAGATTTTCCAGATTAATAGACATTCACCATCTTTTATTTTTACCTTTTTCTTTTTTAATCCGACGAGTCACTGAGGCTCAAGTTTAATATTCGGACAAGACGGAGCCAAGATCAAATAGGTCGTAAAAGTAAATATTGGCCGAAGGAAAAATCAAATCATGCGAGGGGCTGGGCGGCTGAGGGGCAGGTCGGTGCTGTGCAAACAACCGCCCGCGTCTTCCTCGTGTTGTCTCTCTCGTATGGCTGAATTCTGCGTAGTTTGGGGGCGGGTCGTCGGGTCGGTTGCTTTGGGGGCGTTTATTAAGAGGCTCTTGGGTGGTATTGGGGGGAACGGTATGTGGCGCTGTCGAGGAGGTCTTGTGCAAGGGACGTACACGGTTTGTAGTTGTATTTTTCTTTCTTGACTTTTTTCTTTCTTTTTTTCTTTTTTTCCTTTCTTTTTTCTTTCTTTCGTTTTTCTTTCTTTTTTCTTTCTTTCTTTCTCTTTTTCTATTTTCCTAATTCTTTCTTCCTTTCTTTCTTCTCTTTCTTTCTTTTTTCTTTTCTTTTTCTTTCTTTCTTTCTTTTTTCTTTCTCTCTCTTTCTTTCTTTCTTTCTTTTTTCTTTCTTTCTTCTTTCTTTCTTTCTTTTGTCTTTCTTCGTCAAATTTAATTCCAGTTGTTGATTCCTGCATTAGCACTATTCGCTCTAAACAGGTAAAACAAGCAAGTACGTCTTAAACTATAAACACACCACCCCTAAGGTTTATTTATATCCCAGTGAACCGTTGCAGGTTTGTTGCAAAAGGACTACTTGATGGTATTATACAAAAGCTCTATTACAGGGACGAGAGTTAACCGATAGAGTGGCTTGGGGGGGGGGGGGTAGAGGTCAGTAGTGATGGGGAGACTACTTACAGGGGGTTTAGGGGGGGTTAGTAGTGGTGATGGAAGTACTTACAGGGGATGAGTTGGCATTCAGAACCACTCCTGTTAGTTCAGGGTCGATTGTGCCTTTTCTGTGTGGTTTATGGGTGTGTTTGTTTGTGTGTGTGTGTGTTTGTGAATGTGTGTTGCTTGTATTTGTTGATTTGAATGTATAGTGTGTCTCTTGTGTATCATCACGAGGCCTACACACATAAAAAAGGCATATAAACGTACATACATGCATGTGAATGATATCAGCAAATCTACCCATCTTTACCTATTATCATGTGTATTTTTATTGAAATTTCATAGCCTAGACACCGTCATATTGTAAATGTGTATTGGTGGTGATTTTACTTAATTGATTAATCATTATCAAATATCAAACTTTCAATCTAAATTTAACTTAACCCTGATAATTGCAAATTTCATTGATGTTCTTTATAATAACTTGATGTTTTGAAGTAACATAATGCAAAAACTTAAAGTGTCTAAATATATGACTATTACAAATTATTGAATGACAGTCAGAGATGAATTAAGGAAGTAAATCAAATGAAAGTGTGTGGTATTAAAACGCTGGAGTTTTCCCGAAACCTCATTCTTAATATAATATCAAGTTATCACAGAGATTACTATACCAGCATCAGCATCCGCACACCCTACACACACATACACAAACCAACCAACCAGAACGAAAACGAAGACTCAATCACGCAAGATATTCTCCCATAATTAACGATAATGACAGATCACTCGCTATCAATCACCGACCATCGATTAGAGCGCCTAATATCCCATCCCCGAGATCTGACGAGTTGATTGGGCCCGCGCCGGTAAGTCCAATCGGGCCAGGGAGAGAGATTAGGAGATTCGTTCGAAACACTGGGGCTGAGGGAGTGAGAGAGAGAGAGAGAGAGAGAGAGAGAGAGAGAGAGAGAGAGAGAGAGAGAGAGAGAGAGAGAGAGAGAGAGAGATTAGGAGATTCGTTCGAAACACTGAGACAGTGAGTGTGTGAGAGAGGGGGAGGGAGGGAGAGAGAGAGAGAGAGAGAGAGATGGGGGGGGGAGAGGGAGGGAGAGCAATGCATTTTTTTCCTTCGAGGTTTTGTGTTAGGTCATTTTTTTTTAGTAATATCTTTTTTTCTCCTTTTTTTTTGGGGGGGGGGAGAGGGGGGAATTACTTTAAGGAACTCGTGTTCCTTGAAGCTCCACCTATGCTCTTGGATGTTGGGAAAGGCGAGATCAGGAGCAACTCGAGGATTTGTCATGGCTTTTGATTCTATTTTTGGATAAAAAAAAAAATAAATAAATAAATAAAAAAATAAATAAAAATGAAAATAAAAAAGCACATGGGGTTTATTTTGATGCCGTCAAAAAAGTTACGGATGCTTTGTGAATAAGGTCGATCATTTTGGTCTCTTCGGTTTTCAAAAAAGGGCGGAAAATAATGGTTTTAATGGTTATATTTTCACTGAACGATCATCAAAACAGAGGCCATGACACCTCGAGTTGCTACTGATCTAGCCTTTCCCCTTGGATGTTATTACCTTCGCCGAGGAGAGTATGTTTTTTAGGAGAGTTGGTTACTTTGTTTGTTTGTAGATTGGCTCAAAAGGTTATGAGTAGATTTTTTAATGAATTTTTGATCAGACGTGTGTCTAGACCAACTTAGATGCCATTAGATTCTAAGAGTTATCCGGATCTTGAACCGGATCCAGTTTGTTTATTATCATTATTATCATTGTTATTATTATCATTATTATTATTATTATTATTATTATTATTATTATTATTATTATTATAATTTTTTTTCATTATCATTATCACTATCTTTATCAATATCATCACCATTTTCATTATTGTTATTGTTATTCTCATTATCATTATTATTGTTCTCAATATCATTATCATTACTCATATTACTATCAGTATCATTGTTGTTTTTTGTTATCATTATTATTACTTTATCATTATTATAATTTTGTTTAAATTATTATTATCACTTATCTTTATCATCACAATTATTATAATGATCGTTATTATTAAAATTATAATCACTATATCTATATCACTATATCACTATTATCAATATTATTGTTATTATCATTATCATCATTACTACTATCATTATTGTTGTTGTTGTTTTTATTTTTTATTATTAATATTATTACTACCCTTATCATGGTTATTATTATCATTATTAGCATTATTAGTGTAACATTATCAATATCATTACTATGATTATGATTATTATTATCATTATCATTATCAATGTCATTATCATTATTGCTCTTATCTTTACTATTATCATTATTATTATCATCATAATCATTATCATTACTATTATTATTATCATTAGTAGTAGTAGTAGTAGTTGTCAGTATCAGTATCAGTATTGTCACTATCATTATCATTAGTATTAGTATTACCATTAATAGGTTCATTATTCCCATTATTATATTTATTATCATTATTATTGTTATTATCATTATCATTAGTAGTAGTAGTAGTAGTAGTAGTAGTATCATTAGTATTATTAGTAATATTGCCATCATTATTATCATTTGTATCACTATTCTCATTATTATTATCATTTGTTTCACTATTCTCATTATCATTATCACCATTATCATCATTATTGTTATTGCTTTTATCATTCACATTATCACTTTTGTTGTTGTTATTACTGTTATTACCATTATTGTTATTATCATATAACTATTATTATCCTCAATACTATATGATTATTATTATCATCATTATTTCTTATCACTATTATTATCATTATTATTATTGTCATTGCTATTACCATTACTGTTATTAATATCATTATCATTATTATCATCATTATTGCTACTATCATTACTGCTACTATTACTGTTATTATTATTGTTATTATCATCATCATTATTATCATTATTACTAACATAATTATTATCATTATGTCGATGATGATAATTGTGTTTTTCTGTCAGTGTTATCATTTCTATTACATATCCTCATAAATATTACTATTGTAATTATTATTACTGTTGTTATGATCCAGGTTATCATTATAATTATCTTTGTTATTATCATTTTAATTGTAAATTATTATGATTTTCTTCATTATCTTTATCATTATCATTTTATTACCACTGTTATTTTCATAATGAAGATAATTATTATCGTGGTGATAGTTGTAATAAGTATTATTAGTCTTTTCATCATATTTCCTGCAATAATCATTATCATAATTACCATCACAGATATTATTACCATTATAGTTATCATTATCACTATTAATGTTCCTGTTATTAACAGTATTATCCTTGATATAATTGTTATCATCATATTCATTACTATAATTGTAATTATTATCACTGTCCCTATTATCAGAAGAAGTAGCAGCATTGGTATCAGTATCAGTATTAGCATTTGCATAATTACTATGCATATCATCACAACAAAAATCGTCATTATCAGCTTTGTCGTCATAATCATCAGCATTTTTATTAGTAGTAACAGTGGTATTATTATCATCATACCATCAGCTGTGCTATGAGTGTTATCAATCCTCTTATCATTATGTTTATCATTATTATTATTATTATTTCTGTCATAACTAGCATTAGTAGTATTAGTAGTAAATCATATCACTACGTTTATTACCACTGTTATTATTGTTATTGCCGTTAGTACTATTATTATTATCCCTATTGCTATTATCATTACAGTTATATTTTTTTATCATCATCATTATTATTATCATTATCATTATCATCATAATTAATATCATTATTATTATTATCATCACAATCATTATCGTTCTTATTACCATTATCATTATTATGATTATTCTCATTAACATTATTATTATTTTCATTATTATTGATTTTGTTAACATCATTCCCTCACTATCGCCATCTGTCATTATCTTTTATCTTTCTAAGAAAAAGAATATAAATTGGGAAAATATCTTTTCTTTCCCTTCCTCAATTCCCTCCCTCTTTGATCCCTCCCCCCCCCACCCTCTCCCTCCCTGATCTTTACCCTCCCTCCACCTCCCTCCCCCTCACCCATCCTCCCCTCTC
>NC_091563.1:15115681-15118181 GCF_042767895.1 Penaeus vannamei
TTGGTCACTCGAGGCCCCACTTGCCCCCCCCCCCCCAACACCATCCGTCATCACCACCAGGAGCGCTGAAGTCTAGGTCATTAATTGGTGTTGTTTCAGGACCTTCGTTGTGGCTCTCGACACGTACCTAGGCCTGATGGTGTTCATTTAAGGGCCGCCGGGGTGTTTGTTTGTCTACGTGTGTGTGTGTCTACGTGTGTGTGTGTGTGCGTGTTTGTGTGTCTACATGTGTGTGTGTGTGTGTGTGTCTGCGTGTTTGTGTGTCTACATGTGTGTCTGTTTGTCTACGTGTTTGTGTGTCAACGTGTGTATGTGTGTGCGTGTTTGTGTGACTGCGTGTGTGTGTGTCTGCGTGTTTGTGTGTTTACGTGTGTGTGTGTCTGCGTGTCTTTGTGTGTCTGCGTGTCTGTGTATTTATGTGTGTGCGTCTGTGTGTATACCTGTCTTGATGTTTACGTGTGTGTGTGTCTATGTGTCTTTGTGTGTGGGTTTTATGTGTGCGTACGTGTTAATGTGCGTTAGATGTTTTGTGTGTGTGCTCGCTTCGTAGCATTTCTGTTTTCGTTTTTTTATATTCCCTTTCATTTTTTCTCTTCATCTCCTTTCTTCTCATTTGGGAATTTTTTGTCATCTGTTTTACGTCAAGAACTTCTACTTTTTTTCGTTTTTTTTTTTCTTTCTTACATTCTCTCTCAATTTTTCTCTTTTTCTTCTCCTTTCTTCTTGTTCTTCGTCACCTGTTTTACGTCAAGAATTTCGTTTTTTTTTCTCTCTCTTTTATTCACCACATTTTTGGACTTCATTTTCCTCCTCCTTTTACTCAGAAGATTCCAACTTTTTCTTGTCCTTATCGCTATTTCTTTTCCCCTTATATTTCTTATTATCTGTTCTTCTCCTTCGGTTCTCTTATTTTCTCTCTCTCTCCTTTTCTTCCGCTCTTAAATTCTTCTCCTTCCCTTTCCCCTCATTTTTCCCTCATCAGTTCTGTTCTCTCTCCTTTTATTTCCCTCTTCTCAATTCTTTCTTTCCCCTTTCCCTTGATTCTTATGCTTCATCCCCTTTTTCTCTCTCTTCTCATTTTTCAATTTCTCAGATCTTCCCCTTACCTTTCCCCTCATTTTCCCCTCATCACCTATTTCTTTTATTCCCCTTTTCTCAATTCTTCTCTTTTTTCTCTTTCCTCATTTTTCCCTCATCATTTTTTTTCTTTCTCTCCTCGTATTCCCTTTTTCTGAATCCTTCTCCTTCCCTTTCTCATTTTCCCCTCATCACCTATTTCTCTTTCTCCTCATTTTTCCTTTTTTTGAGTTTATTTCCTTCCCTTTCCCCTCATTTTCCCCTCATGACCTATTTCTCCCTCACCTCATATTCCCCTTATCTCAATCCTCCTCCTTCACTCCCCCCTCATTTTCCCCGTATCACCAATTTTCTCTCTCTCTCATTTTCCTCTCATCACCTTTCACTCTCTCTCCTCATATATTTCCCCGCACCACTAATTTCTCTTTCTCTTCATTTCCCCTCATCACCAATTTCTCTCTCTCCTCATTTTTCCTTTACTCATTTTCACCTTCCTCTCACTCTCTCTTTCTCTCTCTTTCTCTCTCTCTCTCTCTCTCTCTCTCTATCTATCTATCTATCTATCTATCTATCTATCTATCTATCTATCTATCTCTCTCTCTCTCTCTCTCTCTCTCTCTCTCTCTCTCTCTCTCTCTCCTCACATATTTCCCCTCATCACCAATCTCTCTCTCTCTCCTCATTTTTCCCCAGACATCCTAGGAATAAAAAGAGACATTTGGCGCCCCTACGCCCGTGCCGCTGAGACACATTCGGTCAGTTTTATGTCTCCCTTTCCACGGGCGCTTGACGGGCGTGGCGGCGGCGGCGGCGGCGCGGGCGTGGGGAGGGTTCGTAATCAAGAGGGGCGTGGAAGTGACCGTTGAAAATACTCACTTTTTGGGGAAGTCTTTTTTAATTTCGTTTTATTTCTATTGTTGCTTTATTTCGTTTTTTTTTTTTTTTTTTTTTTTTTTGGGGGGGGGGAGGGGTGTTCTGTTATTTACACTTTTTGTTTTGTTTTGTTTCTTCCTATTGTTTCTGATTTTTTTCTATTATCTATATATTTTCTTTCTCTCATCTAGGGCTTTTTAGACTATTTTTTGTTAATTATACTTTTATCTTTGTAGTATATATTTACTTTTTTTTTGGGGGGGGGAGGGAAGAGAGGATTTTGACCTCTGGTTTAATTTTGTATTTGTCTGTGTGTTTCTGTGTTTATTTGTTTGTGCAATTGTTTGTTCCTTCATGTGATTTTCTTTTGTTTATTAGATTTCGCTTGGCTGTTTAAACAAATGTCATCCGTTGGTTAGTTTGTCTGTCTATTGTTTGTTTTTATTTTTGTATTTTTGTTTACTTTTGTTTTGTTTAAATTTGGATTATATTTTGTCACGTTTGTTCCGGTCGTGTTTAGATAAGTAGAGAAATATATGAAAAGATAGAT
>NC_091563.1:15130681-15133181 GCF_042767895.1 Penaeus vannamei
TCTCCCTCTTCTCCCCTTTTCCCTCCCCCTTTTCAACTTCCCCTTCTGCCCTCCACCTCTCTTCTGCCTTATCCTCCTTCCGTCTTCTCCTTCCCTTCTCCCTCCTCCCCCCTTTTCCCTCCCCCCTTTCAACCTCCCCTTTCTCCCCTCCTCCTCCCTTCTCCCTTATCCCCCCTCCCTCTTCTCCTTCCCTTCTCCCTCCTCTCCCTTTTCCCTCCCTCTTTTCAACCTCCCCCTTCTCCCCTCCACCTCTCTTCTCCCTTATCCCCCCCTCCCCCACCACCCTTCTCCCTCCTCCCCCCTTTTCCCTCCCCCTTTTTTCCCCTCCCCCTTCTCCCCTCCTCCTCCCTTCTCCCTTATCCCCCTTCCCTCTTCTCCTTCCCTTCTCCCTCCTCCCCTCTTTTCCCTCCCCCCTTTTCAACCTCCCCTTTCTCCCCTCCTCCTCCCTTCTCCCTTATCCCCCTCCCCCACCACCCTTCAAGGTAGCATATGTCCTCCGGTCCGCTGATCAATCCTAATTTACTCCGTATTTCATTAACGTCACCCTATTATGTTGTTCTGCATTGTAAATTGGTTGTTATTGGCCTCCTGTGTTTTCTGTGGTTCTCTTGTCTAAGGTTCTCTTCTCTAAGGGGGATGGGGGTAGCTGTGTGTGCGTTTGTGTGTGTGTGTGTGTGTGTGGATGTGTGTGTGGTGTGTGTGTGTGTGTGTGTGTGTGTGTGCGTTTGTGTGTGTGTGTGTGTGTGTGTGGATGTGTGTGTTTGCGTTTGTTTATATTTGTTTATGGTAATATCGTTTGTGTCATTACATATGTATCTGTGTGACTATGTGAGTGTATTCATACTGCTTGTGTATTTTTATGTATTTGTCTTTAAACTGTTTATATATTATACGCTTTGATTTTTTTTTTTTTTTTTTTTTTTTTTTTTTTGTATATACAAGTAAATATGTGTTACGTATACAATCATCTCTTCACTTCCTAGACTTATGCCCATATATAGTAGTGCGGATTCGAGACACGCGGATCGACACGGGGAGCTACTACGGTCCTACATCCCACTGACTTAGCACTCCACACTTCACAATTTACATGAAACACTTTACATGAAATATTTCAGTTTGCTCAAAACACATTACACTTCACACTTTCCACAACACTTTCCACTCCACACTTCACACTGTGCACCTCACACTTTGCACCTGACAATTTACACCGATTTACACTCCACACTTCAACTTTACACTTCACACTTCACACTTCACCCTCCATACTCTGCCCAACACTTCACACTTCACACTTCACCCTCCATACTCTGCCCAACACTTCACACTCCACACCTTACATTTAACACTTTTTACTTCACACTCCACATTTTACACAACACTGCACACTTCACACTGTACACTTCACACATCACACTCCACACCTCTCACTTCCTGGTCGCGGAGTTACGTATTGTGATGACGCAATGACCTGTTAACTTATAAGCCTAATAGAGTAGGCGTGACTTCACGTTGTCAGCAGGACATGAGTCAGCAGTTGTAGGGTCATTCAGAGGTCAGCGGTCATTGAAGCGTAGTTCCTTTGGGTGGAGTGGGTGGAGGAGGGGGGTAGGGGGGATGTGTTTACACGTATATGTCTGTGTGTATGTGTGTTTGAGGGATATGTCCATGTGTGTATGAATACGGGAATGTTTTGACGCATGTTCATTAATCATTAGGTGTTTGGATATTATATATATATATATATATATATATATATATATATATATATATATATATATATATATATATATGTTTGCCTCTGAGTAGATGGAATGATAGATGTTTATTCATTACGTATTCATGCCTTATTGATGTCAATGGGTTTCCTCTGTGTGTCCATCCCCAGCAGAGCGAATGGCAACCCGACGTCTACGGTGAGCGAATCGAACCGGAAAGCCATGACGCAATTCGGGAAATCCCCTTATCGCTTCGTCCGTTGCGTCCACCCGTCGTCCGTGGATTGTTCTGGGACACTAGATGTCTCGTCCGTATTATCTAGTCATAGCTGTCCGTGGCTGTGTAATATATGTTCATAGCTGTCCGTGGTTATGTATTCTTTAGTCATAGTTGTCCGTGGCTGTGTAATATCTATCCATAGCTGTCCGTGGCTGTATTATCTAGTCATAGCTGCCCGTGGCCGAAGGATAGGTAACACTAAGAGAAATGTATTAAAGAGGAGATGGTCTGTGGTGCGTGGTGCACAAACACGGATGATAAGGGTTTTTAAGGGTGGATGTGATCGCTTTCCGGCAGGCAGCGCGGGGAACTGTGCGTGATAATCGCGTCCAAACATGGTTTAATCCCGCAAAAAAATCTCATTTGCATATTGGCAAGGCGAAAACATCGGTCAGTCCTGAATAAGCACGGGCGGGGGAGGTGGGCGTGCGAGAAGGGTTCAGAGCCAGAGCGGTTTGCTCAGAGTTCTTCAGATTCCAACTTGGGAATATTGCTGTTG
>NC_091563.1:15145681-15148181 GCF_042767895.1 Penaeus vannamei
GAAGAGAGAGAGAGAGAGAGAGAGAGAGAGAGAGAGAGAGAGAGAGACGGACAGAAACATAAACAGAAACAGAGATAGAGCGAAGAAAGAAATTTCCACTAATTGGGTATTCCTGAACATCTAGACATTTTCTCGTCCATTCGCTTATCTACGTTACTAATTATGTCACCCCCTCCCTTCTCTCCCCTCTTCTCAACCCCCGTTCCCTCTCCTCCCCCTCTTCTTTGCCCTCCCCCTCTTCCCCCTCCTCCCCCTCCTCCCGCCCCTCCCCCACCTCCCCCTCCTCCCCTCCTCCCCTCCTCTTTCCCCTCCCAATCCCGACATTTACCCACGTGACACAGCTTTCCTCTTTTGAACTTCTTTCCTCCTTCCTCTTTGCTTGCGGGGAAATTGTCTTGATGCTTTTAAGACACTCTTCCCCCACGGCGGAACAAGGAGTCTCTTAACTCTACCTTATCCGCACAACAGAACACGGGATTATCGTTCCTTATCCGCACAACAGTTTCGGAGGATTGTCGACTTTCGCGAGCGTATCTGCTTGGGGTCTCAGCCTGGCGGTTTGTTTTCTCCCGTTCCCCCTATTTCTTCCTCTCCTTCCTGTTCTTACTTACTTGCAATTTCCCTTCCTCCCTTTCTCCCCTTACTCCTTCTTTTTCCTCCCCTTCCTCCCCTTCTTCCTTCGTCTTTCTCCCATTCCTCCTTCGTCTCTTCCTGCTCTTACTACTTCCTCTCCCTCCTCTTCCTCTTTCCTCTTCCTTCCCTTCTACCCTCCACTTTCTCCCTCCCTTTCCTCCCCTTTCTCTCTCTCCCTCTTCTCATTCCTCCCTCACCACCTCCCCTTCCTCCTTTTCCTCCATTTCCTCCCTCCCCTTCCTCCTCTTCCCACCCTTCTCCTCTTCCTCCCTCGCCATCTCCTTTTCCTCCTCCCTACCATTCCCCCCTTCTTCCCTCCCTCTTTACCCCACACCTATTCGTAGTCTCCTAGCCCCCCAACCCCCCCCTTTTAACCCTTTTATCCCCCTATCCCCTTACCCCCTGCCCCCCCCCCCCCCGATCTAGCATGTCTCTCCTCACCCTCCTTCCGCCTTGCCTCCTCTCTCTTATCCATTGTTTTGTAGCAGAAATATATCTATATTTAGCTTTTTTACTAAAAAAAAATAATAATGATAAAGGGAGAGAAAAAGAAAAACACATGAGACAGAAAAACGACCAATTGTTTCTCTATCTATTTTCTTTCGGATTTGCCTGTGTTCACGAAAGTGTTATTTTACAGTTTTACTTCATTTTCTCCCATTTATCTAGTTCTTTCTTTTCACTTTTTGTATTACTTAATAGATGAACTTACTATGGATAGAAAGAGAGACACAGGCAACCTGGAATAACCAGTAGATGGAAAAACTGATAAACATAAAAGGGAGAGAGAGATAGAGATAGAGAGAGATAGAGATAGAGAGAGAGAGAGAGAGAGAGAGAGAGAGAGAGAGAGAGAGAGAGAGAGAGAGAGAGAGAGAGAGAGAGAGAGAGAGAGAGAGAGAGAGAGATAGAGAGAGAGAGAGATTGAAAGAAAGAGAGAGAGAGAGATTGAAAGAAAGAAAGAGAGAGATTGAAAAAAGAGAGTGAGTAAGAGAGAAAGAGAGAGAGAGAGATTGAAAGAAAGAGAGTGAGAGAGAGAGAGAGATTGAAAGAAAGAGAGTGTGAGAGAGAGAGAGATTGAAAGAAAGTGAGAGAGAGATTGAAAGAAAGATGAACGTCCATCAATAAATACAATTTGCAGAGATAAGTAGATGGATATTTAAGCAAAAGGTGAATGGAAGAACATCGAAGGTCGAACAGGAAAATACGACGAAAGAGATTTACATACATGGTGTGTGTACATATATATATATATATATATATATATATATATATATATATATATATATATATATATATATATATATATATATATATATATATGTATATATATGTGTGTGTGTGTGTGTGTGTGTATGCATGTACATATATATATATATATATATATATATATATATATATATATATATATATATATATATATATATATATATATATATATATATATATATATATATAAGTACATATATAAAAAGATACATAGAGAGTTAGACAGATAGATAGATAGATGTATATTATATATATATATATATATATATATATATATATATATATATATATATATATATATATATGTACACACACACACACACGCATATATATATATATATATATATATATATATATATATATATATATATATATGTGTGTGTGTGTGTGTGTGTGTGTGTGTGTGTGTGTGTGTGTGTGTGTGTGTGTGTGTGTATGTATGTATATATATGTCCTTGTGTGTGTGCATATTTCTGGGAGTATTTGTGTGTGCGTATACAAAGTGACAAGCAGGTTATCCCGCTTGTCACTTTGTATACGCACACACAAATATTTAACCAAATAAACAAACAAACAACTTTCCCCCCTTCTTGCCAAC
>NC_091563.1:15153181-15155681 GCF_042767895.1 Penaeus vannamei
ATATGCTTTGTAAAGACAATATATTTCAGGATGAAGAAACAGTGCCAAAGAAAAAAAAAGGAATAAAATAGAAGCCACGATGAAACCCAAAAGCCAAAGACAAAAAAAGAACCACCACATACCATAGCGAGATAACCAGCAAAAATACAGCACAGATTGTTTACAGAACAAACAAAGAAACAGCTGAGAACCAAGTAAAACCACCACAGAGAACTCACAAAGAACAACGAAGAGAACCAAGAGAAAACACCACTGAGAACCAGCAAAGAACCGCCATAGAGAACCAAGAGAAAACCACAAAGAACCGCTGCAGAGAACCGAGAGAAAACCATCACAGAGAAACAAGAGAAAACCAATAGAGAACCAAGAAAAAAAAACAATAGAGAACCACTACAGAAAACCAATAGATAATTATCACAGAGAACCAAGAAAAAAACAACAGAGAACCAGCAGAGAACCACCACAGAGAACAAAGAAAAAAACAATAGAGGACCATCACTGCGAACCAGCAGAGAACCACCACAGAAAATCAATGGAGAACCATCACAGATAACCAAGAAAAAACAACAGAGAACCAAGAAAAAAACAATAGAATACCATCACAGAGAACCAGCAGAAAAACACCACAGAGAATAAAGAAAAAACAAAAGAGAACCATCACATAGAACCATCATAGCGAACCAGCAGAGAACCACCACAAAAAAACAATAGAGAACCACCACAGGAAACCAAGAAAAAACAATAGAGGACCATCACTGCGAACCAGCAGAGAATCACCACAGAAAATCAATAGAGAACCATCACAGATAACCAAGAAAAAACTACAGAGAACCAAGAAAAAGCAATAGAAAACCATCACAGAGAACTAGCAGAGAACCACGATAGAGAATACAGAAAAAACAAAAGAGAACCATCACATAGAACCATCATAGCGAACCAGCAGAGAACCACCACAAAAAACATTATAGAACCACCACAGAAAACCAACAAAAAAACAATAGAGGACCATCACTGCGAACCAGCAGAGACCCCCCACAGAAAACCAAGAGAGAATCATCACAGAGAACCAAGAAAAAAACAATTGAGAACCACCACAGAGAACCAAGAGAAAAACAATAGAGAACCAGCAGAGAACCACCACAGAAAACCAATAGAGAACCATCATAGAGAACCAAGAAAATAAACAATAGAGAACCAGCAGAGAACCACCACAGAGAACCAAGAAACCAAGAAAAAAACAATAGAAAACCACCACAGAGAACCAAGAAAACAACAGAGAACCAAGAAAAAACAATAGAGAACCACCACAAGGAACCATCACAGCGAACCGAGAAGTGGCCAGCCCGAAGACCGTCGCGCTGACCTGAGAACCCCTCGCGGATCCCGCCGTCTCCGCGACTCGGCCACAATACCTTGCAACATTTCGCTGCCCATTTGCATATATTGCAAGGGCTCTTAAATAGAGTTTTTTTCTAAAAGATGAATGAATTGCGAAGCTGCGAAGGGTCATTCGGGAATTTAACTTCCCAACTGGTATTTCCTTCGTTGGAATTTTTAAAGTAAATAATGCTAAAGGGTTACTTCTTGTTGTCTATATGAGTATGTGTTCGTAAACAAAAATGAAATGGAAATAAGATATATAGGAATGAATGTGTGTGTGGGGGGTGACGCACACACACACACACGCACACGCACACGCACACGCGCGCGTACACACACACACACACACACACACACACACACACACGCGCGCGCACACACACACACACACACACACACACACACACACACACACACACACACACACACACACACACACACACACACACACACACATACACACACACACGCACGCACATGCACGCACATATATATGTGTGTGTGTGTGTGTATGTATGTATGTATGTATATATATATATATATAAATATATATATATATATATATATATATATATATATATATATATATATATATATATATGTATATATATATATATATATATGTATATATATATATATATATATATATATATATATATATATATATATATATATATATATATATATATATATATATAATAAAGAGAGAGAGAGACAGACAGACAGGGACAGAGAGAATGAGATAGGGACAGAGATAGGGAGAAAGTTCGCGCAGAGGGATGAATTGACTTTTAGACAAATATGATGATAGACAAAAATATGATGATAGACAACCCCCTCCATTTCAGGTTGTCCAGGCAGGTCCTCGTTTCTGTGGTATTTTCTTCCATTCATTTCTTATTCCTCTTTTTCCTCTTTTCTGATCTGATAACCTTGTTTTAAGGAGTTACCAGCCACTGCTCTTGTGTTCATTGTTCTCACAGTTTTTTTTAATGATTTATGAATATCTTATTTTTATCTGTTTTATTATATATTTTCAAAAATTGTTTCTTTTAATGGCGTTTTAAAGGATATTTATAGACGTTGTGAGTATGGTTTGTAATCTATTTTGAAATATACC
>NC_091563.1:15168181-15175681 GCF_042767895.1 Penaeus vannamei
TCATTATTATTATTATTATTATTATTATAGTAATAATAACAATGATGATAATGATAATGAAAATAATGATAATAATAATAATAATAATAATGATAATAATTATGATAATAATAATTATTAGTAGAAGTAGTAGTATTATAATAGCAATAATAATAATAACAATGACAATAATAATGATAATAACAATAATAACAATAACAATAATAACAAAGATAATCGTCATCATCATCACGACAATGACCCTTACCTTGAACCAAGCCAAAAAAAAAAAAAAAAAAAAAAAAAAAGGATACGTCAAGTAGCGGTTAACAGGTCAAGTCGCCATCTTGAACCAGAGTAGCAAGCCCTACCCGTTGCTTGGGAGGAAGAGATCCGTTATTCGCACGACTAAACGGGTCGAGAGGCACTTGGTTTGGCTTTTTTTAATGTTCTTGTTTGTTTATTTTGATTTTTTTTTTTTTTTTTATTTGTGTTTGCGTGTTTGTTTGTGTTGATATTTCTGTTTGATTGTATTGATGTTTTTTGTTTGTTTTGGTGTTGTTTTTTTATTTGTTTTGACGTTTTTGGTTGTTTATTTGTCTTGATGTTTTTTTGTTTTGTTTTGTTTTCGTTGTTTATTGTTTATGTTATTGTTTGTTTATTTGTTTTGGTATTTGTGTTGTTGTTTTTTTTGTTTGTTTTGATGTTTTGTTTGTTTATTTGTTTTGATGTTTCTGTTCTTAATTTGTTTTGATATTTTGCTTGTTTATTTGTTTTATTTTGTTTTTGTTTATTTGTTTGAATTGTTTTTGTTTGTCTGTCTCTGTTTCTCTCTCTCTGTAAGATAAACATTAATAGATCAGAGTGACTGAATATATATGAGCTTTAATCGTGACATAAAAATGAATAAGTGAAATGTCATATGAACTGTTAACTCACATTTTTGCAAAGAAGGAAGAGAAGCGAGACGAATAAGAACTAAAAAAAAAAAAAAAAAAAAGAAAAAGCTATTCATATTTAGTCGAAACGAAAAGAGAAAAAAGAAAACAGTAATCCATTTTCTGAAATTAGAATCTGTCGGAATATTTTGATTTCTAGAAGCTGTTTTTTTTTATCAATAACGACCCATTAAGCTTTTGATTGACGTTGCAAGTAGATTTTGTAAACCGACTCATATCAGCTGATTCTTTTCCTCCTTCAGTGTTCATTTTGGGCGTTTTGAGGGCTGGGAGAGGGCGGTGGTGCAGTTCGTGTTGATAACGTGTTTCTTTTACGAATTGTATTTTGTGTATCTCTCTCTCTCTCTCTCTCTCTCTCTCTCGCTCTCGCTCTCGCTCTCGCTCTCGCTCTCTCTCTCTCTCTCTCTCTCTCTCTCTCTCTCTCTCTCAAGACCAGGTCTTGTTGTGGTTAGAGAGTGTTTGTTGTCAAAGCATGTCTCGTCATGATTGGTACCTTGGTTGTAAACGTTGTAATTTGAGGGGTTGTGTTGATGATAGTAATAATAATAAAATAATAATAATGATAATGATGATGCAGATTTTTTATTGTTATCATTTTTTGTGATTTTTCTTTGATGTCGTTTTAGATCAGCTGTTCCCAACCCTTTTTCAGGCGACCCCAATCATGCACCTCCAGGCATGACCACGACTCCACTCTGCTCTATGATGTATAGGCTTATATCATGTTATTATATTATATCATCGTGTTTATATTATTCAGTAATCATGTGAAAAATTCGATAAACAAAATTTGCAATTACGATTATATTTTCTCTAACTCGATTTTTTTCTTTCTTTCTTTCTTCTTTTTAGCTACAATTTAAATCACTGTATAATAATCAAGAAAAAAATAGCCATTAGCTCTCAATCAATATGTGACTACGTATATGCTGAAAACATCTCAAAATTGAGAATTGACAATGTCTTATATTTTGAGTTCTTGGCGACCCCAAATTTAGGAAAGGCTGCTTTGGAACTATAGCACCTGGGATTGTTGTCAATATTCTGTTCTTACTGTATATACTTTTAAGAACGTGAATACTGATCCTGTTTGCAATTCTTCGAGCAAGACTAGCGATAACAGAAACAAAAATTCCTGTTGAATATATCCTTGTCTCCATTTCATTCACTGCTTCTCTATTACGGCCATTTTTCCCCGCTTAAAAGGAACATCCCGTTTTTCGAAAAAGAATCTAACCAGAAAAGATACCTCCCTCGTCCCTCTCTCAAAAAAAATCTAACCAAAAGAAATCTCTCTACCCCCGCCCCCCCCCAAAAAAAAAGTATAAAAAAGCCACTTATGCCACGACCAGACATTCCCCCACATAACCGCACTGCATGACACAGCCCCCACGTGACATCAGCCCTCCCCACCCTCCCCCAAAAAAAGTGAAAGCAAAAGTAAAAAAAAAAAAAATACTCCTTCCACATAACCGCACCGCATGACACAACCCCCCCACCTCTACCGCCCCTCCGACATGACATCCCTCCCCCGCCCCCCATTAAAACTCCCCCCAGCAAAATTAGACATATTCTTTCGGTTCTCCAATACATTCTCGCCAAGTCCGGGTATGTGCTCAGCTGCTGCTCCGGATAAAGTTCTCGGTTTAGCATATTGATGAGGGAAGGAGTCGGTTCAGTGGCACGCGCTGCAAGGAGCTCCGAGGGGGGTTGGTGTATGTGGATGCGGGAGTAAGGTTGTGGATGCTGGTGTAAGGTTGTGGGATGTTGGTGTAAGATTGTGGATACTGTTGTAAGGTTGTGGATGCGGGAGTAAGGTTGTGGATGCTGGTGTAAGGATGTGAGATGGTGTAAGATTGTGGATGCTGGTGTAAGGTTGTGGGATGTTGGTGTAAGATTGTGGATGCTGGTGTAAGGTTGTGGGATGTTGGTGAGAGATTGTGGGATGCTGCTGTAAGGTTGTGGATGCTGGTGTAAGGTTGTGGATGCTGGTGTAAGGTTGTGGATGCTGGTGTAAGGTTGTGGATGCTGGTGTAAGGTTGTGGATGCGGGAGTAAGGTTGTGGATGCTGGTGTAAGGTTGTGGATGCTGGTGTAAGGTTGTGGATGCTGGTGTAAGGTTGTGGATGCTGGTGTAAGGTTGTGGATGCTGGTGTAAGGTTGTGGATGCTGGTGTAAGGTTGTGGATGCTGGTGTAAGGTTGTGGATGTTGGTGTAAGGTTGTGGATGCTGGTGTAAGGTTGTGGATGCTGGTGTAAGGTTGTGGATGCTGGTGTAAGGTTGTGGATGCTGGTGTAAGGTTGTGGATACTGGTGTAAGGTTGTGGATGCTGGTGTAAGGTTGTGGATGCTGGTGTAAGGTTGTGGATGCTGGTGTAAGGTTGTGGATGCTGGTGTAAGGTTTGTGGATGCTGGTGTAAGATTATGGGATGCTGGTGAGAGATTGCGGATGGTGTACGAGTGTGGATGCTGGTGTAAAGTTGTGGATGCTAGTGTGAGATTATGGGATGGTGGTGTGAGATTGTGGATGGTGTAGCAGTGTGGATGCGGGAGTAAGGTTGTGGGATGCTGTTGTAAGGGTGTGGGTGTTTGTGTATGCGTGTGTGGATAGGGGGAGGGTAAGTGGGCGGATCTGGGTGGTTGTTTGTGTGGATATGTATGTTGGTTGTGTATGTGGGTGTGAGTGTGTGGGTAGGTGAGGGGCGATTATTTATTTGTGTGGATGAGGATGTGTGTTTGCGTGTGTGTGTATGTGCGTGTGTGTGCATGTGCGTGTATGCATGTGTGTAAACATTATGTGTGTGAGTTGGGGAGGAGCTTTGTGCTCTGCCACGCCCCTTGATTCGAAGTGCAATCCATTTTGCTACAGATTTATAGTCTTCTACTTTTACTCCTATATCTTTCCTGTTGGAGGAAAGAAAAAAGAAAATAAATAGATAAATAAATAAATATATATATACATACATACATATATATACATATATATATATATATATATATATATATATATATATATATATATATATATATATATATACATCCATCTATAAAAATGTCATTCCTTATTTGTCGTTTTAGAATTCAGTTGATCACGTGTCCACCGCCAATACTGCTTGATCTGTCTGTCTGTCAACTATAACCTTTGGCCCAGACGCTCTTCTCCGCATTTTTTGGAATTCAGCAACTTTCCCCGACAGGAAGTGTGGTGTCTGGAATGGGAATTTTTCTGCACCATATTCCAATTTAGATTCCAGCCATTTCGATCGTTCAGATAAATCGCCCAATGACTCTGACTTCGAGCTTAGTACAGCGAGACGTTCCATTTCTATGAAGCCTCTAGTTTTCGAGCGATATATAGAAAAGGAAAAAAAACAAGGATATTATTAGCCTCTAAATCTCTAAATAAGGATGAATATCAATACCTAATCTTTAATTCCCAATCTTCCAGTTTTCGATATTTATGTATAGAAAATAATTTTAGAATCTCTAATGAATAGATATTCTCTAATACAGACAAATAAGAATTTTATTAATCTCAAAGTCTCTCATTAATATTTACCACTTCCCCAACGCCTCCAGTATTCAATATATGTATATATATATATATATATATATATATATATATATATATATATATATATATATATATATATATATATATATATATATATATATATATATATATATATATATATATATATATATATATATATATATATACATATATAGATGAATATATAGATAGATAGATAGATAGATAGATAGATAGATAGATAGATAGATAGATAGATAGATTGATAGATAGATTGATAGATAGAAAGATAGAGATAGATAGAGATATATGTAGATATAGATATAGATATATTTACATACACACACACACACACGCACACACACACACACACACACACACACACACACACACACACACACACACACACATATAATATATATATATATATATATATATATATATATATATATATATATATATATATATATATATATATTCATATATATATATATATATATATATATTTATATATATATATATATATATATATATATATATATATATATATATATGTATGTATGTATGTATGTATATATATCAATATTTCCCACTTCCCCAACGCCTCCAGTTTTTCGATCAATATATATATATATATATATATATATATATATATATATATATATATATATATATATATATACATATATAAAATGAAATAAACCAAGAATATATACCTTGAATTTCCTCTGAGTTCACCGCTTGCCTGCTCACACATATCGCTCCGTCTTGGATGCTGGAAGGGAGGATAAGTCTCCATCGCCAACACGGAATTCCATATAACTTTCTTATCAAAACAGGAGGAGAGTTCTTCATCTAGATCCCTCTTTCTGGTTTATTCATAGCCACGAGATTTTTCTCTTTCTCTCTCTCTCTGTTTTTTTTCTCTCTTGCTTTTTTTATTTTCTTTTATCTGTCTCTTCTTGAGCTTCTATTTATTTCCTTCCCTTTTCTTATGAGTTTTTTTTCATATTTTTCTTTTTCTTATCTTGGTGTCTATTTTTTTCTTTTTCTTATCTTGGTGTCTTTTTTTTCTCTTTCTTTCTTCTTGTTCTATATTTTTCTTTAATTCTTTTCTTTTGTGAATAAGGGGGAGGAATCGTCCTGGTTCCAGTCTCTCTCTCTCTCTCTCTCTCTCTCTCTCTCTCTCTCTCTCTCTCTCTCTCTCTCTCTCTCTCTCTCTCTCTCTCTCTCTCTCTCTCTCTCTCTACCTCTCTCTCTACCTCTCTCCCTACCTTTCTCTCTACCTCTCTCTCTACCTCTCCTTCTCCTTCTCCCTCTCCCTCTCCCTCTCTCTTCTCTCTTCCCTCTCCCTCTCTCTCTTCCCTCTCCCTCTCTCTCTTCCCTTTCTCCCTCTCTCTCATCCCCCTCTCCTTTTCTCTCTCTCCCTTCTCCCTCCCTCCGTCTCTCCCTCCCCGCCCTCCCTTTCCCTCCCCCCTTTTAGACTTCCTGATGGAAAATGTAGCTCATATTTCTCCCTCCCGCAGGATTGTTGCTATGGCTAGACTCCAACCTCCTGTAACAAGTCTTGGAAGCCGTGACAAGAGGTTTCGGACGCGGACAAGCCCCCCTTTTAATCCGAACGGAGACCAAGCGAATACGGCAATATCCTTCTCATTTGTCGGATTCCTGTGAGAGTCCTTATCGATTCGGGGGGGGGGGGTGAGGGGGGGAGGGGGAGGGGGGCGTCTGGTACGAATGCGGGGTCCTGCACTAAATTAACATTGTGAAGGATACAGGATACTTCAGGATACTGTATGCGGAATCTCCTTAGGGCAGTAAAAGGAATCCAGGTGTTCGGATACGGAAACGCGGATTTTATATAAACGCGATATAAAGCAATTTGTTTTAATCTTCACCCGAGGTTGTGTTAGAGTATTGAAATGTCAACAGTTATTTGTCAAAGCTGAAAACACCTGGGGCTTCACTTTGTGTTTCGGAAGTTGCCTGGTGTGTCAAGACAGATATTTGGTATAGGTGTAAAATACGTACGTGTTGTGTGTTTATGTGTACGTGTGTGTGTGTGTGTTTTCTTTTCTTTCTTATCTTTTATTTTCTTATCTTTTATTAGTTTTGTGTTTTCTTTTCTTTATCTTTTATTTATTTTTCTTATCTTTTATTGGTTTTGTGTTTTTTTTCTTTCTTTTCTTTTTTTTCTTATCTTTAATTAGTTTTGTGTTTTCCTTTCTTTCTTATCTTTTATTTTTCTAATCTTTTATTGGTTTTGTGTTTTCTTTTCTTTCTCTTCTTTTATTTTTATCTTATCGCTCTCCTATTCGAAGAGAAAATGCAAGAGCCATTCCTTTGGCATCATTCCCTTGTCACTGCCAGCCCGAGCGATGGTTCAGAACCTCACGCAAAATCGAAGCAGTTCCGAACCAATTTCATTTCTGTATGTGTGTGTGTGTAGGTGTAGGTGCAGGTGTGTGTGTGTGTGTGTAGGTGTGTGTGTAGATGTAGGTGTATGTATGTGTAGGTGTAGGTGTGTGTGTGTGTGTGTGTGTGTGTGTGTATGTGTTTGCGTGTGTATGTGTGTGTGTGTGTGCATGTATGTACGTATGTGTGTGTATGTGTGTGTATTATTTTCGTCGTTACTAAAACAAGAGTGTGGGGGGAAAAAATACGCTTTGACCCCCCCTTTTTTTTCTCTGATTCCTCCTTTCACTCCCCCCCCCCCCCCACCTCACCATGCCCTCTGTTCATGCGCCCATTCTCTGCCCTCCCCCCCCCCCCTCAGCCCTTCCTTACCCCTTCTCTTTTTATCTTCCTTTCCTCCTAGCGCTTCTTCTTTCTGTCTCTCTTCCCTATTCGCCTTTCTTACTCTATACCCTTCCCCTCTCTACCCTTTCCCTTCCTCTTTCCCCTTGTCTTCGTCTTTCCTCTTTCCTCGTTTGTTTCCTCCCCCTTCCCCTACCTTTCCCCTTCCCGTTTCCTTCGCTTTCTTCTTCCCTTCTCCTTTGCTCCCATCTCTTTCCTTCTCTTTCCCTTGCCCC
>NC_091563.1:15218181-15223181 GCF_042767895.1 Penaeus vannamei
TGGATGAATAAAAGGGTGGATGAGTTGGGTAGGTGGATGAGTGGGAGGGAGGATGAGTGAGAAGGTGGATGAGTAAAAGGGTGGGTAGTGGATGAGCTGGGGAAGTGAATGAATAAAAGCGTGGGTGATTGAATGGGTGAGTGAGTTGGGGAGGTGGTTGAATAAAAGGGTGGATGCGTTGGGAAAGTGGATGAGTGGGAAGGTGGATGAGTTGGGTAGGTGGGTGAGTGGAAGGGTGTATGGATTGAGCATGGATGAGTTGGGGGGTGGATGAGAGGAAGAGTGGATAAGTGAGGGTAGGATAAGTGGGTGGATGGGTGGGCGTTTTAGTAGAAGGCTGAACGAGTGAGAGTAGGATGAGTGGATGAATGGAAGGGGAACGAGTGGACAGGTGCAAGAGTGAGTGAATGAGCGAATGGAAGGCTAGTCAAGCGGGCGGGAGTATGAGAGGGTGGGTGAACGAATGGTTAGACTGGCTGGGCGGGTGGGCGGGTGGGCGGGTGGGTGGAGAGGTGGACGAGTGACGAGTGGGCAAGTGACCTGGCTCGAGGAACCTGTTTTGTGTTTCCTCTGTCTCCTGTTTTTCTTCGCTTTTGTCTCTCCATTTCTCTCCCTCTTTCTCCTGTTCTTTGTTTGTCACTGTTTATCTCCGTCTTTCCGTTTGGCTGTCTGTATGTATCTCTCTCTCTTTCTCTCTTATTCGCACTCTCTATTCTCTCTCTCTCTCTCTCTCTTCTCTCTCTCTCTCTCTCTCTCTCTCTCTCTCTCTCTCTCTCTCTCTTCCTGTTTCTTTCTATCTATCTCGTGTTTCTTATTATATTCGCTCTCCAATTCTTTCTTTGTTCCACTCTTTTGTTTTCTTCCTTCAGTTGCTTCTTATACCATTTTCTCTTTCTCTCATTTTATTTTTTCACTCTCCATTTTATACTCTTCTTTCTCTCCTGTCCACCTCGACCTCACTCTTTTCCTTAACAACCCCCTCTCTCCCCCTCCCTCTTCTCCCCTCCCTCTCCTCCCGTCCCTCGCCTCACCTCCCTCTTCCCCCTCCCTCTCCCACTCCCCCTCCTCCCTCCCGCTTCCCCTTCCCTCTCTCTCCTCCCCTCCCCCTCCTTCTCCTTCTCCATCTCTCTCCTCTCCCTCTTCCTCCCTCTCTCCCTCCCTCGCCTCACCTCCCTCTTCCCTCTCTGCCACTCCCTCTCCTCCCTCCCTCTTCCCCTCCATCATTCCCCCTACCTCTCCCCTCTCTTTCCCCCTCCTTCTCTCCACTCACTCCCCTTCCTCCTGTAAGTGTTCGAGAGAGAAGAGAGGGTTCCCACTCCCCTCCCTCTCCCCCTCCCTCCTGTAAGTGTTCGAGAGAGGAGGGCGGGGCTTCCTCTCTCTCTCCCTTCCCTCTCCTCCCCCTTCCCCTTCCCTCTCTCCTCCCTTTTCCATCCCTCTCTCCCTTCCTCCCTCTCCCTCCCCCTTCCCTCTCCCCCCTCCCTCTCCCCTTCCCTCTCCTCCCTCCCTCCCCCTCCCTCCCGTGTTCGAGAGAGGAGGGAGGGGTTTCCCTCTCTCCTTCTTCTCCTCTCCTCCCTCTCCCTTTCCTCCCCCCCTCCTTCCTCCCCCTCCCTTCTTTAAGTGTTCGAGAGAGGAGGGAGGGGGTTCCCTCTCTCTCCCCCTTCCCTCTCCTCCCTTCCCTCTCCTCCATCTTCCCCTTCCTCCCCTTCCCTCCCTTCCCCTCCCTCTCCTCCCCTCCCTCTCCTCCCCTTCCCTCTCCTCCCCTCCCTCCTCCCTCTCCCCCCTCCCTCCCGTAAGTGTTCGAGAGGGGAGGGAGGGAATCAGCTGATTGGTCTCTCAAAGGCTTGTTATTAGTGGAGTTACGCGGCCCATTAGCCTTGTTCTTTGAGCGTGGGCGTGAAGGGGGACCGTACTTCGTTACCGGGTTCCTTCTTTGGCTGCATGATGGATTGCATTCCGGGCGGTGGGCGGGTGGATGGGTGGGTGGGTTTGGGTGTGGTTGGGCGGGTGGGTTTGTGTGTGGCTGGGTGGTGATTTTGAGATATGGTGAAGGTGTGGTTGGGCGGGTGGGTTTGTGTGTGTGCATGTGTGTGTGTGTGTGTGTGTGTGTGGATACACAAATAGATATAGTTATATACATCTTCATACATATGTGTGTGTGAGAAAGAGTGTAATCGCGTGTATGTGTGCGTGTCAGTATTCATATGCGAAAGAGTGCTTGCATGTGATTCGATATTTGTATACATATATTGGAAAACTGACTTTCTGTACAGATTGCCAAAACTATTTCTAGAAAAAGTGGAAGAATAAAAAAGTAACCCAAAAAAGCATTTGTGCAGCCATATGTATAACCAAAAATTTATACACAATTAAGTACAATTAAGCACACGCATAAACAAGTGAATAACTTAAATCCTACTCTAACTGTCAAATAATTAACAAATGCTTTAGCGGAAGTGCCGTTAGATGCAACATATTCAAATGAACACCGATATGCCGCTCGTTAGGTGTTCTTAAATGTTCTCCCTCCGCCAGCTATTACCAGATAGATATTCCGAAATGGCGCTTCATATTTCGAGACTTTGGTCTATAAAAGCTCATAAGATTGCGGAGAGGATGGGTCTTCTCTCTCGCTCATAGGAATAATTTGCTCTCTCGCTATTGCAATGGCTCCGGGCGTGCGGGCGTGCGGGCGTGCCTTGCAACCTTACCGCCCCGGTCTCAGGGCTGGAGCGTCGATGCCCCGTGTTGCGTCATGGGGTCTGGACGGGGAGGGAGGGGCGGGGGGGGGGGGGGCTGGGCGTGTGGTGCTGCATTCCTCGGCCATGTTGAGTCGCGACTGGATCTCGTGCTTCTCAGTTGCTCGGGCATGATCGCCGGCGTGGAGTCATTAGCGGCGCGGTTGCGTCACGGGCACAAGGTCAGTTTCCCCGTAGGAAGAATTAGGTCGGAAAAGTCGAGATCCGTTGGGTTGATTAGGGTCAGATGCACGTGGTTTGAAAGCAATTCGAATTTATATTCAACTGGGTCACTTGCAAGAATCAATTTTATTAATATTGCACACACACACAGATATACATGTATGTACGTATACATATATATATATATATATATATATATATATATATATATATATATATATATATATATATATATATATATATATATATATATATATATATATATATATATATATATATATATATATATATATATATATATATATATATATATCTGTATATATATATGTATATATATATATATATATATATATATATATATATATATATATATATATATTTACAAATATCTGTGTGTGTGTGTGTGTGTGTGTGTGTGTGCATGAAGGATAGATGGAGGGATAGAAAGACATATAGAAATATCTGCAACAATATTCCTTCACAGCTAAACAGACACATTCTTAAAGCCATCATAACCAATAGATACATAACAAAGGTCTGAAATAAAACCCACCGACCCAGCCTGACCTCATCTGAAGACACGTGACTCACCACCAAAGTCCGTGAGGTGGCACTGGTATCCATGAGGTGCAAGCTCTTACCTCTTCACCTGTAACTTTGAGAAAGAAGCTGAGGAAATACTGTATTGGTCCCATCGGCGAAAAAAGGTGATGCCAGATAAAAAAAAAAAAAAAAAATTATGTTACATAAGAACTAAATGTAATGTTACATAAGACCTCAAGAGAGACTTAGAAGTGAACGTTAAAAAAAATGTGAGTGAGTGAGTGTGAGGCAACACGTAGAAAACATCGTCTGGGCAGCGAAAATTACACGTACGCAGAGTTCAGTGAAAAAAATTGATTGATACTTAAAATTATAAGCAATCGAATACTCAACGATGACAACATTTAACGAGAAAGAAACGACGCAATAATAATAAACCAATAACTAAATTCACACAAATAATCACCAAAGACTAATAGGGAATTACTAAATGACCGAAGGAGAGAATATGATAAAGAGAAGATACATTAATAGAGAAGATATGATAATAGCATGAGGAGATGTAATAAAAGTAAGAGAAAATGTAATAATAGTCAGAAAAAAATAGTATTAAGAAAAAACATTTCAACAGTAAGAGGAATTTTTATATCAAGAGAAAACATAATAATAAAAAGAGTAGCCATTGCATTAAGAGAAAACATAATGACAGTAAGAGAAAACATATTATTAAGAGAAACATAATATTAAGAGAAACATAATATTAAGAGAAACATGATAACAGTGAGAGAAACCATGATAACAGTAAGATAAAACATAATAAGAGAAAGAGAAAACATTATACTGAGGAAACATAATTTTCAGAGAAACCTAATAACAGTAAGAGAAAACATAACAGTAAGAAAATAGTAAATAAACACTGTGGCTGCGGTCTCTGCTGGACGACGGTCAAGGGGAGCGAGAAGAGTCAACTCACAGGCTTAACGAACTAACTTTTCACACTTGACCGGAGTTGCAAGGAGCGGCCAGAGTGCGTGCGTGCGTGCGTGCGTGCGGATGTGCCTGCTTGTGTGTGTGTGTGTGTGTGTGTGTTCGTACGTGTGTGCGTGCGTGCGGTCATTGCCCTCCCAGTACTAGGGTCGGAGGGGTGGGGTATGGAGGCAGAGGGTAGGTGAAGAGGGTAGGAGGAGGGGGCAGGGGGTAGGGGGAAAGGGAGATAGGGGAAGGGGGGAAGGGGAGACGCGTAAGCAGGGGGTAGGGGAAAGAGGGAGGAGGGAGGGAAAGGGGAAGGGGAGACGTGTAAGCAGGGTGTGGGGGAAGAGGGGAGGAGAGAGGGGAAAGGGGAAGGGGAGACGTGTAAGCAGGGGGTAGGGGGAAGGGGGGGGGCGTCTAAGCTGTCAGTTCTCACGCTCGAACGCACTCAGGAAGAGGACAGTATGGGAGGGGGGGGGGAGGGTCTGACGGGGAAGGAAAGGTTGATGGCGAAGGAAAAGAATTTCGGTTCAGGTGAGGACAGTCACCTCCATCATCTTCATCATTATT
>NC_091563.1:15240681-15243181 GCF_042767895.1 Penaeus vannamei
TGATAGGAAGCGCTGGGAAGGGTGTGTGTGGGGGGTGGGGAGGGGGTGGGGAAGGTAGCGACGCTAACCCCCCCTGGGATCTGACGAGAGAACTATTAATTCGCCTGCTAAATCACTCTGCTGTTTCCTCCCATCCTCCTTCTTATTTTCTCTTCGTTTTTATTTCCATGGCTGAGATCTGATTTTTGGGTGTGTTTGTTTACCCCTCTGGTTTATCATCTGGTCCTCTATGTCCTTTTTTATGATCGATAAATTCGCAGTATTATTCCGCCGTGTGTATGTATACATGCAGGTAAACAAAGATGATTTGTTTTAGATGAATATGTACAATACCCATTTAAAGATATGTCACGGTGTTCTATGCGTCATTTTTATCAGAAATTCTCTTAGGACTGCAGCTCGTTATAAGGACCTAGCAGCCATACCGAGCCGTACATAGAACAAGGCAGACCATACAAAATACTGGTATATTCTAGCCCTTGCTCAGCTCGCCCTTCCCTTCCCCTGTCTCTGCCTGAGGACAAGACCGACTCTAAATCGACATGGGAGGTATTGACTTTCTCCACACTGCTCTGCCTCTGTTAAAAACGACTTTATTTGTTGATAGAGCGTTGTTAAGTAAACTGTTTGCTGTGTGCTATACCAACACACCTCGGTTGGTGATAATGTAGTTTATAACCTAATCGAGATATTGGCCATTCGTGTTTCAGTGCTCTCTCTCTCTCTCTCTCTCTCTCTCTCTCTCTCTCTCTCTCTCTCTCTCTCTCTCTCTCTCTCTCTCTCTCTCTCTCTCTCCCTCTCTCTCTCTCTCTCTCTCTCTCTCTCTCTCTCTCTCTCTCTCTCTCTCTCTCTCTCTCTCTGCTCTCTCTCTCTCTCTCTCAGTTGACGATGGCTCATCTAACTTATCTATCTCTCTCTCTCTCTCTCTCTCTCTGTTACTGATGGCTCTCTAACTCTCTCTCTCTCTCTCTCTCTCTCCCTCTCTCTCTCTCTAAGTTGACGATGGCTATCTAACTATCTATCTCTATCTCCCTCTCTCTCTCTCTCTCTCTCTAAGTTGACGATGGTCATCTCTCTATCTATCTCATCTCTCTCTCTCTCTGTCTCTCTCTCTCTCTCTCTCTCTCTCTCTCTCTCTCTCAAGTTGACGATGGCATTATTCTCTTGTATCAATAAGTTACCTCGAAATGGAATGCCTGTAGCACTGTTCTTAATTGGAGGTATCCCGTAGCGACGAGGAACATGGCTCACCAACACAAGTCTCGTAATTCAAAGTCCATAATTACCTATATTTGTTTAATGAAGTAATGATGATTCATAATGATATGTAAGAAATATAGTCTATTTATAAGAGTTCATACGTCAGGTTATTGTTTTATAAGCTTTACTGATATTTCTTGACAAAATCTGTTTGGTATAACGAGGACAAGATTGCGAACCTTCTTTTATTGTTGATTGTGGTGGTGTCTTATCGTATCCGCCCATGCAATGATAGTGAACTGCATCTGCGGAAAATATATTTCACTAGACGTTATTTAAAGAAAGATATATTCATGGAGACCCATAATATCATTCCGTTTTATAATTGCCAAACTCATGTATAAGATAATTTGCCTGTTGTACAATTTCAGCCTCTCTAATTTTGTATTATACTTCAATTAAAAAGAGGATTAGATGGGACACTTAGTTTGCACACAAATAAGCATGTATGTGTATTTGTGTATATGTATATGTATGTGATATGTGAGAAAACGAGAGAGAGAGAGAGAGAGAGGAGGAAGGGAGAGAAAGACAGAGAGAGAGGGGGGAGGGAGGGAGAGAAAGAGAGAGAGAGAGAGAAGGGAGGGAGAAAAGAGAGAGAGATAGAGAGAGAGGGAGAGATAAAGACAGAGACAGAGAGAAAGAAAAGGGTATTCCTAGGTGCGCGTGTATGTGTGTGTGTGAGCGTGCGTGTGCGTGCGTTCTTGTGTATCCGCAAAACACGCACTAACACACCCTCACACCCCGCAAACATCACCCTACGACATTCCCTCTCCCTCTCCCTCAGCAGTCCCAAGCCCTAACACAGCTACAGCGAGTCGGCAATTTGCTCTCAGTGCCTCGGTCGTTGCCAAAGGTACTCCTCGCTCCCCTCTGCTCGTCCTCGGGGGTCAGTCGGTCGAGGTCGAGCGCAGAGAAGGTCCCATGGCTTCCGCTCGATTGCAGTAATCACTCAGAGAGGTTGGGATGAACTTCACAAACTGCAACACAGCTGAGACTTTCTTTTCGATGACTCTTGTTCTCTCTTTCTTGTTGTTCTTGACGCTGTCTACTCTGTTCATGTCATGGGATTTACTTTCTATCTGTGTATGTGTCTATCTCTGTCTGTCTGCTGTCTCTCTCTTTCTATTTCTCTCTCTCTCTATCTATCTATCTATCTATCTATCTATCTCACTCACTCTCTCGATTTCTTTCTTTTATATCATCTCTCTTTCTCTCCCTTTCTCTTTTTTCCTCTTAT
>NC_091563.1:15248181-15250681 GCF_042767895.1 Penaeus vannamei
AGGTCTATATGCAGAAACGCGTGTGTTTGTGTGTGTGTGTTTATGTGTGTGTGTATTTATGTGTGTGTGTGTTTATGTTTGTATGTGTTTGTGTGTGTGTATGTGTGTGTGTGTGTGTGTGTATGAGTGTGTGTGTGTGTGTGCGTGCAGGTATGTATGTGTAGGGAAATTCACAACTTCGAAGTCTATTTTCATATTCATACCTGATACTGAGAAGCCAAATATTGCAAAGGATCAAGTTCGTTTCCAGCTTGAACATTTTCCTCGCTCCCGTGTCACTTTCTTCCGTCTCCACTTGCTTCAAGACTTCACACGTAGGAAGAGAAGATGTCTCACTTTATTGACTAAGAATTCACTTTATCCTCGGGTTACTCAGCCAACAGATTTCCATTGCAGAGAGTGCAATCCCCTGAATTCCACGTTAAAAAAAACATTATCTCTTGGTGTGAACTCTGGCCATAAACTACTTCTTGAGTTAACGTCTTGCAATGTAATATATTTCACAAGAATTGTTGTCTGTTTGCGGGTATATAAGATAAATAAATTTTAGAAATACCACAACACTTTCCGACAAACTTCAAGAATAAAAACCCAATAGAACTTACTAACATCCAATTTAATTTGTTTTATTCTATAAAATATCTCAAAACATATACTCGTTTCCCCCCACCAATAGTGTTGTAGCATTTTTTCTGGTGTGAAAGCAATAGCTAACAGCTTCAAAAGACACACAATATGGTTACTATAAATTCCATATAAGAATATAACGGATTCAGTAAGCGGTGTTAATGTGATCTGTAAAACCCAAACGATAACGATAGTGGTTATGGTAATGTTGATAATGATAACAAGTAACAGTGGTAATGTTGATAATGATACCAGGTAACTATGGTAAAATTGGTAATAATAACAAGTAACTATGAAGTGTTGAGGGCTCCTAGGTTGGGAAACCGTGTTATAGACTCTATGTACAGTGGTGGAGAAAAGTCATTTAATGAATTGGAGTTTCGAATCTTTCTTATTCCATGTAAAAAAAAAAAAATGTGGTATTAAGCGATATTCGAAACGGAATTCGAAACATGTGCGACAATTTGTTTCACTGTGAAGTACATTGCTTACCTTTTATCTAGAAATTATTTGGTTCCATGCTGTATATTTGGTAGTAAGGGTTTCTATCATTTTCTCTGACCGTCAGCTTAGTTCACTCTTGTTACTGTATTTACTATTACTGTTATTATTATTACTTTTATCATTGTTATCAGTATTACCATTGTAATTGCTGTTATCATTATTGTTATTGTTATCCTCATTATTGCTATCATTATTATTATCATTATTGTTGCTATCATTATTGTTGTTATCATGATTATTATTATTCTCATTATTACTATCATTATCAAACATAGTATGATTATTGTTGTTATTATTATCATCATAATTTTCATTACTATTGTTAATATTTTCATTATTATCATTACTATTATAATTTCTTATTGTCACCATTATTATCATTATCATTTTCATTATTATCATCATTGATATTATTATCATCATAATCATTATTATCATCATCATTATTATCACTGTTACTACTAGAATTGCTATAATAATTGTTATTAGCATTATTGATATTGGCATTAATATGATTGTTGATGTTCTTGTTGTTATCATCATCACCACCATGTGATAAAAATCATAATCATTATCATTTTTATTTGTATTAGCATAAGTATCATTATTGCTATAAGCATTTTATGAATATCACTCTTATCACCATTATCATTACCATTGTCATCATCATTATCAATATCATTTTAATTATCATTATTATTATATTTTTATTGTTGTTAAATTTCTTTTAGTATCATTGATATTATCATTTCTCTTATTGTCATTGTTAACATTATTGTTACCACTATCATTATTATCATTATCATTATTATCATTATGATGATAATAATGATTATTACTCCTATTATCATTGTCATTATTATCATTGTTTTTGTTATTATTATCATTATTGTTGTTAATATTATTATGATCACTGTTATCATTATCATCATCATAGTAATTATTATTATTATCATTATTATCATTTTCATTATAATTATCATTATTATCATTTTCATTATAATTATCATTATTATCATTTTCATTATAATTATCATTATTACTGTTATTGTGATCATTATTATCATTATCATTGTTATTATTATTATTACCTTTATCATTACTATCATCGTTATCAGTGCTATTGTTATGTTGTTTTTCATTATGATTATTATCATTATCAGCATTATCATCATCATCATCATCATTATTGTTTTCATCATTATCAGTATTGATATCAATATCAATATCATCAATGTTTATTGTTATTGTTATTGTTATATTTTTTTTTATCATTATCACTATTGTTAAAATCTTCATCATCATCATTATTATTTTTATCTTTATCATTATCATTATTATAATTTTTCATTGTTTTCATCCATAACAT
>NC_091563.1:15258181-15260681 GCF_042767895.1 Penaeus vannamei
TATACTCTATTGATCTATCTACATGTTTATCTATAGTTCTCTATCTATCTATCAATGTTTATCTATCTAATCATATCTATATAATAATAATAATAATGATAATAATAATAATAATAATAATAATAATAATAATAATAATAATAATAATAATAATAATAATCATATGATAATTTGTTTATATAAATTCACTGATAATGAATTGCCAAATTGTTTATACCTTTTCTCAAAGAAAACTTTACCAACATTCTTCCTGCACACACACACACACACACACACACACACACACGCACACACACACACACACCCAAGGTCTCCACACTGCCGCCAAATCATATAGGCAAAACTTCCTCGCCAAACAAATTTAAAACTTCAACTTAAGCTCCTTAGCTCCACCACTCAATAATTCTGGCGGGTATTCAACCACACTCGACTCCATCAACGTGAAAAAAAGAAGAAAAAAAATGTCACAAAAGCTTATATAGAGTTTTAAAAAGTTTCATCAGGTTCGTGTTTGTTTGTTTGTTTGTTCATGGAGGTGGGTACTTCTGTGTTTGGGTTATCGTTGGTTTTATTTGTTTTTATTTCGTTATCTGACGGTTGTTCTCTCTTTCTCTTTCCCTTTCCCTTTCCCTTTCCCTTTCCCTTTCCCTTTCCCTTTCCCTTTCTCTTTCTCTTTCTCTCTCTTTCTTTCTCTCTCTCTCTCTCTCTCTCTCTCTCTCTCTCTCTCTCTCTCTCTCTCTCTCTCTCTCTCTCTATCTATCTATCTATCTACCTATCTATCTCTCTCTCTCTATCTATCTATCTATCTCTCTCTCTCTCTCTTCCCCTCTCTCTTTTTCTTTCTCTTTCTCTCTTTCTTTCTCTTTCTCATTCTCTTTCTCTTTCTCTTTCTCTCTCTCTCTCTCTATGTATCTATCTTCAGTCAGAGAGAGACCCTCTCTTGATATGTATATATATATATATATATATATATATATATATATATATATATATATATATATATGTATATGTATATGTATATATATATATATATATATGTGTGTGTGTGTGTGTGTGTGTGTGTGTGTGTGTGTGTGTGTGTGTCTGTGTGTATGTATGTGTATGTGTGTGTGTGTGTGTGTGTGTGTGTGTGTGTGAGTGTGTATGTGTGTGTGTGTGTGTGTATGTATGTATGTATATGTGTGTGTGGGGGGGAGGGGGGTAAATGATATAAATAAATATAGACAAAAATACTTTTCAAAGCATATTACATCGACTAAAATTTAGGTAAAAAAATATGCGTTTTTTAGTTATATGTTGAAAATGATTGAAGACAGAATTAAAGCATCCATAGCCATTTCTAGTATCTATTATTTATTAATATTGTTATTGTTATCAATATTATCATTATCGTTACTATATATGCATATAGCCATTTCTAATATTTCTATTATATAATTACACACACACACACACACACACACACACACACACATTTCATTAGTGTGTGTGTGTGTGTGTGTGTGTGTGTGTGTGAGTGTGTGTGTGTGTGTGTGTGTGTGTGTGGGTGTGGGTGTGGGTGTGGGTGTGTGTGTGTGTGTGTGTGTGTGTGGGTGTGGGTGTGTGTGTGTGTGTGTGTGTGTGTGTGTGTGTGTGTGTGTGTGTGTGTGTGTGTGTGTGTGTGGGTGTGGGTGTGGGTGTGGGTGTGGGTGTGTGCGTGTGTGTGTGTGTGTGTGTGTGCATGTCGCCATCATTATTTATTCGACATTTAAAAGGTGCTCTGTCTCTGATTTGAAAGATGCACACTCGTCACTGAAATATTTGTTTACATTTTTTTTTTCTTATCTGAAGGCATATCGATATAACAAAATTTAGTGTTACAACAAATAAGATTAAATTGTAATAATCATTTATGAATGGTTTGTACGTTTAAATGCATTTGAGGGAAGGCAATGAGTTCGTTATTTTAACGATCTCTTGTCAGACGATTCCCGAATCTCACCGTGGAGAGGTAAGCTGAGAGCAAGTACTAAAAATCATATTTTTACCCACATATAATAAATTGCAGTGCTCGATAAGTTTATTCACGTAATTGTTAAATCTCTTTGCATTGATTTATGATGATGATTGAGCCGATTTCCGATTCTCTCACGGTGGACAGAGAGGAGAATTGGAGAAGGCGGCGAGAACAGCCGTCATGGTGATATATATTTCTCTCTCACAACTTCTACCCCCCACTCCTGAACTTTCGAGGACATTCCCTGTAAACAAATAGTGCAATTCTATACCCAGTTGTTGAGAACACTGACCCCCTGCAACTGGGAGGGCAGCTACAACGTAGTCTGATGTTCAAAATGAAATAACCATGATAACAAGTATTACATAAATTAACATATCTGACATTTTAGTACAGACGTTAATGGGATCATTTCTTTAAAACTGCTAAAAATGAAGACGTTTCCATGGGCTTCACCCATTGTCACCCACTGAAGCACTGCCCCTAGACCCTGCCAGGGGCCTC
>NC_091563.1:15263181-15265681 GCF_042767895.1 Penaeus vannamei
AGTACACACGGAAATATCACGCGAGGAAGTTACCGTAAACTTTAGATTGGGATAAGTTTGCTCTCACCAGCCTTCACTTCCGGTTCGCATGGAGAGCGAAAAGCGAAATACGGAAAGAAGGAGAAAGAGAGAGAAGAGGAAGACAGCACGCGGTGTGGATCGTTAAGAACCCATTAATAATTTTCAGTTCAAGGCGGTAGCTGAGCTTAATTAACAAAATCTATCTCGTATTTTAACCTCTTTGGTTTCTAACCGAGTAAATTCTGTTCAAGACTCTTTAAGGTCTTCAGAGAAAAAGAAAGCGAAAAATCCTGCACGAATTAACAAACTGAAAATGCAACCCTTTTTTTCTGTTTTCCTTCTCTCTCGTACGAACGACTCCCAACCAATTACCAAACGATCACAAGCGCCGTGTACATTACCTGACACCCACCGAATGTACCTGGATTCCGCCCAAGCTAATACTATCCACAGAAATCTCACAGAAACAGCAACGGTCGGCGCCGAGATGTACGTGTGTGGGAGAGCCAGGTATAGCGAGTGGCCAGGAACGCCCGTGATGGAAGCCGCCAAATGGGTTTACTGCACAGAGTCTAATGGAGGTCCGTGTCTGCACTATGGCTCTTGGGATGACTTAGACCCACTTCCTCTTTTGTCTGTTGGTTATGTGCTTTCCTTTCTGATGGCTCGGGATATAACGGGGGAGAACTGTGGTGCGCGGTGTGTATTTAAAGGGACAATTTGACATCTATTCGTATACTTTTGTAATTTATACATCTAGTATATCTTTTTCATTTTTACATCTGTTAATTGCTTTTTTATTTCCATATCTGTTAAGTTCTTATTTATTTCTACAACTACTTATATACTTTATTTATATATCTATTGTTATACATTTTATTTAATAATACCTATAATTATACACTTTTACATCTAGATACATTTACTTAGCATATGTGCACTAAAAGCTAGATATATACATCCCATGACAGAATGCCTTCAAACTTTTACTTTTTATTTACCCAAAGTCCTTAATAATATCCATGACACACACGCTACACATAAATACAAGAGCAGACACCAACTTATTTCACAATGAATTTCCAAAAGGCAACGGAACACAAGACGTCGCAGCAAGACGAGAACGAAGCCCGGTCTTCCCTACACACTATGATGCGCAAGCTAAGTAATTGCGGCAATTCGGAGTCTGAGAAAGTCCGATTATCTCTTTACCTGGTCTCCATTGATCGTGCCAAGCTCTCGGGTTCCTCCTGCATCCGAAACCATAGATTGTTCTTTTCAACTAGGGCTTCTACTTGTTTCGGATAATACCACGTTCGTTTCTATGTTCGTTGTTGTTTATCATGCGCATAAGATTGTAGATTTAAAAGGGTGTTTTCATTGCAAGAATGTTAGGTAAATATTGCAAAATGTTGCCCTGAACTCGGGACACGAAACTTCCCGGCAGATGTGAAAGAGCATTAGTCTACGTAAGAGTTAGAGACGGGAAGGAAGGCGGTAACTCCCTCGGATTGCATCTGACTAATTTCCTTTTTTTTATTATGTAATGTTTTCTCCTCGGTTCCTCCCCGCACTTTACACTATGCATTATCTGAATTCATGAATTGCCTCATTTCCGCAGCATGAATTCGCCTCGTTACCCGGCAGAGAGAAGCCAGGCCCGCAGAACCGTAGGATTCGCGCATTTCGGAGCACGTCAAGGGAACATAACAATTACCTGGTGATTATGGCGCGGGGTCCCCAGGGAGGCCAAATTGTTCAAAGTTTAACAGCCAGCTCGAAGTTGAACAACATTAATGACTTGACTGTTTCCCTAGGTTAATGAGATCACCTGCGCGTATATCATTCCATGCGAGCGGGAACGAACCGCGTTTCATCGGGATTTTGAACCAGCGATGTTCCTTTGTTTGATCTTTGATTTCCTGGCTGCAAACCTCTTTAGACTTATCGTAAGACAACTTCTCGATGTCCTATTTTTTTACATTCGATCTTAAACCTTTAGTCTACGGTCTGATATCATCGTTTTACGTGATGATATTATAGTCGACCCAAATGATATAAAATAAACAGGAAATTTCTTGAAATATTATACGTTAGTTTCGAAACCTTCCTTTATTAAACTGTTCTTCTCATCTTTCAATTATGTAAAATGGTACTTTTACGTGATGGTATATACCGGTAGAGTGCTTTCTGATTCGTAATTCTGACCGAGAAGAGTTAAATCTATGCTAACGATTCGCGCCAAGCTCGTCTTCTGAACTCCCGTTTTCTGTTGACACCCGCTTCGTTCTCCTTCGTCTCCGAAACCTCTCATTGGACGAGTCGAAACCCGGTCCTCGTCCTTCGGTTCTGACCCGTCGCGCCGCCCACATTAGTCGCGCGACTTCCTCTCTACCGCCTACGCCCACGCCCACGCCCACGCCTCTCTCTCCTCTTCGCTCCTGGTTCCAATCTTTTCATCAACTTGTTAATCTCCCAC
>NC_091563.1:15270681-15275681 GCF_042767895.1 Penaeus vannamei
GTTTTGGTCCAGGAGACCTCTAGACCCAAGGGTTTCGCTTCATTCCAGAGCCGCCACTAGGGTTTCCAAAGACTCAGATAGAATGGCAACGTCATCAGCAAAGTCAAGGTCTGTAACCTTGATATTGCCCAGTATTGCTCCACAATGACTTTGAACAGTAGCTCTGCCCAGTATCCAGTCCATGCAAGTGTTGAAAACAGTTGGCGCAAGGACAGAGCCTTGCCTCACTCCTGAACTAACAGGAAAGAAGCTCGACAGGCCTCCACCACACTTTACAGCACTTTCAGTACCAGTATACAGGCTTGCTATTAGTCCAATAATCCTGGTTGGAATTCCTTTCAGTCTCAGGATCTCCCAGAGTGACTCCCGATGCACCGCATCGAACGCCTTCTTGAGGTCGATGTAGGCTGCAAGCAGCCCACGCCCGAATTCACGGCGGCGCTCTACAATGACTCGAAGCGCGAGGATACGGTCTATTGTGGACTTACCAGGAGTGAATCCGGATTGCTCCAGTCTCTGGTGCCTCAGTAGATGGTCTCTCATACGTCTCAGAAGGATGTGGACGAGAACCTTGCCTGTTATACTGAGCAGTGTGATGCCTCGGTGATTGCTGCAGTCCCAATGGTCGCCCTTCCCCTTCCAGAGAGGGATGACCACACCCCTCAACAGGTCAGGGGGAACGGTACCGGACCGCCAGATGGTAACCAGGACTGCATGTAACCCCCGTGCCATAGGTTCACCACCAGCCTTTAACAGTTTAGCTGGTATGCCGCAGATACCTGCTGCTTTACCACTCTTCAGCTTGGAAATCACCCCCCTAACTTCAGTTAGGAAGGGAGGGTCCTCACTGATGGTTGGATCTGGCAGCGGGATCTTGACACTACCCGCATCCAAGTCAACTGTTGGTGGGTCAACCTGGTATAGCTGCTCAAAATACTCCACACAGCAACAGGATCTGAAACGATCTGACCACTTACTGAGCAAACTGCTGTCACCTGTGAAGAGGGCTTGGAGTTTAGCTTTCTCAGGGCTTGGTATGCAGGACGAAGGTCATTTACTAAGAAATGGCCTTCTACCTCCTCTGCAAGACTCCTAATAAACTGTTCCTTGTCTCTTCTTAACAGAGACCGAGTTCTGCGCACATGAGAATGATGCAATTCCCGATCCCCTGTCAGACGAGTTGCATGACATGCATCTGTGGCTTCCAGTGTCTCCTACGAGATGGAATTCTGTACTGCTCTTGGGCGTACACCAATTGTATCTTGAGTTGCATCGTGTTTCACACCTGAAGGTATCCCACAGAAGAACAGGGTCTGTCAGACTGTCGAGCATTGCGAAACGATCAGAGATTGCCTCAGCAAACCCACAGGCACACTCCCCCTCCCTAAGCGTGTCTAAATGAAACACCCTAGGGTGATCATTTGACCGCTGGTGAGTTTTGAAGTGGACCCGGAGGGTAGTCACAACCAATCTATGGTCAGTACCACAGAATTCAGCACTCCTGTACACCCTGCAATTCTGGAGGATCCTCCAACGAGTGCTAACGAGTATGTGGTCGATCTCCTTGGCTGCATTACCCGCATCACTGTACCATGTTCACTGTACCTGGGCACTGGGACCAGGAGCCAGAAATTCTCAATTTCTGGGACCTAGCATAGTCCCGGAGAAGGAGGCTATTCTCACTACCGGCATCAGCTCCTGAACCATGGGGACCGACAGACATCTCATAGCCAGCTCGATCACAGCCAGATACCGCATTGAAGTCACCCAGAACAATACAATGTAAGTTTGGCGTAGAACATCTCTCACGTCAAGTTTACAAACATCGATAGGAGCGTACACAGCAATAAGAGACATGAAGCCAAAAGATAGCTTCAATCTCAATACCATTATACACTCATCAACAGGAGTAACCTCTACTACCGAGGGCTGGAGTCTGCTGGAGATGGCAATGGCTACTCCCTGGAGATGGTGGCCGTCGCTGCGGCCCGACCAGTAATAGGTGTAGCCACCTACACAGGTCATGTCGCTGCCAGTCCTCCTCACTTCCGAGAGAGCAGCCACCTCAACTCTCAGCCTCCCAAGTTCCCTCGACAGTAGAGGCAACCGATCATCCTGACGTAAAGAACAGACGTTCCAAGCCCCTACCCTGACTTCCTGCCTGAGGTTCAGCCTCTGGCAGTCACTCTGGGTAGATGCCACCGCTGCCACCCCCACCGACGCTGCCCTATATAAAAGGTGGATGCCCCGTCATCCACCTGTGGGGTTCCCGAGGGCTTTCCCCCACAAGCTTCACTCTGGGCTGGCGGCCACCAGAGTGCAGTTCCTGTTCCCAGCCTGCGCTCCAGCAATTGCCCTATATATATATATATATATATATATATATATATATATATATATATATATATATATATATATATATATATATATATGTGTGTGTGTGTGTGTGTGTGTGTGTGTGTGTGTGTGTTTGTATGTGTATATATGTATATATATACATATATATATATATATATATATATATATATATATATATATATATATGTGTGTGTGTGTGTGTGTGTGTGTGTGTGTATGTATGTATATATATATATATATATATATATATATATATATATATATATATATATATATATATATATATATATGTATACATATATACATATATACATATATATATATATACATATATATATATATATATATATATATATATATACTTATATATATGTGTGTGTGTGTGTGCGTGTGTTTGTTTGTGTGTGTATGTCTGTGTGTGTGTGTGTGTATGTCTGTCTGTCTGTCTGTGTGTGAGTATGTGAGGTTGTTTGTGAGTGCGTTTGTGTCTATATACATATGTATGTGTATGTGTTCGTAAGTGTATTATATGTATGCATACATGCATGTAAATATAGATGCATGTCTTCATATATAAGCCAACGTGGATGCACCGATATTATGCAAACATATTGAAAACCCGTTCCACGCTGCAGATTTTCACAGAACAATTGTAAATCACGACAAGGCTCATAACCTCCCCCCCCCCCCCTTCTGCCCATCAAGACCCCCGCCCCCCTCTCCAGACAGCAAAAGCATCAGGATATTCCCCAACCTTCCCGCAAGCTCCCGGATGTTCCCTCTCAGGAGCGCAGAAGCCCGCCGTCAAGAACCCCCCACCCCACCACCATCCCCACCCGGCCGTTCGCCCAGGACATAAACAATCGTTCGCGTACCATGACTGCATGCGCGTGACGTCACCCACGCGTCGCGGGCCTGAATCTACGACCGTGTTGTGACGTCTCGAGCCATCATTTCCTTCGTAACACAGAGGGAATCCGGCCAGAGCGACGTCCTACTCACCGATAACGTCAAAGTAAGTCTGTCCATTCGACTTTTGCAGAAGTTATTGAGGTAATTGAGTGGCGCGAGTTTCCCAAGCCACGACGACGGAGGGAAAAGTATGGGCGATGGGGAGGAGAGGGAGAGTCAGTGGAAGATGATAAAGAGGGTTAAAAAAGAGAAGGAGAGAAGAGGGAAAGAGCAAGGAGAGATAAGAAGAGCGGGAGAGAGTAAGTGGAAGATCATAAAGAGGGTTTAAAAAGAGAAGAGGGAAAGAGCAAGGAGAGATATGAAGAGCGGGAGAGAGTCAGTGGAAGATGATAAAGAGGGTTAAAGGAGAGAAGAGAAGAGGTAAAGAGGAAGGAGAGGGGAAAAGATGAAGAGGGATAAGAAGAGCAGGAGAGAGTCAACGGAAGATGATAAGAAGGACTAAAGAAGAGATGGGGGATAAGAGGGAAAGAGGAAGGAAAGAAGAGAACGTGATAAAGAAGAGATGAGGAGGAAAGAAGATGGAGCGAGATGATAAAGAGGGTTAAAGAAGAGAAGGGGAGAAGAACGGAAGATGATAAAGAGGATTAAAGAAAAGAATGGGGAGGATAAGAGGGAAAGAGGAAGGAAAGAAGAGAACATGATAAAGGTTTATGAGGGGATTAGGAGAAGCCGGAATTGAGAAAGGAATATGAAGAAGGCGAATAGAATAAAGATGGTTTAAAAAAGATGCAAGAAGAGAAAGAGAAGGAGAGGGAAATAGGAATTGGAAAGGAGAGAGGCTTATCCAAGGTCGCAGACCACGTGATTCGTGTTACCACGTAGGCGCCATGCCCCGCTTGTGCCCCTCATGGGTGACTCTAGTTATACACCCCATCACTTGGCCAGACATAAGGCCGACCCAGTTTGACCTCACACGTGACCCAGCCTCTCCGCTACCGCCCGCAGCCGCACCCAGCACTGTCCAGTCTCGTATCGTCTTTGTTTCTACTCGTGTGAAACTAATGAGTGAAGGGAATTACTTTTCTTACCAGTATTGATAAAGAAGGTTAATGCCTTAAAGAGGGTAAAAAACACGGAGGGAAAAATGGGAACTTCAAAAGATTTAAAAGAGGAAAAAAAGAAAAAGAAAGGGAGACAGGAAAATACTCAAGAACCAAAACCTAGATAGAATAAAAGGGGAGGGAGGGAGAGGAATGAAGCGAAAAAGGCGTAAAACAAGCATCAAATATAATTTTAGGACCGATAAGGAAGAGGCGATAAGAAGGAGGGAACCGTGAACTCTCCGCTCCTCGCCTCACGCCCACACACGCCCATCCTTTGTAACCCATCTTCACACGCCCGAGCGATATAACCCGAGGAACAAAACTATTATTTAGTGGTCTTTTTATCATTACCATTATTGTCATTATTATCTTTTTATTATTATTACTATTGTTAACGTCACTCTTATCATCATTAACTATTATCAGTATTATTACTATCATTATTAACATTAATATCAATATTGTCATCATCATTATTATTATCATCATCATCATTATTATCATTATTAGAGAGAGAGAGAGAGAGCAATGCACTTCCCTAGAGAACAGATGTGAATTTCTGTGCATGTGTAGAATATAATGGGAAATACAGTGACTTACGTGATTGTATAATAAAGGCAAACTGCA
>NC_091563.1:15278181-15280681 GCF_042767895.1 Penaeus vannamei
AGGTACTTAATGGCTCTCTAGTGGACTACGACGAGCCACTTAATGGCTCTCCAGTAGACTACGACGAGGTACTTAATGGCTCTCCAGTAGACTACGACGAGATACTTAATGGCTCTCCAGTAGACTACGACGAGCCACTTAATGGCCCTCCAGTAGACTACGACGAGGTACTTAATGGCTCTCCAGTAGACTACGACGAGCCACTTAATGGCTCTCCAGTAGACTACGACGAGGTACTTAATGGCTCTCCAGTAGACTACGACGAGCCACTTTATGGCTTTCCAGTAGACTACGACGAGGTACTTAATGGCTTTCCAGTAGACTACGACGAGGTACTTAATGGCTCTCCAGTAGACTACGACGAGCCACTTAATGGCTCTCCAGTAGACTACGACGAGGTACTTAATGGCTCTCCAGTAGACTACGACGAGCCACTTAATGGCTCTCCAGTAGACTACGACGAGGTACTTAATGGCTCTCCAGTAGACTACGACGAGCCACTTAATGGCTCTCCAGTAGACTACGACGAGGTACTTAATGGCTCTCCAGTAGACTACGACGAGCCACTTAATGGCTCTCCAGTAGACTACGACGAGGTACTTAATGGCTCTCCAGTAGACTACGACGAGCCACTTAATGGCTCTCCAGTAGACTACGACGAGCCACTTAATGGCTCTCCAGTAGACTACGACGAGGTACTTAATGGCTCTCCAGTAGACTACGACGAGCCACTTAATGGCTCTCCAGTAGACTACGACGAGCCACTTAATGGCTCTCCAGTAGACTACGACGAGGTACTTAATGGCTCTCCAGTAGACTACGACGAGCCACTTTATGGCTTTCCAGTAGACTACGACGAGCCACTTAATGGCTCTCCAGTAGACTACGACGAGGTACTTAATGGCTCTCCAGTAGACTACAACGAGCCACTTAATGGCTCTCCAGTAGACTACGACGAGCCACTTAATGGCTTTCCAGTAGACAACGACGAGCCACTTAATGGCTCTCCAGTAGACTACGACGAGGTACTTAATGGCTCTCCAGTAGACTACGACGAGCCACTTAATGGCTCTCCAGTAGACTACGACGAGCCACTTAATGGCTCTCCGGTAGACTACGACGAGCCACTTAATGGCTCTCCAGTAGACTACAACGAGGTACTTAATGGCTCTCCAGTAGACTACGACGAGGTACTTAATGGCTCTCCAGTAGACTACGACGAGGTACTTAATGGCTCTCCAGTAGACTACGACGAGGTACTTAATGGCTCTCCAGTAGACTACGACGAGGTACTTAATGGCTTTCCAGTACACTACGACGAGATACTTAATGGCCCTCCAGTAGACTACGACGAGCCACTTAATGGCTCTCCAGTAGACTACGACGAACCACTTAATGGCTCTCCAGTAGACTACGACGAGCCACTTAATGGCTCTCCAGTAGACTACAACGAGGTACTTAATGGCTCTCCAGTAGACTACGACGAGCCACTTAATGGCTCTCCAGTAGACTACGACGAGCCACTTAATGGCTCTCTAGTAGACTACGACGAGGTATTTAATGGCTTTCCAGTAGACTACAACGAGCCACTTAATGGCTTTCCAGTAGACTACAACGAGCCACTTAATGGCTCTCCGGTAGACTATGACGAGGTACTTAATGGCTCTCCAGTAGACTACGACGAGGTACTTAATGGCTCTCCAGTAGACTACGACGAGCCACTTTATGGCTCTCCAGTAGACTACGACGAGCCACTTAATGGCTCTCCAGTAGACTACGACGAGCCACTTAATGGCTCTCTAGTAGACTACGACGAGGTACTTAATGGCTCTCCAGTAGACTACGACGAGGTACTTAATGGCTCTCCAGTAGACTACGACGAGCCACTTAATGGCTCTCCAGTAGACTACGACGAGCCACTTAATGGCTCTCCAGTAGACTACGACGAGGTACTTAATGGCTCTCCAGTAGACTACGACGAGGTACTTAATGGCTCTCCAGTAGACTACGACGAGCCACTTAATGGCTCTCCAGTAGACTACGACGAGCCACTTAATGGCTCTCCAGTAGACTACGACGAGCCACTTAATGGCTCTCCAGTAGACTACGACGAGCCACTTAATGGCTTTCCAGTAGACTACGACGAGCCACTTAATGGCTCTCCAGTAGACTACGACGAGCCACTTATTGGCTTTCCAGTAGACTACGACGAGGTACTTAATGGCTCTCCAGTAGACTACGACGAGCCACTTAATGGCTCTCCGGTAGACTACGACGAGCCACTTTATGGCTTTCCAGTAGACTACGACGAGCCACTTAATGGCTTTCCAGTAGACTACGACGAGCCACTTAATGGCTCTCCGGTAGACTACGACGAGCCACTTTATGGCTTTCCAGTAGACTACGACGAGCCACTTTATGGCTTTCCAGTAGACTACGACGAACCACTTAATGGCTCTCCAGTAGACTACGACGAGCCACTTAATGGCTCTCCAGTAGA
>NC_091563.1:15288890-15300113 GCF_042767895.1 Penaeus vannamei
TACTGGAGAGCCATTAAGTGGTTCGTCGTAGTCTACTGGAAAGCCATTAAGTGGCTCGTCGTAGTCTACTGGAGAGCCATTAAGTGGCTCGTAGTAGTCTACTGGAGAGCCATAAAGTGGCTCGTCGTAGTCTACTGGAGAGCCATTAAGTGGCTCGTCGTAGTCTACTGGAGAGCCATTAAGTGGTTCGTCGTAGTCTACTGGAAAGCCATTAAGTGGCTCGTCGTAGTCTACTGGAGAGCCATTAAGTGGCTCGTAGTAGTCTACTGGAGAGCCATAAAGTGGCTCGTCGTAGTCTACTGGAGAGCCATTAAGTGGCTCGTCGTAGTCTACTGGAGAGCCATTAAGTGGCTCGTAGTAGTCTACTGGAAAGCCATTAAGTGGCTCGTCGTAGTCTACTGGAAAGCCATTAAGTGGCTCGTCGTAGTCTACTGGAGAGCCATTAAGTGGCTCGTTGTAGTCTACTGGAGAGCCATTAAGTGGCTCGTCGTAGTCTACTGGAGAGCCATTAAGTGGCTCGTAGTAGTCTACTGGAAAGCCATAAAGTGGCTCGTCGTAGTCTACCGGAGAGCCATTAAGTGGCTCGTCGTAGTCTACTGGAGAGCCATTAAGTACCTCGTCGTAGTCTACTGGAGAGCCATTAAGTGGCTCGTCGTAGTCTACTGGAAAGCCATTAAGTGGCTCGTCGTAGTCTACTGGAGAGCCATTAAGTGGCTCGTCGTAGTCTACTGGAGAGCCATTAAGTGGCTCGTCGTAGTCTACTGGAGAGCCATTAAGTGGCTCGTCGTAGTCTACTGGAGAGCCATAAAGTGGCTCGTCGTAGTCTACTGGAGAGCCATTAAGTACCTCGTCGTAGTCTACTGGAGAGCCATTACGTGGCTCGTCGTAGTCTACTGGAGAGCCATCAAGTGGCTCGTCGTAGTCTACTGGAGAGCCATTAAGTGGCTCGTCGTAGTCTACTGGAGAGCCATTAAGTACCTCGTCGTAGTCTACTGGAGAGCCATTAAGTGGCTCGTCGTAGTCTACTGGAGAGCCATTAAGTGGCTCGTCGTAGTCTACTGGAGAGCCATTAAGTACCTCGTCGTAGTCTACTGGAGAGCCATAAAGTGGCTCGTCGTAGTCTACTGGAGAGCCATTAAGTGGCTCGTCGTAGTCTACTGGAGAGCCATTAAGTGGCTCGTCGTAGTCTACTGGAGAGCCATTAAGTGGCTCGTCGTAGTCTACTGGAGAGCCATTAAGTGGCTCGTCGTAGTCTACTGGAAAGCCATTAAGTACCTCGTCGTAGTCTACTGGAGAGCCATTAAGTACCTCGTCGTAGTCTACTGGAGAGCCATTAAGTGGCTCGTCGTAGTCTACTGGAGAGCCATTAAGTGGCTCGTCGTAGTCTACTGGAGAGCCATTAAGTGGCTCGTCGTAGTCTACTGGAGAGCCATTAAGTGGCTCGTCGTAGTCTACTGGAGAGCCATTAAGTGGCTCGTCGTAGTCTACTGGAGAGCCATTAAGTGGCTCGTCGTAGTCTACTGGAGAGCCATTAAGTACCTCGTCGTAGTCTACTGGAGAGCCATTAAGTACCTCGTCGTAGTCTACTGGAGAGCCATTAAGTGGCTCGTCGTAGTCTACTGGAGAGCCATTAATAACCTCGTCGTAGTCTACTGGAGAGCCATTAAGTATCTCGTCGTAGTCTACTGGAGAGCCATTAAGTGGCTCGTCGTAGTCTACTGGAGAGCCATTAAGTACCTCGTCGTAGTCTACTGGAGAGCCATTAAGTGGCTCGTCGTAGTCTACTGGAAAGCCATTAAGTACCTCGTCGTAGTCTACTGGAGAGCCATTAAGTGGCTCGTCGTAGTCTACTGGAGAGCCATTAGGTGGCTCGTCGTAGTCTACTGGAGAGCCATTAAGTACCTCGTCGTAGTCTACCGGAGAGCCATTAATAACCTCGTCGTAGTCTACTGGAGAGCCATTAAGTGGCTCGTCGTAGTCTACTGGAAAGCCATTAAGTACCTCGTCGTAGTCTACTGGAGAGCCATTAAGTGGCTCGTCGTAGTCTACTGGAGAGCCATTAAGTGGCTCGTCGTAGTCTACTGGAGAGCCATTAAGTACCTCGTCGTAGTCTACTGGAGAGCTATTAAGTGGCTCGTCGTAGTCTACTGGAAAGCCATTAAGTGGCTCGTCGTAGTCTACTGGAGAGCCATTAAGTGGCTCGTCGTAGTCTACTGGAGAGCCATTAAGTGGCTCGTCGTAGTCTACTGGAGAGCCATTAAGTGGCTCGTCGTAGTCTACTGGAAAGCCATTAAGTACCTCGTCGTAGTCTACTGGAGAGCCATTAAGTGGCTCGTCGTAGTCTACTGGAGAGCCATTAAGTACCTCGTCGTAGTCTACTGGAGAGCCATTAAGTACCTCGTCGTAGTCTACTGGAGAGCCATTAAGTGGCTCGTCGTAGTCTACTGGAAAGCCATTAAGTACCTCGTCGTAGTCTACTGGAGAGCCATTAAGTGGCTCGTCGTAGTCTACTGGAGAGCCATTAAGTGGCTCGTCGTAGTCTACTGGAGAGCCATTAGGTGGCTCGTCGTAGTCTACTGGAGAGCCATTAAGTACCTCGTCGTAGTCTACTGGAGAGCCATTAAGTGGCTCGTCGTAGTCTACTGGAGAGCCATTAAGTACCTCGTCGTAGTCTACCGGAGAGCCATTAAGTACCTCGTCGTAGTCTACTGGAGAGCCATTAAGTGGCTCGTCGTAGTCTACTGGAAAGCCATTAAGTGGCTCGTCGTAGTCTACTGGAGAGCCATTAAGTACCTCGTCGTAGTCTACTGGAGAGCCATTAAATGGCTCGTCGTAGTCTACTGGAAAGCCATTAAGTGGCTCGTCGTAGTCTACTGGAGAGCCATTAAGTACCTCGTCGTAGTCTACTGGAGAGCCATTAAGTGGCTCGTCGTAGTCTACTGGAAAGCCATTAAGTGGCTCGTCGTAGTCTACTGGAGAGCCATTAAGTACCTCGTCGTAGTCTACTGGAGAGCCATTAAATGGCTCGTCGTAGTCTACTGGAGAGCCATTAAGTGGCTCGTCGTAGTCTACTGGAGAGCCATTAAGTGGCTCGTCGTAGTCTACTGGAGAGCCATTAAGTGGCTCGTCGTAGTCTACTGGAGAGCCATTAAGTGGCTCGTCGTAGTCTACTGGAGAGCCATTAAGTACCTCGTCGTAGTCTACTGGAGAGCTATTAAGTGGCTCGTCGTAGTCTACTGGAAAGCCATTAAGTGGCTCGTCGTAGTCTACTGGAGAGCCATTAAGTGGCTCGTCGTAGTCTACTGGAGAGCCATTAAGTGGCTCGTCGTAGTCTACTGGAGAGCCATTAAGTGGCTCGTCGTAGTCTACTGGAGAGCCATTAAGTATCTCGTCGTAGTCTACTGGAGAGCCATAAAGTGGCTCGTCGTAGTCTACTGGAGAGCCATTAAGTACCTCGTCGTAGTCTACTGGAGAGCCATTAAGTACCTCGTCGTAGTCTACTGGAAAGCCATTAAGTACCTCGTCGTAGTCTACTGGAGAGCCATCAAGTGGCTCGTCGTAGTCTACTGGAGAGCCATTAAGTGGCTCGTCGTAGTCTACTGGAGAGCCATTAAGTATCTCGTCGTAGTCTACTGGAGAGCCATTAAGTGGCTCGTCGTAGTCTACTGGAGAGCCATTAAGTGGCTCGTCGTAGTCTACTGGAGAGCCATTAAGTGGCTCGTCGTAGTCTACTGGAGAGCCATTAAGTATCTCGTCGTAGTCTACTGGAGAGCCATTAAGTATCTCGTCGTAGTCTACTGGAGAGCCATTAAGTGGCTCGTCGTAGTCTACTGGAGAGCCATTAAGTACCTCGTTGTAGTCTACTGGAGAGCCATTAAGTGGCTCGTCGTAGTCTACTGGAGAGCCATTAAGTGGCTCGTCGTAGTCTACTGGAGAGCCATTAAGTGGTTCGTCGTAGTCTACTGGAGAGCCATTAAGTACCTCGTTGTAGTCTACTGGAGAGCCATTAAGTGGCTCGTCGTAGTCTACTGGAGAGCCATTAAGTACCTCGTTGTAGTCTACTGGAGAGCCATTAAGTACCTCGTCGTAGTCTACTGGAGAGCCATTAAGTGGCTCGTCGTAGTCTACTGGAGAGCCATTAAGTACCTCGTTGTAGTCTACTGGAGAGCCATTAAGTATCTCGTCGTAGTGTACTGGAAAGCCATTAAGTACCTCGTCGTAGTCTACCGGAGAGCCATTAAGTGGTTCGTCGTAGTCTACTGGAGAGCCATTAAGTGTCTCGTCGTAGTGTACTGGAAAGCCATTAAGTGGCTCGTCGTAGTCTACCGGAGAGCCATTAAGTGGTTCGTCGTAGTCTACTGGAGAGCCATTAAGTGGCTCGTCGTAGTCTACTGGAGAGCCATTAAGTACCTCGTCGTAGTCTACTGGAAAGCCATAAAGTGGCTCGTCGTAGTCTACTGGAGAGCCATTAAGTACCTCGTCGTAGTCTACTGGAGAGGCATTAAGTGGCTCGTCGTAGTCTACTGGAAAGCCATAAAGTGGCTCGTCGTAGTCTACTGGAGAGCCATTAAGTACCTCGTCGTAGTCTACCGGAGAGCCATTAAGTGGTTCGTCGTAGTCTACTGGAGAGCCATTAAGTGTCTCGTCGTAGTGTACTGGAAAGCCATTAAGTGGCTCGTCGTAGTCTACCGGAGAGCCATTAAGTGGTTCGTCGTAGTCTACTGGAGAGCCATTAAGTGGCTCGTCGTAGTCTACTGGAGAGCCATTAAGTACCTCGTCGTAGTCTACTGGAAAGCCATAAAGTGGCTCGTCGTAGTCTACTGGAGAGCCATTAAGTACCTCGTCGTAGTCTACTGGAAAGCCATTAAGTGGCTCGTCGTAGTCTACTGGAGAGCCATTAAGTGGCTCGTCGTAGTCTACCGGAGAGCCATTAAGTTCCTCGTCGTAGTCTACTGGAGAGCCATTAAGTGGCTCGTCGTAGTCTACTGGAGAGCCATTAAGTGGCTCGTCGTAGTCTACTGGAGAGCCATAAAGTGGCTCGTCGTAGTCTACCGGAGAGCCATTAAGTTCCTCGTCGTAGTCTACTGGAGAGCCATTAAGTGGCTCGTCGTAGTCTACTGGAGAGGCATTAAGTGGCTCGTCGTAGTCTACTGGAGAGCCATTAAGTGGCTCGTCGTAGTCTACTGGAGAGCCATTAAGTACCTCGTCGTAGTCTACTGGAGAGCCATTAAGTGGCTCGTCGTAGTCTACTGGAGAGCCATTAAGTACCTCGTCGTAGTCTACCGGAGAGCCATTAAGTGGCTCGTCGTAGTCTACTGGAGAGCCATTAAGTGGCTCGTCGTAGTCTACTGGAGAGCCATTAAGTGGCTCGTCGTAGTCTACTGGAGAGCCATAAAGTGGCTCGTCGTAGTCTACCGGAGAGCCATTAAGTTCCTCGTCGTAGTCTACTGGAGAGCCATTAAGTGGCTCGTCGTAGTCTACTGGAGAGCCATTAAGTGGCTCGTCGTAGTCTACTGGAGAGCCATTAAGTGGCTCGTCGTAGTCTACTGGAGAGCCATTAAGTACCTCGTCGTAGTCTACTGGAGAGCCATTAAGTGGCTCGTCGTAGTCTACTGGAGAGCCATTAAGTGGCTCGTCGTAGTCTACTGGAGAGCCATTAAGTACCTCGTCGTAGTCTACTGGAGAGCCATTAAGTGGCTCGTCGTAGTGTACTGGAGAGCCATTAAGTGGCTCGTCGTAGTCTACTGGAGAGCCATTAAGTACCTCGTCGTAGTCTACTGGAGAGCCATTAAGTGGCTCGTCGTAGTCTACTGGAGAGCCATTAAGTGGCTCGTCGTAGTCTACTGGAGAGCCATTAAGTGGCTCGTCGTAGTCTACTGGAGAGCCATTAAGTGGCTCGTCGTAGTCTACTGGAGAGCCATTAAGTGGCTCGTCGTAGTCTACTGGAAAGCCATTAAGTGGCTCGTCGTAGTCTACTGGAGAGCCATTAAGTACCTCGTCGTAGTCTACTGGAGAGCCATTAAGTGGCTCGTCGTAGTCTACTGGAAAGCCATTAAGTGGCTCGTCGTAGTCTACTGGAGAGCCATTAAGTGGCTCGTCGTAGTCTACTGGAGAGCCATTAAGTACCTCGTCGTAGTCTACTGGAGAGCCATTAAGTGGCTCGTCGTAGTCTACTGGAGAGCCATTAGGTGGCTCGTCGTAGTCTACTGGAGAGCCATTAAGTACCTCGTCGTAGTCTACTGGAGAGCCATTAAGTGGCTCGTCGTAGTCTACTGGAGAGCCATTAAGTGGCTCGTCGTAGTCTACTGGAAAGCCATTAAGTGGCTCGTCGTAGTCTACTGGAGAGCCATTAAGTACCTCGTCGTAGTCTACTGGAGATCCATTAAGTGGCTCGTCGTAGTCTACTGGAGAGCCATTAAGTGGCTCGTCGTAGTCTACTGGAGAGCCATTAAGTGGCTCGTCGTAGTCTACTGGAGAGCCATTAAGTACCTCGTCGTAGTCTACTGGAAACCCATTAAGTGGCTCGTCGTAGTCTACTGGAGAGCCATTAAGTGGCTCGTCGTAGTCTACTGGAGAGCCATTAAGTGGCTCGTCGTAGTCTACTGGAGAGCCATTAAGTGGCTCGTCGTAGTCTACTGGAGAGCCATTAAGTGGCTCGTCGTAGTCTACTGGAGAGCCATTAAGTGGCTCGTCGTAGTCTACTGGAAAGCCATTAAGTGGCTCGTCGTAGTCTACTGGAGAGCCATTAAGTACCTCGTCGTAGTCTACTGGAAACCCATTAAGTGGCTCGTCGTAGTCTACTGGAGAGCCATTAAGTGGCTCGTCGTAGTCTACTGGAGAGCCATTAAGTGGCTCGTCGTAGTCTACTGGAGAGCCATTAAGTGGCTCGTCGTAGTCTACTGGAGAGCCATTAAGTGGCTCGTCGTAGTCTACTGGAGAGCCATTAAGTGGCTCGTCGTAGTCTACTGGAGAGCCATTAAGTACCTCGTCGTAGTCTACTGGAGAGCCATTAAGTGGCTCGTCGTAGTCTACTGGAAAGCCATAAAGTGGCTCGTCGTAGTCTACTGGAGAGCCATTAAGTTGCTCGTCGTAGTCTACTGGAGAGCCATTAAGTGGCTCGTCGTAGTCTACTGGAGAGCCATTAAGTGGCTCGTCGTAGTCTACTGGAGAGCCATTAAGTACCTCGTCGTAGTCTACTGGAAAGCCATTAAGTGGCTCGTCGTAGTCTACTGGAGAGCCATTACGTGGCTCGTCGTAGTCTACTGGAGAGCCATTAAGTGGCTCGTCGTAGTCTACTGGAGAGCCATTAAGTGGCTCGTCGTAGTCTACTGGAGAGCCATTAAGTGGCTCGTCGTAGTCTACTGGAGAGGCATTAAGTGGCTCGTCGTAGTCTACTGGAGAGCCATTAAATGGCTCGTCGTAGTCTACTGGAGAGCCATTAAGTGGCTCGTCGTAGTCTACTGGAGAGCCATTAAGTGGCTCGTCGTAGTCTACTGGAGAGCCATTAAGTGGCTCGTCGTAGTCTACTGGAGAGCCATTAAGTGGCTCGTCGTAGTCTACTGGAGAGCCATTAAGTACCTCGTCGTAGTCTACTGGAAAGCCAATAAGTGGCTCGTCGTAGTCTACTGGAGAGCCATTAAGTGGCTCGTCGTAGTCTACTGGAGAGCCATTAAGTGGCTCGTTGTAGTCTACTGGAGAGCCATTAAGTACCTCGTCGTAGTCTACTGGAAAGCCATTAAGTGGCTCGTCGTAGTCTACTGGAAAGCCATTAAGTGGCTCGTCGTAGTCTACTGGAAAGCCATAAAGTGACTCGTCGTCGTCAAGGATTAAAAAAACTGTCCCATGACGAAAACAGTGACGGACAAGTGACGGACGAAGACGTACAGTGACGGACAAGTGACGGACGAAGACGTACAGTGACGAGTTTTGTGACGCGTGCCTTGAACTTTGTCATGCAAGAACTCTGCTTGTTATGGGAGTCCGATGAGGGATAACTTTCGCCCATCGCAGCTGTGTTGTGTTTGGCCGTATTTGTTGACTTCCTTCCCTCGGTTATTAATGTATTTGTTCTTGTAGCTGTTTCGGAAAATTCTCCCCTTTCCTCTGTATCAATGTCCATCTCTCTCTCTCTCTCTCTCTCTCTCTCTCTCTCTCTCTCTCTCTCTCTCTCTCTCTTTCTCTCTCTCTCTCTCTCCTTATCAGTCTCTCTTTCTCTCCCCCCCCCCCCCTCTCTCTCTCTCTCTCTCTCTCTCTCTCTCTCTCTCTCTCTCTCCTTATCAATCACTCTCTGTCATCTGTCTATCTGTATCTATCTATTTAATGATCTCTATTTCATCTCTACCTATTCATTTATTTTCTCTCTCTCTCTCTCTCTGTCTGTCTCTCTCCTTATCAATCTTTATCTATCACATATCTATTTGCATCTATCTATTTGATGATCTCTATTTCATCTCTACCTGCTCATAATTTCTCCCCCCCCCCTCTCTCTCTCTCTCTCTCTCTCTCCCTCTCTCTGCTCCGACCCGCTAATAACTACTACAATATACTGAGACAGATTACAGTGCTAAATCTACTGCAGTTTGCCTTTATTATACAATCACGTAAGTCACTGTATTTCCCATTATATTCTACACATGCACAGAAATTCACATCTGTTCTCTAGGGAAGTGCATTGCTCTCTCTCTCTCTCTCTAATAATGATAATAATGATGATGATGATAATAATAATGATGATGACAATATTGATATTAATGTTAATAATGATAGTAATAATACTGATAATAGTTAATGATGATAAGAGTGACGTTAACAATAGTAATAATAATAAAAAGATAATAATGACAATAATGGCAATGATAAAAAGACCACTAAATAATAGTTTTGTTCCTCGGGTTATATCGCTCGGGCGTGTGAAGATGGGTTACAAAGGATGGGCGTGTGTGGGCGTGAGGCGAGGAGCGGAGAGTTCACGGTTCCCTCCTTCTTATCGCCTCTTCCTTATCGGTCCTAAAATTATATTCGATGCTTGTTTTACGCCTTTTTCGCTTCATTCCCCTCCCTCCCCTTTTATTCTATCTAGGTTTTGGTTCTTGAGTATTTTCCTGTCTCCCTTTCTTTTTCTTTTTTTCCTCTTTTAAATCTTTTGAAGTTCCCATTTTTCCCTTCGTGTTTTTTACCCTCTTTAAGGCATTAACCTTCTTTATCAATACTGGTAAGAAAAGTAATTCCCTTCACTCATTAGTCTTAAGAGTTTCACACGAGCAGAAATAAGGACGATACGAGACTGGACAGTGCTGGGTGCGGCTGCGGACGGTAGCGGAGAGGCTGGGTCACGTGTGAGGTCAAACTGGGTCGGCCTTATGTCTGGCCAAGTGATGGGGTATATAACTAGAGTCACCCATGAGGGGCACAAACGGGGCATGGCGCCTACGTGGTAACACGAATCACGTGGTCTGCGACCTTGGATAAGCCTCTCTCCTTCCCAATTCCTATTTCCCTCTCCTTCTCTTTCTCTTCTTGCATCTTTTTTAAACCATCTTTATTCTATTCGCCTTCTTCATATTCCTTTCTCAATTCCGGCTTCTCCTAATCTCTTCATAAACCTTTATCATGTTCTCTTCTTTCCTTCCTCTTTCCCTCTTATCCTCCCCATTCTTTTCTTTAATCCTCTTTATCATCTTCCGTTCTTCTCCCCTTCTCTTCTTTAACCCTCTTTATCATCTCGCTCCATCTTCTTTCCTCCTCATCTCTTCTTTATCACGTTCTCTTCTTCCCTTCCTCTTTCCCTCTTATCCCCCATCTCTTCTTTAATCCTTCTTATCATCTTCCGTTGACTCTCTCCTGCTCTTCTTATCCCTCTTCATCTTTTCCCCTCTCCTTCCTCTTTACCTCTTCTCTTCTCTCCTTTAACCCTCTTTATCATCTTCCACTGACTCTCTCCCGCTCTTCATATCTCTCCTTGCTCTTTCCCTCTTCTCTCTTTCTCTTTTTAAACCCTCTTTATGATCTTCCACTGACTCTCTCCCGCTCTTCTTATCTCTCCTTGCTCTTTCCCTCTTCTCTCCTTCTCTTTTTTTAACCCTCTTTATCATCTTCCACTGACTCTCCCTCTCCTCCCATCGCCCATACTTTTCCCTCCGTCGTCGTGGCTTGGGAAACTCGCGCCACTCAATTACCTCAATAACTTCTGCAAAAGTCGAATGGACAGACTTACTTTGACGTTATCGGTGAGTAGGACGTCGCTCTGGCCGGATTCCCTCTGTGTTACGAAGGAAATGATGGCTCGAGACGTCACAACACGGTCGTAGATTCAGGCCCGCGACGCGTGGGTGACGTCACGCGCATGCAGTCATGGTACGCGAACGATTGTTTATGTCCTGGGCGAACGGCCGGGTGGGGATGGTGGTGGGGTGGGGGGTTCTTGACGGCGGGCTTCTGCGCTCCTGAGAGGGAGCATCCGGGAGCTTGCGGGAAGGATGGGGAATATCCTGATGCTTTTGCTGTCTGGAGAGGGGGTCGGGGGGTCGGGGGGGGGGGGGCAGAAGGAGGGAGGGGGGTTATGAGCCTTGTCGTGATTTACAATTGTTCTGTGAAAATCTGCAGCGTGGAACGGGTTTTCAATATGTTTGCATAATATCGGTGCATCCACGTTGGCTTATTATATATGAAGACATGCATCTATATTTACATGCATGTGTGCATACACTTACGAACACATACACATACATATGTATATAGACACACAAACAACCTCACATACTCACACACAGACAAACAGACACACACACACACACACAACCACACACACACCCACACACACACACATACACACACAAACAAACACGCACACACACACACACACATATATAAGTATATATATATATATATATATATATATATATATATATATATATATATGTATATATGTATATATATACATATATATATATATATATATATATATATATATATATATATATATATATATATATATATATATATATATATACATACATACATACACACACACATCTATATATATATATATATATATATATATATGTAATATAAATATATATATGTATATATATATATACATATACACATATAGATATATACACATACATACATACACACACATATATATCATATATATATATATATATATATATATATATATATATATATATATATATATATATATATATATATATATATATATAT
>NC_091563.1:15300613-15303113 GCF_042767895.1 Penaeus vannamei
AGAGAAGGGAGAAAGGCGAAAGAGAGGGGAAGAGGTAACGGCGAAGGCAAGGATAAGGGGAAAGGGGAAGAGAGGGGGAAAATCTAAGGCGGAAGGAAAAGCGGGGAAGGAGAGAGGAAGAAGAGAAACAGAGGGGAAAACATTGAGGTGGGAGAGAGACGAATGAAAGCGGGGAAGTCGAAAGAACGGAAAATAGAAAACAGAGGGAAGGGGAGCGTGGGGAAATAGGGAAGGCAAGAGAAAAGAGAAAGGGAACAGCGGGGAAACAAATCAGAGGCGTGAGGGGAAGCGAGGAAGGAGAAAAGCAGAAGACAGGGGAACAGCGTCGAGAGGGTGCGAGAGGAAGGAGAAAGGGGAACAGAAGGCAAAAACTTCGAAGGCGGGACGGGGTGGGGGGTGGGGGGAGGGGCTAGATCCTAGACACCCACGTCGGGGGGTAAATCATATCATCCTTAATGCGATTTTAAGTAAACCCTGGATGGCGGCGAGCGTCTCTCGGGAGGGAGGAGGAGGGGGGTGAGGGAGGGGAAGGAGGAGGAGGGGGAGGGGGAGCGTGACTTCCAACAAGAGATCTCATGTCTCTTGGTGAACAAAGGAAAATCTCCCTTTGTTTCATGACGGCAAACTCTCCTTTCGAACCGCGAGCGATCCCCTGTCCCAAAACAAGAAGAGAACGAACGAGTGTGGCTCATACTCACCGAAAACAACACACGACTACATCCCCCCGAAACGAACAGCATGAATCCCAAGCCGCAACACTCGGGAAAAGCCCTCAAACCAAGCCAAAGCAAGTAAATGATTTGCCTTTGGAGAAACCGCAGTCGACAAAGGTAGTATCTGTAGGCATCACTTGGGCCCTTCCCGTCCTCCTCGTCCGGCCAAGAACCAGACATTCCTGACTCGGGCTGGCGATCTGAGGATTATACCACGGCTGTCTATCAGAGCAAGCAGGGAGGCAAGGATCCGAATCAGACAGCGTTTAATTACGAGAAATGTAATCACGCTCTTCGAATAAATTAAAGTTCAATAAATCTATAAATATATTCTAAACCGACGGGTTTCTAATGAACGCCATGAAATACGGAAACACAGACGCACAATACACACAGGAGAATGAAGCCCTCGCCGACGACACAGGCAGAGCGCGCCCCATCTTTCACGGCCTGCCAAGAGGCGCACGTATTTACAAGCCGCGTCTCTGGGCGAAGCGCTCGGCCCGAAACAGCTCTCGTTACCGAAATAACTCGACAGGACGCTTTGTGAGGAATGCGCAGGCGAAACGAGGCATACATGTCGCTGCCTCCTCATATTTCTTCTGTTTGTGGTGGTGTTTTCTCGTGAGAAGTATGCCTGTAAGTGTATATATGTGGTGGGTGTGTAGGTGTGCGTAAGTGTGTGTGTGAGTGTGCGGGCGCGTTTACGTGTACGTATGCATGTATGCGCGGATACATTTATCTGAGAGGAGAGTGTGTATAGGTATGTGGTGAGTGTGTGCGTGCGTGCACGTGTATGGTGAGTGTGTGTGTGTGGGCGCATGTGCGTGCGTATACACGTGTCTGAGAAGTGAATGTGTGTGCATGTGTATATGTGTGAGATAAGTGTGTATGTACGCATGTGTCCGAGAGTCGAGTGTGCGCGTGCGTGTACAGGAATGCACAGGCGAATGCTCGTCCCTGTTTTCCCCCTCCGAGTCCGCGCATGCAAGCAGACGCCGCGCCACACAGCCCTGCTACACATCACCTTTATTCTCGGCGCGAAAATCTGTCCCTCTACTTCCAAGAACGGGACGGCGAGGGGGGGGGGGGAGGGGCGTTCCCTTCCTCTTGTTCACCTGAGGAGGAGGAGGAGGAGGAGGAAGAGGAGGAGGAAGGAATAAGGGGAAGGGTAGGGAGGAGGAGGAGGAGGAGGGAGGAGGGGAGGGAGGAGGGAGGAAGAGGAGGAGGAGGGAATAGGGGGAAGGCTGGGGAGGAGATGGAGGAGGGGGAGGAAGAGGAGGGGAGAAGGAGGAAGGAGGGGGAGGAGGAGGAGGAGGGGAGGAGGAAGGGAATAAGGGGAAGGGTAGGGAGGAGGAGGAGGAGGAGGAGGAGGAGGGGGAGGGGAGGGGGAGGGTAGAAGAAGAAGAAGGAGGCAGAGTAGCAGAAGGAAGAAGAAGGAGGAGGAGGAGAAGGAGGAAGAGTAGCAGAAGAAGAATTAGAAGAGGAGGAGTAGAGACAAAAAAAAAGAAGAGAGCGAAAGAAAAGATACAGTAGAGGAAAAAGAACAGGATGCAGAAGTAAGAGGAAAGGAGGAGGATAAGGAAGAGGAGGAGAACGAACTAGAAGAAAGAGGAAGAAGAAGAAGAGAAGGCAAACGAAGGAAGAAGAGGAAAAAGAGGAGGCGGAGAACGAATGAAGAGGAGGAAGAAGAGGAAGAGGAGACTGAGAACGAATGAAGAGGAAGAAGAAGAGAAGGAGAACAAATAAAGAGGAGGAAGAAGAGGAGACGAAGACCGAATGAAGAA
>NC_091563.1:15308113-15315613 GCF_042767895.1 Penaeus vannamei
AAGGAGAGAAGAAGAAGAATGAGAAGAAAATGAAGATGAAGAGGAAGAAGAAAAATATGATGAAGAAGGAAACAAGAAAAAGACCAAGAGGGAGAAAAGAAGAAGAATCAAATAAATAAACTAAACAAAACAAAGAGCATAGATCAGAGAGATGTACACAAACTCCCATTCCTCTCTCCCTCCCTCCCATTCCTCTCTCTCTCCCTCCCATTCCTCTCTCTCTCTCTCTCCCTCCAGCCTCCAATTACGAAACAGAATAGCAAAAGAACCGCTCCGGAAGCCCCAGGGGAGATCGCGCCGTATCTACCCGAGTTATTCCAGCCGCGAGTCGATCAAAGGAACCACGCAGCGAATCATCACATCTACGGGATTCCTTCATTTCCTACGGTTTCCTTCCCATGCGATGCTTCTCTTGAGTATGAAGTCCATGTAGAGGCAGCTTTCTCGGGCGCGAATTCACACTCGGACTTAAACGCGATGCTTCTCTTGAGTATGAAGTCCATGTAGAGGCAGCTTTCTCGAACGCGAGTCACGGGCGCGAATTCACACTCGGAATTAAACGTGATGCTTCTCTTGAGTATGAAGTCCTTGTAGAGGCAGTTTTCTCGGGCGCGAGTCACGGGCGCGAATTCGCACTCGGACTTCAACACCGTAAAGATTTGGATCATATTTGTGGATTTACAACGCGGAAGAAAAAAAATGGATGATAGATTAGCGTTCGTGAAGTTTGGCGAATGGAATGGCGTGTTAATTTGATTTATTAAGTAATCGATCCAACTGTTTAAGTGCATATGCATGATTACTGCTGCCACCTCATTTTTGGCTGCGTAAATGACATGCTGCAGTTTGACATTGCAGTCTAAAGCAAACACATGCATATAATGTACACAAATCAAACATATATATGTACATATAAATATGTAAATAAATAAATAAATAAATAAACACACACACACACACACACACACACACACACACACACATATATATATATATATATATATATATATATATATATATATATATATATATATATATATATATATATACACATCCATACATGCATATATATATATATAAATATATATATATATATATATATATACACACATCCATACATCCATATAGATATATATATATATATATATATACATACATATATACATACATACATATATACATACACAAACATACACATACATATATACATAGATACATACATTCTTATATACATACATGCTTATATACATACATACATGTATATATACATACATACATATATACATACATACACATATATATATATACACACGCAAACACAAACACACACACACACACACATATATATATATGCATTTACATATATATATATATACACACACACACACGTATGTGTGTCCGTCCCTGTGCGTACGCGTGTGTGTTTAAGATAGACAGATAGAGGCAAAGAGAGAGAGAGAGACTGAGACAGAAAAAGAGGAATTGAAAGAGAGCGCGCGCGCGCACCCTCCACCTCCTTAACGTCTGCATATGACCGATACAGGCGATCCTTCCTCCAACTTGCAAGGAAGAGTTCCCTTATCAACGGTGTGGCGAGGCTGCCATGGATGCTCTGCCGTCACAGATAACACCAAGTTTAAAGATGAACTTCCGAAGTTGTCCCGCGAAAGCCATAGCATTTTTCCTCCTGAGCTCCGAGGACATTTCTAGGATTCCGTCACACTTCAGAAGATTCAACCGCGACGCGCGATCGAGGGATATATATTTCATTTCTTAAAACTAACATTTATTATAGATTGATGAGAAATAATCATGGATCTCCCACTGGAAATAGATAGAAAGTTATAGAAAGTGTCTGCAGATACGAATGAACATAGAAAGTGATAAATTGATAAATATAAAAATTGATAGAAAGATAATTATATAAATAGATAGATAAAAATAGATAAAAATGAAAACAAAAATAAAATAAAAATATATAAAAATAAAAATAGATAAAAATAGATAGAAATATAAAAATAGATAGAAAGTGATAGAAAGTGTCCGCAGATACGAATGAACAGACGATATCAAATTAACGTTCCCAAAATACGGAAAAGCTCCTTCAGTGTTGATAGAAATCTACCTTTGCTTTATTCATCGAGATACAAGCTGTGAACTGGCCGTAAAAAAGTTGAAATGACTTAGAAGAGCGTTTGCGAGAGGCCCCAGCGCGTCCGCGTGTGTGTGTGTGTGTGTGTGTGTGTGTGTGTGTGTGTGTGTGTGTGTGTGTGTGTGTGTGTGTGTGTGTGTGTGTGTGTGTGTGTGTGTGTGTGTGTATGTGTGTGTGTGTGTGTGTGTGTGTGTGTGTGTGTGTGTGTGTGTGTGTGTGTGTGTGTGTGTGTGTGTGTGTGTGAGAGTGAGTGAGTGAGTGAGTGAGTGAGTGAGTGAGTGCGTGCGTGCGTGCGTGCGTGTGCGTGTGCGTGCGCGTGTGTGCTTGCGTGTGTGCGTGTGTCTGCATGCGTGTGCGAGTGTGTATCGTTCACGTTCTCTAACACGGTTGTCCCGGCCCCAACACCCCGGCTGCATTTCAATTAAAAAAGGTAATTACACGGGCTGAGTGTGTCACGGCCCACGATTAATCTTGCAACAGGGCCTCAGAAGCCGTGCCCACGCGATCCGTATCTCTCGGAGCGCATTGCTGGCATTCTGAGCCACTTAGATATTCACTTTTTCCCCGAGTGTCAAGATTAGCTTCTTGCTTTAGCATGTCTGGATCTTAGGCAGTCTAATCCAAGCCGAATGCTTTGCTGGAAGGAAGTTATATAAGGGCTCTTGTGCTGATTGTATGATTTTGTTAACGTTCTTTTCGTTCTGTATCGATATCAAAGACTGCATTTTCGTTCTGCATCGATGCTAAAGAGTCAACAAATTTGTAAAATTGTTTGTAGTTTGTCTCACTGGAGCTTTAGCACAATGCGCTGAGTGGGCCCTATTGGACTTGAATCTGATCTTTTGTATCATACCAAATGGTCGCTGTAAACGAGTTGGATAATGCTTTACTCTGGGTAGGAGGCCATTACAGGTGATATTTTGTTAGGCCATTTTAGGTGGTATTTTAGGGTAGGAGGCCATTTTAGGAGATATTTTCAGGTAGGAGGCCATTTTAGATGTTTTAAGGTAGGCCATTTTAGGTGATATTTTCAGGTAGGAGGCCATTTTAGATGTTTTAAGGTAGGCCATTTTAGGTGATATTTTAAGGTAGGAGGCCATTTCAGGTGATATTTTGTTAGGCCATTTTAGGTGGTACTTTAGGGTAGGAGGCCATTTTAGTATTTAGGGTAGGAGGCCATTTTAGATGATATTTTAAGGTAGGAGGCCATTTTAGGTGATATTTTAAAGTATGAGGCCATTTTAGGTGATATTTTAAAGTATGAGGCCATTTTAGGTGATATTTTAAAGTATGAGGCCATTTTAGGTGATATTTTAAAGTATGAGGCCATTTTAGGTGATATTTTAAAGTATGAGGCCATTTTAGGTGATATTTTAAAGTATGAGGCCATTTTAGGTGGTATTTAGGGTAGGAGGCCATTTTAGGTGATATTTTAAGGGTAGGAGGCCATTTTAGGTGATATTTTAAGGGTAAGAGGCCATTTTAGGTGATATTCTAAGGGTAGGAGGCCATTTTGGGTGATATTTTTAGGCACATGGAATAGTTCCTGGTATTTTCATAGAGAACTACAACGTATACGCTGTTTGATTAGCATGGACGAGCGCGCGTATGTGTGTGTACGTACGTGCGTGGGTCTGTCGGTGATGCCTGAGAGTGTGTGTGCGTGCGTATGTGTCACCACCACCAACTCAAGAGCTGATAGCCGACCCAACAAGCGAGCCAAGTCCTGCGCCACTCCCCCGTCCTTCTCCTCCCCTTCCCAGTCTGCCCTTTGCACATACATTCTCCGAAAAAAAGAAAAAAAAATGTGTTTATTTTCCGTTCTGCGAAGGTTATCTCGCTCCGTGACCTCCACCGCCCCACCTCCTCGGCCCCGAGAGGCTGCCTCGCGATCACCACCCGTGAGTAATTACGATAACGTCTGGCGCTCGACGAGGCACACTCCTCCCTCTATCCCCGCCCCTTCATCCCCCCTCACTCCCCTTCTCCACGCCCTTGCTCTTCTCACCCACTTGCCCCATTCCTCCTCACTCCCACTTCCACTTTTCCCCCTCACTCCTTCCCCTTCCCACTTTTCCCCTCCTCTTCTCCCCTCACTTCCCTACCTGTTTCCTCCGGGCCCCTTGTCCCCTCCTCTCCTCACCTTGCCCCTCTTCCCAACCCCTCGCCCACTTCCTCTATCTCACCCGTCCCCTTCCTCCTCCAAACACTCCTGCCTCTTTCTCTCATCTATCCCCTTCCTTTGACCCCTCCTTTATTCCCCCCTGTCCTTCTCCCTTTACCCTCCCCTCGCTCCCCTTTATCCCCGTCCCCTCAGCCCCCTGAGCTCCCCCACCCCTTCCTCCCCTCTCCCCTCGTCCACACGACAGACTAGGATGCAACACGGACATTTAAGACCCGAGATAAGCACAGTACTTTAGATCTACGGAAAAAAACGTGTAATAAACATGAATCTTTATACCTTCCGCCTCCCCCCCCTTATCCTCTTGCACACCATCCCCTCCCAGCCCCTCCCCAAAAACACACCGTACCCCCACCCCTCCCCATCCCCCCCTTCCCCCTCCCTCATGCCACCACACGGCATAAGGAGCTTTACCTCAGAGTGGCACTAAGCGGCTCAGGCATACACACGCGCGCACAAAGCTTGCATAATCAAGGGTTCAGGGTATCTTAGCATGAACACGAACTGGGGGGGGGGGGGGAGTCTGTTATAGGTGTCCGCCGGAGAGAAAAGACCGAGAACTGAACCTCGACCACGAATAAGTGCGAACCAGGTGTCTTTATCAGCGGCGTCTTTATTTATTTTTTTCTCCCTCCCGGAATCCTCAGGTGCGTATTTTCACGCTGATCTTCAGTCCACTATTCAGGATAAAGAGATGACTTTCAATACAACGGCCTTTGGATCTGACATTCTACCGGACGTAAATATCGATAACCTCTCTCGCACTGAAACCCATTCCAAAACCATTTCCTTCATCAGCACCGCATCTCAGCAAAGGCATTTTTCCGCCACGCTTACGTAGATATCAAGCCATTACCAGACCCAATAAAGCCACGCCTGGGACCTCCCCCAAAAGCCTAACAAGTCAAGAGTCACGCGACATTCCCGTCTGGAACAAGGACCGTAAAATTTCTCACGATGTTCCCCGCAGCGTCAGAAGGGGTACTCTCCTCCTGCAGCGGTCTTCGGGAGGCATCGTCTCAGAGCCTCTTACTTACAGGTCGCGGGGTCGATAGGTCGTTCATGGTCAAGACTCATAATCTATGATCGTGTGTATCCTCTGTCCTGAAACTGATATTCTGGAATACTTTCTCCCTCCCTTTTCTCTCTGTTTTCTTCCTTTTTCTTTCTATACTCCATTTTCTTTTTCTCTGTCAATGCCCGTGTGTATTCTCTGTCCAGAAACTAAATAATCTGGGATATTTTCTCCCTCCCTTTTCCCTCTATCTTCTTCCATTTTTTCTCTACGCTCCATTTTCTTTCTATCCGCGATGCCTCGATTTAAGACGTAGGTGTATCTCCATGCTGAGGAGAGCAGGCACGCTCTTTCACGCCGGGAGCTCCTGTCGGGGGCGCTGCGAACAGGAAACACATTCGTTTGCCGGGAAATGTGTTGCAGGACAGAGGCAAGGCGTACGCATCTGCTGCTTGATATTCAGCAGGCAAAGAAAGCTGGTTGAGCAGGTAGGGAGAGAGCGAAGTTACCGATGCAGCAGGGAGCAGTAGGCAGAGTGAGATAGTGTGACTGCAGGGAGCCCCGGATCAGCACACACGCAGCATTGGACCGCACCTTCGCCACACGCTGCTTTGTTTATGTTCTCCTGTTCGCAGTCTCCGATATAAATGGCCGTCTTGTAAAATATATAGGATTCTTTCTCTCTCTCTCTCTCTTTCTGTCTCTGTTTGTCTGTCTGTCTGTCTATCTGTCTGTCTGTCTGTCTGTCTGTCTGTCTGTCTGTCTGTATCTCTCCCCTCTTACAAACGCACATCTGTTCTCGCTTACATCAAGAGATCTTCAACCAGCCGATTGCCACGGCTATCAAATTATTAAGTATCTCAGCATAATATATTTTGGGATATTATATGCCCTCAAGCTTTTGTACCCCCCCCCCTAACCCCCGCCCTCCCTAGCCGCTCCCTGCCTAGAGATGTCCTCATCACCGTCACCGCCACCTGATGCTGCAGCGCCGCCGTGGCAGTGTAGCATGTAGTAACCTCCATCCTCTCCCTCTGCTCCTGACGCGAGGCCCTTCCAGCTGTCCCTCTGCATCATATCCTCGGTCCTCCTGCGACAGACACTAAGGGGCTCATCCCAGGGACAAACACAGGCGGACATATTTTGTTTCCGATGAATATCCGCGATGTTCTCTGTCGAATGGCGTCCGTTTCTCTACCTCCGCCAAAACAAACGCTTTTCGCATCAACGCCAGCTGTCCTCTTAAGGAAGTACCCGCTAAATATACGTATAATCTTAAAAATATACATATACTCTTAAAAAGACACAAAGCATATACTTACACTTGCAAACATTCTCCCGAAGTCTTTGAAAAGTCTAGTTCCTTTGTATCTACGGGATTTGATCGCAATATTACAATTCCACTTTAAAAACGGAAGCCTTTTTACAGTCCCACGCGCGAAACAGCCCATCTCTCCCACCCACGCCCGAAGCCCATACAACAAGCGGTAGTTTCCCAATCGCCTTCTCCCCTCTCCACACACGCCCCTTCCTTGCTTCATATCGAAACTCGAAAGCGCACCGGGGGAGCTGAAGAACGGAGTCACAAGGCATCCCGGAATAGAACAGATTGAAGAGCGAGATAACAAGGCATCCCGGAATAACGATGCGAGACCCACGGCAGCTGGAAAACCCGCAGCCAAGCACACGCGCGCTCCGTTGAAATAACACGACGCGCCATTTGCATCCCTCGTCCGCGCCGGAAACAAAACACTTCCAGAAACCCAGCGGCGTCTCGGCACTTCCAACCCCGCTCCCATCTCTTCGACGTCCGTTCTTAAACCCTCCTTTTACTTTTTTACCGTCTTATCTTAAACCCTCCTCTTATTTTTTCACCGTCTTATCCTTCACTTTTTCCCCCCATTCCCACCTCCGTTGCCTTTGTAATCCTTCTATTCATCAGCGCCCTCTCTCTTCCCTTCTCCTCGGCCCGCTCTCGCTCCCCGGGGTTCCTCTCGTTATCCAGGCCATAATCACGGTCTTAATTGCGTGTAGTTATCCCTCGCCTCGCATCATCTGCTAATCACAAAATGCAGTCCGGGACCCTACCTTCTCCCCTTCCCTCTCCCCCCCTCCCCTTCCCTCTCCCCCCCTGTCCCCCTAGTCCACTCC
>NC_091563.1:15320613-15325613 GCF_042767895.1 Penaeus vannamei
AAGAGAGAACATCTACCGCGCATATAATCTTTCATGTGATCGCTTGCATACCTGGCTGATGATTACACAGGAACATCCCCTCCACCCCCTTCACGACTCCTTCCCCCACCTCCCCCTCCACCCCTTCCTCCATCTCCCCCTCCAGCTCCACCCTTCCCCCATCTCCCCCTCCCTCTCCACCTTCACACCTTCCCCCACCTCTCCCTCCCCCTCCACCCCTTAACCCACATCCCCTTCCACCTCCACCCCTTCCCCCGCTTCCACTTCCACCCCTTTCTCCGCCTCCACTTCCACCCCCACCTCCCCCTCCACCTCCACCTCCCCCCCTTCCCCCACCTCCCCCTTCACCTCCACCTCTTCCCCCACCTCCCCCTTCACCTACACACCTTCCCCCACCTCCACCACCATCTCTACCCCTTCCCTTCCCCCCACCCCAGCCCACCCCCTCCCCCTCCCTCCCCGCCACCCCAGCCCACCGCCCCCCTCATCCCGATTAGAGAGCCCGTGAGCTTGTGGTGAGCGCCGAGAGTTAGTCCATTAATGCAGGATGGCCGGGGAATCGTGGCCATAATTTGAGACGAAATATCACTCCCCCCTCCCCCTCCTCTACCCCTTCCCTCCCCGAAAACGACGTCCATTCCCGAGATAAAAAAAATTAAAAAAATAAAAGAAAAAAAAGTGACCTATTTTCCTCAGCCTCTGACCTTTCCCGAGAGAGACATAAAAAAATAAAAGAAAAAAGGTCACCGAAATGCCGCGGTGCATGATGGGAATTGGTCATTATATCCGTGTTGACTTAGAGGCGGAATGAGACCGCACAGAGAGAGAGAGAGAGAGAGAGAGAGAGAGAGAGAGAGAGAGAGAGAGAGAGAGAGAGAGAGAGAGAGAGAGAGAGAGAGAGAGAGAAAAAAAAAAAAGAAAGAGAGAGAGAGAGAGAGAGAGAGAGAGAGAGAGAGAGAGAGAGAGAGAGAGAGAGAGAGAGAGAGAGAGAGAGAGAGAGAGAGAGTGAGATTGAGAGAGAGAGAGAGTGAGAGAGAGAGAGAGAGAGAGAGAGAGAGAGAGAGAGAGAGAGAGAGAGAGAGAGAGAGAGAGAGAGAGAGAGAGAGAGAGAGAGAGAGAGAGAGAGAGAGAGAAAGAAAGAGACAGAGAGAAAGAGAAAGAGAAAAAGAAAGAGAGAGAGAGAGAGAGAGCGTCCGTTGGGCCCTGTTTGTTTTTTGGCCGCCGCTGTTTGTCTTTCATTTTCCTCAAGTCCAATAGCCGGCCGGTCCTCTCTCTCTCTCTCTCTATCTCTCTCTCTCTCTCTCTCTCTCTCTCTCTCTCTCTCTCTCTCTCTCTCTCTCCCCTTGTTTTAACCTATTTTTCTCCTGGCGTTTCCCCTCTTTATTCCTGTTCTTTGTCCCTTTATAGATATATGGGGCTGATAAAGGCACGTGAGCATACAAGCACGCGCGCACAGACAAACACACACACACACACACACACACACACACACACACACACACACACACACACACACACACACACACACACACACACACACACACACACACACATACATACACACACACACACACACACACACACACACACACACACACACATACACACACACATACACTCACACACACACACATATACATTTAAATATATCTACATCTATCTATCTATCTGTCTGTCTATCTCTCAAACTATCTATACATCTACATACATGCCAAGCTGCATGCACATCTCTTTGTCTTACATTCTTTTTCCTCGCCCCCTCTCTTCCGCCCATCATGACCTGTCAGTCAGCCTCTTCGTGTTCCGCCGTCTTCCCCCCCCCGCCCCCGCCCACTCTTCCGCCCGCCCGCCCACCCGCCCACCTCGTCTCGCTCTTCCTCCGGCCATCACTCACCTCAGCTCATCATGACCATCCCTTTCCTTTCTTCGTCGGCCTCTCTCCTTTCTCCGCTACATCGCTACGTTCGCCACATCTCGCCTTCGACTTCCCCCCCCCCCCCCCTTCCACTGCACGAGCACACAGACACCACCATCTCTATCATCACCATCATCATCATCTCTACCATCTCATCCTCACCATCATCATCATCTCCATCACCATCTTCATCATCTCCATCACCATCATCTTCCCCATCATCATCTTCATCATCTCCATCACCATCATCACCCCATCTCTATCACCATCATCTTCACTACCAGCATCATCACCACCTTCTCCAACACCATCATCACCATCACCAACTCTTCCACCACCTCTATCACCACAATAATTATCATCATCACCATCACCACCACAACCATCACCATCTTCACCCCCATCTATACCATCATCATCATTATCACCACCACCATCTCCACCACCACACCATCACCATCTTCACCCCCATCTCTACCATCATCACCACCATCTCCATCCCCCCCACCACCACCACAACCATCATCATCATCATCATCAGACACAACCCACGCACTCTCACTCACTACTGTTGCCATCACAGGCGCTACGCCATCTGGGCCCCGAGACCCCGAATGACCTTGAACTCTTGTCTACCGCCGGGACTCTCACCCTTGCCACCGGGAGAGGCGCCGTGTTTCGCTGCAGTGGAATGGCCGAGGATCTGTAGCCAATCGTAGAAAAATGGTTTGCTAGAACAACACCAAGTAAAAAAAAATATATAAATAAAAAAAAAAAAATAATAATAACAAATAAATAAAAAATAAAAATACATAAATAAATAAATAAATAAAAATCGCTAGGGCAACACCAACAATAATAATAAATAAATAAATAAATAAATAAAAATCGCTAGGGCAACACCAATAATAATAATAATAATAATAATAATAATAATAATAATAATAATAATAATAATGATCGCTGAGAAGTTTGCTAGGAAAATAAATAAGTAAATTATTTAATTAATCAGATGAAGATCAGAAAAGAAAATCATACACATTCCCTACTCATGAAAACCGCACTCTAAAAGAAGAAGAAATATCTGCCAACTGAACTAACTCTGATGTGACATGCAAAATCAATCACGGATTTGGCGTAGAGAAAAAAAAAAAGAAAGAAAAAAAGGGAGAGAGAGAGAAAAAAAATACATGAGCTACTTGCAAAATGAATAGCCTGCAGGTACGCCGAGCCCAAAACAAAATGCCACTGTCAAAGCTAATTAGTCGGAATGACATTTAAACGAATTTAATGCTCAGATTCGTTATTAAACACGCGAGCTCTTAATGGAATACAAACGGCTGCTCGCGGAAGAACAAGCTACAGTAACTCGCTGAAAAAAAAAAAATACATACGAATATTCTTAAATATTACTAATAACCAGTAACTTTAATACTGATGGTTATTAGTGGTAGTTCTAATAAGTAGTAATGGATGGCGTAGACATGCATCAAATAAAAGGATTAATCTACGTACTTAAATCAATAGCAGTAGTGTAGTTGCATTGGCACTATTCCTGTAGTACCTGCAGCATCAGTATTTGATAACAAGAGTACTGTACTATCTGCAGTATTAGTGATGGTAATAACAATAATGTGGCACCTGTAGTAACGGTGATGATAAAATAATACCGTAGTATTTGTAGTATAATTAATGATAATAACAATACTGTGGCACCTGTAGTATCGGTGATAATAATCATGTAGTGGCATCTATAGTATGTGATAATAATGATACTGTAGAACCTGTACTATCAGCAATGACACCATCTTTATTACTAAATGACAATATTCAAGTACGCTGCAAGATTTATGCGGTGTTCTTTTCATAAAACACAAGCACCCCGCGCAGAAAAGATGAACAGGAGATTGCTCAGAAATGGCAGCTGATTGAAGAACTCCTCAAGCAATTTCCTCAGGGATCTCATGTCTAAAGTAAATAAAAAATAATAATATGTCGATCTAAAAGCTTTTTCTTGTTGATCAATTTCAACTAATGATAACAACGTTGACAACACAACCAACTGGCGCATCGGTTTAATTAAAACAAGATTCATTCAGATAATTTCTTTTTCCAAATAATTCAAAGCTCAACGCAGCAAAAACATCAATGAACGTGATCATCTTACTAACTATTACCATGAGTGTCTTGCCAGCTGTGCAAAAGAACAATAAGTACAGCCTTCAGAACATTCTGATTTTGACACTCAAAAATCCATCGATGCCTAGAAAAAAATCCTTATTTTCTAGTACGAATACGCAAAAATCTTTTACCCAGAACTTCAGGGGAAAAATCTGGGAGCTTTATTTTCTTTTTTTTTTATCCACAGTGCCACATACAGAGCGACGTTATATACGCAAAACACCAGGGGGAAAACGAAGAAAGTTTTATCCTCGATGAAACACACACAGCGACAACTACACACACACACACACAAAAAAAAAAAAAAAAAAAAAAAAAAAAAAAAAAAAAAAATACAGACATCATAAACTGACTGAATAATACCTCTCTATTCAAGTCATTCCATTACCAATAAGGATCTCTATCAAAAGGCATCCTTTGCTGTGCTCTCAAGGAAATGTTGCCAAGGATACACATGGATTGCGTAATGGAGCTAAAATTGCCGGCATGTCACACTGTGTCCGTCAATTACAGGTCCTTCGGCATAGAGGTGGCCGTCTAAATCTTCATCGAATTTGAGTATAGTTGTGGAAACCAGGGACCCTATAAATGTCTCGGCATCAGGTCACACACAAACACACACACACACACGCATATATAAATAAATAAATATATATATATATATATATATATATATATATATATATATATATATATACATATATATACATATATATATATATATATATATATATATATATATACATATATATACATATATATATATATATATATATATATATATATATATATATATATATATATATATTATAGATAAATATGTGTGTATATATATATATATATATATATATATATATCTTATAGATAAATATGTGTGTGTGTATATATATATACATATATCTAT
>NC_091563.1:15333113-15345613 GCF_042767895.1 Penaeus vannamei
CTTCCTTTCCTCTTCCTGCCCCCCTCCCTCCTCCCTTCCCCCTGCCTTTCCCCTCTTTCTTTCCTCTTCTGCCCCCTCCCCCTGCCTTTCCTCTCCTTTCCTCTTCTGCCCCCTTCCCTCTCCCTTCCACCTGATCCCTCCATTCGTTGTGTGATTCCTTCCTATCCCCTGCCTCTTCCTTCCTCTTATCCTCTTGAACCCTTTCCCCGTCCCCAGAGACCTTCCGCCGTACCCTCCACCCCCTACCTTTAGCCCCCCCTTTCCCTTTTCCGGCTCGTACCTCCCTTCCACTCCTCCTTTCCCACCTCCCTCCCCCTATCTTCCTGCCCTATACCCCTTCCTTGCGCCCCATTCCCCCTTCCCCTTATCCCCTCCTCTTCCCCCTTCCTGTCCCCTTCCCCTCCTCCCTCCCCATCCTTCCCTTCCCCCCCCTCTCCTTCATCTCCCTTATCCCCTCTTCCCTCCCTCCTATCTCCCTCTCCCTTCCCTCTTAATCCCTCAGACCCCCCTCCGCACCCAATCCCCCCGTGACAACCCCCGGCACTCAATCCCCCCCGTGACCCTCCTCCCAGGCACCCAATCCCCCCACCCCCCCTCCCAGCACCCAATCCGCCGCGCCGACTACTGGAGCGGTTTCTAAAGAGTGTATCATGCGAGGGACGTGAGGTGTGTTTTCATCCTTCAGGGACCGTTCGCGAGGTCGGCCGAAGGGAGGGGGGAGAGAGAGGGGAGAGGGGGAAGGGTTAGATAGAAGGGGGAGGGGATGGAAGGGGAGGGGGAGGAGAGAGGTTAAAGGAAAGAGGGGAAGAGGGAGGGGATGGAAGGAGAGAGAGGAGAGGAAGGGAAGGGATGGGGAGGGAGGAGTAGAAGGGAACGAATGGAAGGGGAAGGGTGTGGAGAGATGGAAAAGGGGGTTAGGAGATAGAGGAGAGGAGACGTGAGAGGGAGAAGAGCTCCATTTCGGATCGCCAAACGCTGGTCGACCGCGAAGGCCAATCTACTTTCCCCTGTCTCTCCTCCTTCTACATAAACACACCTCTAATTCCCCTTGTCCTCCCGAAGAAAATCACCGATCAAAAACAGCAATAGCAATGAACAAAACAGCAATAACAATGAACAAAACAGTAATAACAATGAACAATACAGCAATAACAATGAACAATACAGTAATAACAATGAACAAAACAACACCAACCAACCGAACACAGTATTTTCTTCCCGATTATTATCACCAACACCCAATCATTGCAGGTTTAAGACTAAGTTTATCCTCCTCGGCATCTAATCTAAACTTGCAGCATTCCCCACGAGGCGGGGCCGAGCAGCTTTCACAGCGCCCATGCAACGAACATACGTGTATCAAGCACATATTTGTATAAAATAATGCACATGTGTACACACTAAAACGCATACACAATATATACCAAAACGCACACATACATAACTAAAAAGCAAACACATATACACCAAAACGCATACACATCTACACTAAAACGCACACACATATAAACACTGCAACGCGCACACATGTGCACACTAAAACGCCCATACATATATCCACACGCATAAGCACACACATGTACAAGATTATGAACATACGTGAAAAAACAATATACACATATACAAATTACAAACATACACAAAACACAATAAAATACACACACGTACAAATATAAACATTTATGAAACAAACTAAAACACATCTAAGAAATAATATACAGTTATATACATACAGATACATGAACACATACACACACACACACACGCACGCACACGCGGTACCTACAAACACATACACGCACAAAGGACAAACAAACACCCAAAGGTCAGAGCACAATATGCCCCCCCCCCCACACACACACACATAATATCAGCCATTGCGTCATGGCTTTGAATCTCGTTACCTCATGACGTCACGAACAAACAAGGTCCCCTCTGCCTACAGTTGCCTCGTCACCTGACCCGGCGTGACGTGATGCGTGATTTCAATTAAATTATCAATGACCTCGTTGCCACTTCGGGATTCCGCCTCCGTCCGCCCCGCCCGCCTCTCGCGCCCGCGTCGGCTGTCGCGCGACGTCAAGGGCGCCGTGGAGGCCTTCCCTACCAACTGTAAAACGCGCGCGCGCGTGTGTGTGTGTGAGTGTGCGTGTGAATGTGCGTGTGAGTGTGAATACGTGTGCGTGCGTGTCATGCACACGCACAAATATATCTATCCCTCTATTTATATATCGACAATATAGTCCATGCCCCTGCCCGCCCAGGAAGCGCAGCGAGGCACAGCCGCGTCAGGAGGGCATCCGAGGCGGGCGAAGGGCGCCGCTCGCCAGGTAATTAAAACAGGACCGTAAAAAATATATATTTCCCCCGGTTTTACAATCCACTAGATCACTTTGCATCATCTGTGGATGAGCATTTATGGATTTATTCGCCACAAATGGATAAACTGATATCGGAAACTGGCTTGGCTAATCTCACGTAAATACTTATGAAGCTAAAGTGAAAAGGGGGGGGGGGGTAATAATGTTCAAGCATAACAGTGTCTGTTCGGATTTGCTTGCAATAAACAATGCCATTGCGAATAACATGTCAATTCCATGGGGAAAGCCAAGGCAAATATATGCGTACTTGGTCTCAGTTACACGCACACACAAAAACTGACGTACGCACATACATGCTCTCATTTATACGCACACATTAACTCTCACATCCACTCACACACATACTCACACATACATACACATACACACACACACACACACACACACACACACACACACACACACACACACACACGTACCCACACACACACATCCATACACACAGACACAAACACACACACATACACTCACTCACTCAACTCATTTACTCATTTACTCACTCAGTCACTCACTCACTCGCTCGCTCGCTCTCTCTCTCTCTCACACACACACACACACACACACACACACACACACACACACACACACACACACACACACACACACACACTCACACACACACACACACACACACAATCTCTCCCCCTCACCCTCCGCACCGACCAGTAAAAGAAATAATTGTTTTTATGGTCACTAACGCACAAAAAAATACAAACAATGACAGCTAACCCAAGCATCAGTAGAGAACGAAAAAAGAAAAAAGAAATAAAGAAAAAAAGAAAAGAAAAAAAACAATCACAGCTAACCCAAGCAACAGTAAGGGACGAAAAAAAGAAACAAAGACGAAAAAAAAAGAAAGAAAATCACTGCTAAACCAAACAACACTAGAGGACGAAAAAAAAAAAAAACAAAGAAACAAACAAAGAAAAGGAAAAAAGAAAATCACAGCAACAGTAAGACGAAAAAAAAGAAAGAAACAAACACAGAAAAAACAATCACAGTTAACCCAAACAACAGAAGAGGACGAAGAAAAAAAAGGAAACAAACAAACAAAGAAAAAAAGAAAAGAAAAGAAAAAAGAAAGAAAATCACAGCTAACCCAAGCAACACTAGAAGACGAAGAAAAAAAAATATCCACGGAGTCTTGTCAACACGATCTGCTGAGTCTCAAGCATAAGGAAGCATTGCCATTATCAGCATCCTTATCTCGCCGACAGATAACGTGCCGACCCCGATATAGTGCGCGTTTCAGTATGGTAGCTTAAGGGGAGGGGAGGGGAGGGGTGGGGAGGGGAGGGGAGGGTGGGGTGGGGTGGGATGGGGAGGGAGGGGTGGGGATGAGGCTTTCGTATACTGATAAGAAATATTAACACCTAAGTTATGAGGCCTATGGAGGTTTGCTTTTTATGGGGAGGAGGGTAGGGGTATGGGGAAGGGGAGGAGGAGGAAGAGGAGGAGGAGGGGAATGGGTAAGAGGAGGGGAGGAGGGAGAGAAAGAGAGAAAATGAGAGAGAGAGAGAGAGAGAGAGAGAGAGAGAGAGAGAGAGAGAGAGAGAGAGAGAGAGAGAGAGAGAGAGAGAGAGAGAGAGAGAGAGAGAGAGAGAGAGAGAGAGGGAGGAAGAGAGAGAGAGGAGAAAGAAGAAGAAGAAGAAAAAGAAGAGAAAGAGGGACTAGACCAGGACCAGAAAGGGGAAAAGTGATCCCATGAATTCCACTTCGGAGATTGGGCTGGATTTTTTGATGAGTGCAATACTCGAAAAGAAAAAAAAATAAGAAAAGAGAAAGAGAAAGATATATCCATATAGATAGCCATATTGATAGATATATAGATAGACCGAGATAGATAGATAGATAGATAGATAGAGAGAGAGAGAGAGAGAGAGAGAGAGAGAGAGAGAGAGAGAGAGAGAGAGAGAGAGAGAGAGAGAGAGAGAGAGAGAGAGAGAAAGGCAGACAGAGACAGACAGACAGACATAAACAGACAGAAAACCAAAAAAAATAAAAAAAATAAAAAAATGTAAGACCTTCACCCGAAACAAACAGAATCGGGACAGTATGTTGACGGCGAAAAAAGAAAGAAAAAAAAAAAAAAATCGAGGAGAGAGGTCCACGGGCGGGAGGGAGGGAGGGAGGGAGAGGGGGGGGGTGCCTGCAGAGAGGGCAAGTGAGGCGTAAGGGCGTGGTACTGACAAGTCTGTGATTACTTCTTGCTCGCCCAGACGACGCTTTCGTTCTATCTTTATATAGCGGGGACATTTATTTCTACAAGGACAAATACAGAAAAAAATGCACTTGTATTGAGATAAAGATATCATACATAAGCGTACATACACACAAATACGCAGGTGTACATGCACACGATATATACATATACACATAAATGCATGTAATAAACAAACAAACAAACAAACAACACACACACACACATCTATGTACTTGTGTGCGTGCGTGCGTTAAGTTCTTTCCTGCGTGTGCGTTTGCATGTACGTGTGCACAAAATAAATATATAATAATCAACTAATCAATCAATCAATCGCCAGTGAATGTTCGTTTCAGCGGTTAATTAAATTTTCTTTACCTTTCCGATATTTGTTATCATTCACCCTAATCCTACCCCCCCCCACCACCCCCGTCCCGGCCTTCCGGTCTCTCCATCCCTCTATCCTCCCTCTCTCTCTCTCTCTTTCTCTTTATCTCTCTCTCTCACTTTATCTTTCTCTTTCTTTCTCTCTATCTTTCTCTTTATCTTTCTCTCTCTCTCTCTCTCTTTATCTCTCTTTCTTTCTCTTTACCTCTCTCTGTCTTTTTTTCTTTCTCTCTCTCTCTCTCTCTCTCTCTCTCTCTCTCTCTCTCTCTCTCTCTCTCTCTCTCTCTCTCTCTCTCTCTCTCTCTCTCTCTCTCTCTCTCGTTTTCATTCTGCCCATCTTTCCCCCTCTTTCTCCCTGTTCCCCGAAGCCCAGAGCAAACTAGCGAGGACAGAATACCATCCGCCCAGCCTGTCTCTGACCTGTCAACCCCCCCTTGCAAGAAGAAAAGTGAAGAAAAAGAAGAAAGAAATGTGAAGAAAAAGAAAAGAAGAAAAAGAAATGTGAAGGGAAAAAAAAGAAAAAAGAAGTGAAGATAAAAAGAAAAAATAAAGTAAAAATAAGAAAAGAAAAAAAGAAAAGAAAAAAAAGAAAAGTGAAAAAAGAAGAAAAGGGAAAAAAGAAAGTCATCCCTCATTCAACAGGCCTTTTTTTCGGTCGTGCATTGACCTTCCCTCGGTCTACGTTCGCTGCAATGTTCAAGTGGCTCAGTCACAATTACGAAATCGCTCTTTTAATCGTAATTTATCATCGTGTTTCCTTGAATTCCGTTATTCTCTTCCCTTCTTTGCTTTTTATTCTTTCGCAACCAACAGCGATAACTCACAAATTATTAGTCATCTGATTACCGGGGCCATGTCCCCTGCTCAACACAATAAACCGGTTATTAAAAGGCCCCAATTAATTACAACCCGATGGTGCATTATAGCTCATTAATAGAAACGTGAACGTAATTAAACCGCCACGTGATAAATAACTCTCTCCCCCCCTACCCCTTACCCCTATGCCCCCCACTCGTCATTCAACGTAATTGTTCGCCGCGTCAATAATTTCTCGACGTTAACGAAAAGGGCACACAGCTGCGTCGCCATTCGTGCCTCATCCGGGAACCCGTGCTTCATCCGGGAACCCGTGCTTCATCCGGGAACTCGTGCCTCATCCGGGAACCCGTGCTTCATCCGGGAACCCGTGCCTCATCCGGGAACCCGTGCTTCATCCGGGAACCCATGCCTCATCCGGGAACCCGTGCCTCATCCGGGAACCCGTGCCTCATCCGGGAACCCGTGCCTCATCCGGGAACCCGTGCCTCATCCGGGAACCCGTGCTTCATCCGGGAACTCGTGCCTCATCCGGGAACCCGTGCTTCATCCGGGAACCCGTGCTTCATCCGGGAACTCGTGCCTCATCCGGGAACCCGTGCCTCATCCGGGAACCCGTGCCTCATCCGGGAACCCGTGCCTCATCCGGGAACCCGTGCCTCATCCGGGAACCCGTGCTTCATCCGGGAACTCGTGCCTCATCCGGGAACCCGTGCTTCATCCGGGAATCCGCGTTTCATCTGGGAACACGTGCCTCATCCGGGAACCCGTGCCTCATCCGGGAATCCGCGTTTCATCTGGGAACACGTGCCTCATCCGGGAACCCGTGCCTCATCCGGGAACCCGTGCTTCATCCGGGAACCCGTGCCTCATCCGGGAACCCGTGCTTCATCCGGGAACCCATGCCTCATCCGGGAACCCGTGCCTCATCCGGGAACCCGTGCCTCATCCGGGAACCCGTGCCTCATCCGGGAACCCGTGCCTCATCCGGGAACCCGTGCCTCATCCGGGAATCCGCGTTTCATCTGGGAACACGTGCCTCATCCGGGAACCCGTGCCTCATCCGGGAATCCGCGTTTCATCTGGGAACACGTGCCTCATCCGGGAACCCGTGCCTCATCCGGGAACCCGTGCTTCATCCGGGAACCCGTGCCTCATTCGGGAATCCGCGTTTCATCTGGGAACACGTGCCTCATTCGGGAACCCGTGACTCTTTCGGGAATCCGCGTTTCATCCGGGAATCTGTGACCCATCCGGGAACCTGTGACCCATCCGGGAATGCGCGTCTCATCCGGGACACTAAGGCGAGCGTCGAACCATCAAAATCTATCTCTTGTTCTTCGATTCTTATCCATTTATCTATCGATCTTCGAATGCAGTCCGCTCGTGCGTCTTTTACCTTCCTCTGGAATTTATTTTTGAAGCCGCAATTAGTCTGGAAATCCGGGTATAATCCTGGACTTCAATGTAGGGGGATTTTTTTTTTAATCCGATCGCTTTACATTGTTCGAGTCCAAAGGGTACCTCTGGTGTTTTTCAATGCGGTGGTAAACAATTCGTTAATTAGCCGTTTTTCCATAGATCTTCTCCCTCTCCCCACCCCTTTCTCCCTCCCTCTCTCCCTCTCCACCCCTTTCTCCCTCCCCACCCCTTTCTCCCTCCCTCTCCTTCTTCCTCCCTTCTCCACCCCTTTCTCCTTCCATCTCTCCCTCCCCACCCTTTTCTCCCTCTTTCCCTCTCCATCCCTTTCTCCTTCCATCTCTCCCTCCCCACCCCTTTCTCCCTCCCTACCCTTCTCCCTCTTTCCCTCTCCAGCCTTTCTCCTTCCCTCTATCTCCCTCTTTCCCTCCCTCTCCCACACCGGCCCGCCAACGCCCACCTCCCCCTCCCCCCCATCGGTCGGACCTCGCCCCTCGAACACTACCTTCACAGCAACTCCCCCCCCCCCCCCATTTAACGACAATCCCGAGAACAAAAAAATAACCTCCGTATTGCAGAACGAGCGACTGGAGGCCAAGCTCTCTCCGCCGCGTGTTGAGTTCGGCTAAAGTTCGTATTCATTGCAGATTTGAAGTTTGGGTGCCTCCGTCTGTCTGTCTGTCTGTCTGTCTGTCTGTCTGTCTGTTTGTCTCTCTCATTGCCAATTTCAACTTAGGGTCTCTCTCTCTCTCTCTGTCTGTCTCACTCACTCACACTCTCTGTCTCTCTCACTCACTCACTCACTCACTCACTCACTCACTCACCTCTCTCTCTCTCTCTCTCTCTCTCTCTCTCTCTCTCTCTCTCTCTCTCTCTCTCTCTCTCTCCTCCTCTCCCTCCCTCCCTCTCTCCCTCCCTCCCTCCCTCCCTCCCTCCTCCTCCTCCCTCCCTCCCTCCCTCCTCTTTCCAAAGGCGTAATACCCAGTTGCAACATCTTGTATAAAAGCTGTGAGTAGCGTAATGTTTGCAATGAGAGAGAGAGAGAGAGAGAGTTTTCACCTGAAGTTTTTCTCTTTTTTTTTTTCTTTCTTTCTTTCTTTCACTCTTTCGTCTTTTTCTTGCTTTATCCCGCGAGGAAAATCTAATATTCCGACCGTTGAATGAATTTCGTAGTTCCTTGTCGTAAAGAAAGTTCGAGACTGATATTAGGTGAGTAACTCTGGCGAAGGGAAAGGAAGGAGGAGGAGGAGGAGGAGGAGGAGGAGGAGGAGGAGGAGGAGGAGGAGGAGGAGGAGGGGAGGTGAGGCGGAGGAGGAAGGGAGGAGGAGGGGGAGGGGGGAGAGGGAAGAGGAGGGGCGGGAGGGGAGGAGGGGAGGGGAGGCGGAGGAGGAAGGGGGGAGGAGGGGAGGGAGGAGGAGGGAGGAGGGAGGAGGGGGGGAGGCGGAGGAGGAAGGGAGGAGGAGGAGGAGGAGGAGGAGGAGGGGGGGAGGGGAGGATAAAGAGGGAGGGGGGAGGGGGGGAGGAGGAGGGGGAAGAGAAAGAGGAGGCGGAAGATGAAGAAGAAACGCGAAGAGGAAGAGGCCCGTGTTTGAAATGCGAGCGGGATAGGAAAACTTTTTCTTTTTTCCTTTTCAGTACGTTACTAGGATAAAACACAGTCAAAGAGAAATGGGAAGTTATACAAAGAGGTAGGCCTATACAAACAAGGCCTCCCCCTTCCTTCCCCCCTTCCCCCCTTCTGTACCTTGCAGTGTGTGACTTGCAGTGTTGACACGAGGCAAGTGTGATCACGTGACCGCAACCCTGACTCCTTCCAACCACAGAGAAGCCACAGCGAGGCAGCTTAAGTTACAATCAAACTGGCCTATCCTATCCATTATTTCCCACTTTTTAAAATCTATTTTTATCTATTTTCTTGCGGTCTGCCTCCCTGCTACTCCAACACGTGGCTGCCCTTGCTTTGTTAACCTTATGCCTTTGACGCGAGTGTGTAATAACATTGTTCTTTTACAGCAGTTTTCGTTTTTTTTTCGTTTTTCTTTATTATCTTATTTTTTTACGTTTTTTTATCTGACTAGTTATAGGCTATAAGTCTGTATAGCATGGCTCGAGAACCATCAGTTTCTAGTCTATTAAGTGTTCTAGGCTATCCGATCCTTTCCAAGTAAAAGCATAACCATCAACATTCTTATAAATAGTCATTGATGTCCTGAAATCAAGGGGAGAAAATGTCTTCATTCCTTCCTCCCTCTCTTTCGCTCTTCCTTCCTCCCCCTCCCTCTCTCTCGCTCTCTCTCCTTCCTCTCTCTCTCGCTCTCCCTCCTTCCTTCCTCCCACCCTCGCCTTCCCTCCCCTTCCTCTCTCCTTCCCTCCCCTCTCGCTCTCGCTCTCCCTCCCTCCCCCTCCTTCTTTTCCTCCCTCTATCATTCTCTCTCTCTCTCTCCTTCCCCCCCCACCTCCCCTGTCCCCGCCGCCGAGCCGCCTTCCCGCGCCGACACCTTTCTCCTCGCGTCGGTTCTTGGCTCCTTGTGTCGCCAGCACCGCCCCCCCCTCTCCCTTCTCCTGCGTCGCCTTCTGCCGAGCCTCCTCAGCGCTGCTTGTTATCCCCTCTCCCTCAAAGGGCGAAATGAGGGAGGAGAGCGCCAGGGAAGAATGCCTGCGTGCACTTTAAGCGTCAAGTGGATCAAAACTTTCTCTCCCGAAAAGCGCAAAAAACTTGAAGCATACGGGATAAATCTTCCCCCTCCCTCTCTCCCCCCACCTCCACCCCACCCTGTTCCCTCGTCGAAATCTGTGAACGATGCGCCGCACGCACGGTTTTTTTGTTCGTACTTTTTTATTTGTATTTTTTGGATTGATTTTTCATGTCAGAGGTTTTGGGGAATGGAGTATAAGCCTCAATTGGATCTAAATGTTTTCCCAGGAGTTCAAATATCAAATTCCCTTATTGTAGATCCGTCCAGATAATCATTTCTTTCCGGGAATATCCATCACCAGAAGACAACAGGAATAAGAGAAAATATTTTACGGTGACATCGGGACATCACATCAGGACACGCGGAAATAAAATCCTTCAATCGACCTCGGACCTTCTTTCCTGGAATCGGATAGCCACCTTCTTGCCGTTGAATCTTGCAGCCTCTCAACTCTGCCCCGAGAATCTCGACGGACCTGCCTGTAAGTGCATCCCTTGCCCTGGAGATTTCCCCTGTCACGAAGGCCTAAATAGTAAGTGGATTTTCTTGTAGTTAATGATTGATGCTATATCTATTTCCCTTTGCTCTCCTACACTAAGATCTGGCACAGAGAAAGAAGCAACACTGATATCCTGAAGAATAGTGTGTCTAAGTTGTGTTTACATGTTATTTCCTTTTGAAATCTCTTAATTACTCTTCGATCTTTACTTACTTTCCAATGTCTCTGGTTACCAATTTCTGTTCTTTCAAATGTACGTGTTTCTCTCTCTCTCTCTCTCTCTCTCTCTCTCTCTCTCTCTCTCTCTCTCTCTCTCTCTCTCTCTCTCTCTCTCTCTCTCTCTCTCTCTCTCTCTCTCTCTGCCGATCTGTCTCTGTCTGTATGCCTATATCTCTCTCTCGCTTTTCTGCATTCTTCAGTACCTGTAACCTATCACCTTAATAAATTCTTCCCAGTCTTGTTCAGTACAATGTTCCACTTTGTACAATATCTGTTACATGTAATATCACCCACACATTCCATGAAGCAACAGTATACACTTGTATATCCAAGGTCATAGTTGTCAGAGCATCCGTACAACTACACATTATCTCTCCTGTACACCTGTCATACCCACGAGAACATCTTTCTGAACATAATCATTGATCTAAAAATATGCCAACCTTCGCCAAATATGTAAAGTTAATTAAAAGACTTTCCTTGTTTCGGTCTCCCTCATACTCAATCAAAAGGTGCTTGCATAATTCAAGGGATTTCAAATTTGCAATGTTGATACCCAAGGAGGTTAGCGTTCAAGTCCCTGCAACAACGCGTATGATAAATAAAAGTTCCCACGCTATTTATATTTGGAAACGACGCCACGGTTTTTTCTTCAGTCCAATATCAGCAACGCAAAATATTTACAATGTGTGTTTATATAATAAAAATCGTGTTCACTAATATTTACGCTTGTTTAATAAACTAAGTTCGGTATCGAAAGGCAATGTCGAGCAAGTCGTATGCATGAAATTTCCCTAAATTTTCCTTGCACATAAATGCAATTTCAAACAAGCAAAGATTATGCTCACAGCCACACATGAATGCAAGCTCACATAATACGAGCATGATCGTGTTACAAATCAGGATATAGTCCACTGCTAGTCGCTCGCTGTCTCTCTCTCTCTCTCTCTCTCTCTCTCTCTCTCTCTCTCTCTCTCTCTCTCTCTCTCTCTCTCTCATCTCTCTCTCTCTCACTCTCTCTCTCTCTCCCCTCTCTCTCTCTCTCTCTCCCTCTCTCTCTCCCTCTCTCTCTCTTTCCTCCCTCCCTCTCTCTCTCTTCCTCCCTCCTTCTCTCTCTCTTCCTCCCTCCTTCTCTCTCTCTTTCTCCCTCCCTCTCTCTCTTCTTCCCTCCTCTCTCTCTCTCTCTTCCTCCCTCCCTCTCTCTCTCTTCCTCCCCTCCCTCTCTCCTCTCTTCCTCCCTCCCTCTCTCTCTCTTCCTCCCTCCCTCTCTCTCTCTTCCCTCCCTCCCTCTCTCTCTCTTCCTCCCTCCCTCTCTCTCTCTTCCTCCCTCCCTCTCTCTCTCTCTCTTCCTCCCTCTCTCTCTCTCTCTCTTCCTCCCTCTCCCTCTCTCTCTCTTCCTCCCTCCCTCTCTCTCTCGTCCTTCCTCACTCTCTCTCTCTTCCTCCCTCCCTCTCTCTCTCTCTTCCTCTTTCCCGCCCTCCCTCCTCCCTCTTTTCTCCTTACTCACTCCCCATTCCCTCCCTTTTTTCTCACCCTCCCACACACCCATCCTTCCTTCCCCTCCCCTCTCTATCTCACACCCACCCTCTCTCTCTCTCTCACTCTTTCTTCCTCTCTTCCTCTTTCCCACCTTCCCTCCTCCCTCTTTTCTCCTTACTCCCTCCCCTCCCCTCCTTTTTGTCCACCATCTCATCCTTCCTTCCCGTCCCCTCTCTCCCTCATACCCACCCACCCTGTCCCTCGCCCCTCCACCTTCTCTCTCCCTCCCTCCCTCCCTCTCTCTCTCTCTCTCTATCTATCTCTCTCTTCCACCTCTCTTCTCTCTCTCTCTCTCTCTCTCTCTCCTCTCTCTCTCTCTCTCTCTCTCTCTCTCCTTTCCCTCC